>NC_060269.1:79345722-79686068 GCF_021613505.1 Equus quagga
GCGCGAACTTAACCACTCAGCCACAGGGCCAGCCACCAAAAAATCATTTTTTAAGTACAACTTCCTTGATGACTCAAGAAATCTCAGTTTCATGTTGTTCCATTTTCAGTCATTTGTCCAGAGAGATAATATCTTTTTATTTTTATTTTTAACTCTTTTGGTAAGGCAGATTGGCTCTGAGCTAACATCTGTTGCCGATCTTCCTCTTTTTGCTTGAGGAAGATTGTTGCTGAACTAACATCTGTGCCAATCTTCCTCTATTTTATGTGGGATGCCGCCACAGCATAGCTTGACAAGCAGTGCTAGGTCCTCATCCAGGATCCAAACCGGTGAACCCCGGGCTGCCAAAGCAGAGTACATGAACTTAACCACCATGCCACTGGGCCAGCCCCATGAATATCTCTTTAGATCAAAGTATTTATATCAGATTTCAGGTGTGAAATTCTATCAGGTTTTCACTATTCTGGATTTTGGAGTTTGTAATAGTAACTAATATAACCTGAACAAATACAATGACAGTCAATCAGTCATAAAAAATGAAAAATTGGGGCTGACCTGGTGGCGTAATGGTTAAGTTTGCATGCTTGTAGTTTGCAGGTTTGGATCCCTAGTATGAACCTAGCACCACTCCTCAAGCCGTGGTGTGGTGGCATCCCACATAAAACAGGAGAAGATTGGCACAGATATTAGCTCACTGACAATCTTCCTCAAGCAAAAAGAAGAAGATTGGCAACAGGTGTTAGCTCAGGGCCAATCTTCCTCACGCACACACAAAAAGAAAAAGATAAGTCTTGAATTTTATTCTTAACTCAGGTTTAAATCTTACTTGCGATAATTCCCATCTTTTTGTCTTGAATTAATTCAAGTATCTTAGAACAATGACACAACAAAACATCAATGCACCTATAAATATATTTCATATTCTGTATGTGGAGGTGGTGTGATCTGTAAAAAGAAGTCTTAGAGATCTCTTTCTAAATGATATCTGGAGACCTGAGAAACTGTGTGACTTTGGGAAAGTCAATTTACCTTTTGGGGCCTCCATTTCTTCATCCATCTGAACACTTTGGGGAGTCGGCAGAGATGCCTGTATACTTCAGCTTCTCTGAAAGGCTCAGCGTCCGTCTTGGCCTTGCTGGTAGAACAGTTGGAGTTTGTGTGATTGCCGGGGGAGCGGGGACTGGGCTGTCTGGGTTAACGGCTCCTCTGGGAGTGGAGCTTCTTCATTGTGAAGTCAGCATGTTCCAAATCCTCTTTATAAATCATTTCTATTAAAGATGCAGACATTCACTGCTATGCAAGACAAAATACCTTCAACTAGGTTTGCAATTTAGGTTTGAAGGTAAGTAGGGCAGACAGTGGAAGAAATGGGAAATTCATAAAAAGTCTCCTCTTTCTGTTCCCTTATGCATTCTGGACAATTAAAACCCTTAATGAGTGCTCCCACGATTCATTCCGTCACTTGTGTTGACACAGGAGGGTGTTTGCTGTGAGGCAGTCAGGCACGCAGGTGGGTTGTACCTACTCCAGTCACTTCCCGTCACCTTGTTGCCTCACTCAGCACTTGGAGGAGGAAAGGCTTAAAAAAAGGAAAGAAAACAGGGCGTGTGTGTGTGTGGTGTGTCTCCATGTTTGCTTTTCTGTTGAAGTTTTCTGAGTTAGTAAGTGAAGCAATGTTTGGGTGATTGGGTGTAAATAATGCTGATGGTAGTGATGATGAAATAATCCTACGTCTATTTTATGGTTTATAAAAGGGGAAATCATTTATTCACCCTGGAATGATGGGGTGGCGTGATGGCCCACAGGGAGATCTCTGGTTTCTCCCTCCAAATGGATTCTTACTTCTCTGGGGGACTCAAGCCCGTGCTGGCCTTGCGCTAAGGCTGTGCACCCAGTTCCACTTCTGGCTGGGTTCAGGTGTCAGCACTCTCCTAGAATTGTTTTTTCTTAACCAGCTGCTTGCAGCTTAGCAGTGTACCCAAGCACCATCATAAAATGCTCTTTAACTCCCTTTGTCTGTGTCCTGAAGCAACATTTCCCAAATGTTGATTTAACCTTGAAGCAATGTTTCCCAAAGTGTGATCCATAGAAAATAAGAACTGTTTCTCTAGTCAAATTCTCTCTCTCCCAGTTTCAAAGTGAATTTTAAATAAAACACTTTTGGAAATAATACTGTAAACCAATTTCTCAAATTCTCTAGTACTAAGACACCCAAGTCAATATATTTTGTATGTGTTGCAGATATATTTTTAAATATTAATTTTTATTTTTCACTAGAGCCTCATCTATGCCTCTTTTTTAAAAATTGCAGAAGTTTATTTATAAGGACATATCTTAGGAAAGCTTCTGCTTCAAAGGGATGGTCATATTTTACTTAATTATTCTTTGAGCTCAGTCACCAAGTAAACCCTACACAAAATAGATATCATTTAATTGCTTTCCTATAAATGAACTAAAAATATAATTCTTTAAGATTAAATGGCTGAAAAGCACTTTTTAAAGTGAGCTGACTGTTGTTCTGCATTTTGAAAATGACAGAGCTCTTCCAAGGTGAGCTCCTGCAGCTGCACTGAACTTTCTAGGTCTTTTTCCACATTTACATCCCCGACATTGGATTATCCTGTAATTTTCTTTATAAATATGCGTACTTAACGTCGGTGTTTAAAAAATATTTTAACTGTATTTTGTGGCATAATTACTAAGTCATATTTTCCTGCGTATGTTACAGTTTAAACTATAACACAGTTTAAACAGAGTTTAAATCTTATCATTGTATATGGAGTCTTGTCATGGTGACCTCTCCTTTAGGTTAGTCAATTAATAGATAAATGGAGTGTTGCTAGAAGAAAGGGAACAAGGATCGTCTTCTTGCTCAATGTAAATATTGGGTGCTGAATAGCCTGTGATTTATTTGGAGTGAAAAATTGGGCCTTGTTTTTTCAGACACTGTCCCCGGTGACATATAGACCAAACATAAAGGAGATTGCGTAGTCTTAGTTCTAGAAATCTGGTGAGGCAAGGCCTTCTCTCTAGTGCTTTATCAGTTCTTGGACAAGGACTTCAGGGTTATGTTGAGTAACACATTCACTATCTCAGTCTTTTCTCCTCATTAAGGAAAAAAAAATTCTGCCATAACGTGATCCATGATTAGAGTTAATGCAGTCTCTAACATCTCCCAGATGTTTTAACGTCACTCACGTCACTTGCAGAGTTTATAAATGGGATTTGTCTACTGGCTTATTCTTTTTTGGAGCAAACATTATCTTTCTGCTTGACGGAAAAAAATCTAAATCAGAGACTCAATGAGTTACTTAACATAATTTACAGTATGTTTAGAAACAGTGCTAAAATGCAGAGTAAGTAATCAATGGCACATTCTCATAAAGCATGCATTTGCACTCCGTAACAGAAATGTGATCGTGCCAGAATGACCAGATGTCTCTTCTTAATAGTATCCCGTTTTTTTATACTGTGCCTCAATTCCAACTTTTCACGACCATAAAATATTTTCCTTTTCCAAGACAGGGTTAGAAATAGCATGATCCCAACGTGGAAGAGCATATCTTTGCTGCATTGAGTTAGCAGTTTAATTTTCAAAATTGGTATCTTTGTCATGCTATTTTTAGGAGCACTTTACTATGGTTATCCTTTTCCGTGTTGTTTCAAGTTTCTGCGTTGAGTTTTGAGTTTTGTGTGTGTGTTTATGATGTAACTGGAACACCCTCCTTTTCTTTTTTGTTGTGTGTGCTAGGCACCCTACCTCAGGTGGTCAGAGATTTACATGTAGTAAGCGTGACTCCAACATAAGATCACTGGGGCTTAGAAGCCCCTGAATTCATAGATGAAAATGTAAATGAACAGCAAAATGAAAGTCCAACTTTCAAAGAAGTAATCATTGTATTAGGAGGCGGTAAGGATTTTCTGAGTTAGATTTAAGGAATAAGACAATAGTATCTTGCATTTGAGTAACAATTTAGTATTTTTATCATTATTGGTAGTTGTTTGTTTCTAGCTTTATAATTTATAAAGCAATATCTATGTGTTATCATGTTTAACCTTCATAATTAGTCTTTGAGTAAGGAAAAAATAAGTATTATCCTCCAATATACAGAAGAGAAAACTGAGCAGTGAGTGAGTGAGTGAGTGAGTGAGCCGCGAGCACATTTCTTCCCCTTCTTATGCTCGCTCATTGCTTCATGCTGCGCCTCAATCTCCACCCTGTGGACTTCAGTTCTCTTTTCAGAGTGCTCCCCACGTGTATGTACCACGGGAAACACAGCAACTTGGCACTCGCTGTGGGTCCTTTAGGGCACATAGGAAGTGTCATTCCAAGAAGAGATTTTAAAATGCGTGGTTGAAATGAAGCCTTCTGTTGCTTGGCTCTCCAAGATGATAAACACCAGATGCAGACCTTGATGGAACACTGATTATCCAGGCTGATGAGCATGTTACTTTGATTACAAGGACAGTGAACTTAGAGGCAGCGCTTGGGGAGGCCTTGGGAACAGTGGGAGACGTTGCAAATCCATTGCTCCCTCCACCCCAAAGAGTCATATGCCCACTCTGAATAGGATAGCTGACACCACCAGGTGTCACACACTCCTCCCCAAACCTTCACTGCCCACCAGCCAAAAGTCTCCAAAAAGAAGGCATTTGATCTTCATAATCTGAAAACTTGGCCCGACTTCCAGCCATTTCAGTAAAACTAGGGGCCATGTGTGTTTTTACTCTTCCTCGTTATACTCAATGCTTAGTGTGTTTTGGTTGAATGAATGAAGGATATTTCAAACCATAGACTATTCTATCCCAGTCAATACTGTTTTCATTTGCTTAATATTTAGAACTTCCAGTCCAGAATTCACATTCAAGAATTTTCTGTAAGGAGCTATGGATTTTGGGATCGATTCAAGATATCTTATTTTGGTCAAATATCAAATATGTCTAATTTTAATTACATTTTTTTAACCCAAATAAAATGACTGACTATAACTGAATTATTTTTAAGGATTCAGTTTGAAAATATAGATAAACATAATACGATAGTATTGAGAAAGAAAATAATGAAAGTTTTTCTGCATGGATGATCCAGACCAAAAGCATGTACAGTTATAGTTACTTAATTTTTTACTTGAATTGTCTTATGTAGGCACAGTTTACAAGTTACAATATAAAATTTAATCTGTGCATACACACATGCACTTCTAGAATTAATATATGTATACATGCACGATACCACATCATTGAAAGATTGTTTGGTTACTGTTTGTAAAAATTTTGCAACATCTATATACATGATTTAGACTTCCAAGTTTCACTTGACTGAAGCCACCATACTGCCCTAGAGTAGGAAAATGTGGTCTCCAAAAGTAAGAATTGCTGATATTGATTTTTTTAAAGCCAGAATTGATTTTTGTTTTAAGGTATATTATTTTTTAAAAATCCTGTTGGATGTTAGGTGTTTTTTCCCTTAGATCTATGTTGAACATCTGTTAACTATTGGCTATGCATAGTAGATGATTAGAGCTACTTAACTGCATTATTCATGCTTAACATTCTTTTCTTTCTCTATGATAAAAGAAAATTTTAGATGCTTTCAATTATCCATATTTTTCAGCTAACAAAAACTTTAGCTCACTGAGGAAAACGTAAGTTGCTAGCTACAAATACCTTATTTTAAGGGGCAAGCTATGGAATGCACTTAGAATTCTGTCATTGGGATTTCAGTCAGAATATAAGCCTGTGCAGATTTCATTCTGTAGTTGTCACCTACTAGCTATTTAAATTTGGGCAGAATCCTTAGCGTTCTGAGCCTCCATTTACCCATCTCTAAAATAGGGACAATAACACCTTACTCTAAGACCCTTGAGATAATTTATTGAGAAGACATATGAAAGCAGCATGTGCCACGAAGGTATTATAATTAGGAATTGGATTACAATTAGTAAATTAGTTACATGTAATGAGTAGAAGATATATTGCGTAAGAGAGATATTCTTGATGCTATTGTTGAATCATTGTTAGTTTTCCATGTTACTTATGTAAAGCAGTTGACTTCTTTCCTGTCGCCTATATATAAATAATCTTCTAGTCTTTCTATACAAATTGAAGGAATGCCTCAAGAAGTTGTTAGCGCCAGACAGTCTATATGTAAGAATTATTGGCTTCAGAAACAAGAATTAGATACATTTAAGATAGTGTATTATTAAAATCGGGAAATATCAAGGAATAAATCACCATTCATATATTTATTCATTGGATAAATATTTATACCCTATTGTTTGTCTGGTACCTTTCTTGTATCTAAAGATTCAATGTAAATAAAACTGATGTGTGGTTCCTGCATTCATGGAACACATAGGCTAGTGAGGAGTGATATAGAAAGTTATTTAATTGCAATTGTGATAAGTGCCTTGAAGGGAAGTATAATAAATTATAGAAACATATGATAACTTGTGGAAATTGCCAAGGAAGGCCTCTCAGAAGAGGTGGTTTGGTGCCTGGAAGACTCATAAGAATTAACCCAGAACAAAGAGAATTCCAGTCCACTGCAAGGACCAACAGCACTAAAGTTTTGTAAATTAGTAAAAGCTTATCAAGGTCACGCACATTTTTTTAAATGTCGGGATTTATTTTATGTTTGTCCTTAATTAGAAGTATAAAATTTTTCTGTTCTTTCCTTAGTTTGAATACATAAACTGATTTTTTTTGGTTTCTTGGTGAGGAAGATTCATCCTGAGCTAACGTCCATTGCCAGTCTTCCTTTTTTTCACTTGAGGAGGATTAGCTCTGAACTAACATCTGTGCCAATCTTACTCTGTTTTGTACGTGGGATGCCTCCACAGCATGGCTGATGAATGGAGCGTGTCCTCACCTGGGGTTCCGAACCTGCCAACTGGCCGCTGAAGTGGAGGGCACAGAAGTTTAACCACCCTGCCACGGGGCTGGCCCCACACAAACAGCTTTTGTTAGTTGAGTTATTTCGTAGCTAATCAAGCTTACTATCACAGATTTGATCTTGAGTTATATATTATCAAAAATATTTGGACAGTTATCTTGTTTAAATACCTTCTGGTCAAAGAGATCATGGAAAACTGGGAAAGCGGTACTAAGATTGGCAAAACAGGTAATTCTCAGAAAACTGCTTTGAGAAACAGGGAAACAAGTGAACAGGTTTGTCATGATGATTGACAGTACATAAGCATCCAAGAAAAACATCCTAGGTTTGAATTTTCAAACACCCAGAATATTCCAAAGGGATTTGCCAAACTGTTGTAAAGCTGTGGCCTTAGTACCGCCCACCACACATTGCCTGTTTCTTTGTTAACTTTGGTGCGATCTAATAGATTCAGCTATAGAAACAAAGTATTTGAGGAGATGTACATTTTCATGCTGTTTGGTTCATGTGTCTTGATAATATATATTAAGCCTGAACTCTGTGAGGTAATTAATATGAGTTACTATTAAAATTCAACATAATTTGTGTCTCCTCGTGAGGGAAATGGAAAAGTAGTGCTGGAACTTAATAATGCTGGCAGGCCTTTAAATTTCTAAAAGATTTCCATCTGTATCCTGAGACAGTGTAACAGAGAGGGAAGTTTATGAGAGAAAATTGCCCCTGACTCAGTGGAATCATGATGTATTTGTTTCTCTGACCATTACCTTCTTATCACGTTATGAATGGAGGCACCACTTAGCACACCGGGTCTGTGTGTGCCTGGCATTCTGAACCGTAATCTGACTAATGCCCCCATTGCAAGATGTAAATAGATTACAAGGAAAAATTCAATATTTTCTCCCTTCTCCCACCAGAGCAGCCCGCATTAGTTGTTTCCTGCCATATAATTGCATTACATGCCGGGATGTGATCCACAGTTAATGGCAGTCACAGTCAACTGTCACTTTGCTTTTAGCCTCGGTCATTCAGTGTGATTAACATATTTAGCACCATGACAAGAAGTAGGTTTGTCAAACCACTTGTGGAGGCATGGTGCAGACCTCTATCAAGAAAATAGTACTTTTTTTTTCCAGAGGGACACCTTTGCCAGTGGGTAAAGCACATATACACACAGCTTCTGTAAGGTAAATTAATTAATTTATCAAAGATTTTTATGTCCTTAAAAATATTGACTATATTATTGGGTCAACACTTCTGAGAAATGATTTTTATTACCTGAAAAATTAATTTTTGTTTTACTTTCTTTCCAGTTAGCCTAATTTTTAAAAACAAAAACAAAATTACTATTTAGTAGTAGTAGCAAATACCTGAGCATGTTTCCATGAACCTGGCTTGAAAAAAAGATGTAAATCTAATTTATCATAGTCATTAACAAAACAAATATTTCATGTAAAGAATCTTTGAACTCTATTGAAATGTAAGACAGTAAATTTTAGGACATCTTATTGTCATGTCATAAGCAGATATCAATTTAAACGTGCTGAAATCACTCAGTTATTTATATGCAAGTTTCCTTCCTGGGGTGATTGAACATCCAAAAATTATGAGGATGAAAAGTGTAGTTCTCTCGTTGCCTTATTTTACACTGGAACCCTTTCGGAACCATGCCCTGTTCCCCTTACTGTGTTGTTCTGGGGAAGGGGACGAGACGGTCACTAGCTGTGAATGAGAAATTCTCTGTGCTTGGTTGCAGATCGTCCGTTCAGCTTCTCTCTCAATATCCTGATCTATAAGGATAGGAGGACCTGCCTGACTCCAATCCATTCTTCACGCCTTCAACAGGGTGTTTTTTTGTGCATGTGAAATGCAAAAGTATTGATTTTTTTCATATGTTTTTTACAATTTTCTCATATTTTTCATGTGTGCCTCATCAAATTCAAGCTTGAACCTCTGCTTAAACTCATTAAATGGTCGCTTATCACCAGCTAAATGAATTCACAGTTCTCTGTAGGCAGGGGGCATGCTAGGCCTTGGCATTCTGGTCCTGCCTCCTTTTCCAGCCCGTTTTTATTTCCATTTTCCACTTATGCTGTATTGCTGTGCTTTTCAGCCACTAGGTGCCCAGTGCCTGGCCTGCTGCTTCCTCCCCGTCTGACAAATATTCTTCACTCATCCGTCAAGTTTCTTCCAAAACAAGACGATCGTGACAAAGCAATCTTCTTCCCTCACATCTTCTTCCCGACAATGCCCAGGATGTGTCCCCCACCACCGTAATGCTCAGAAGAAAACTTCCACATTTCGCAGTTGTTGGCACATATTTCGGTTTTTATCAGTTTTCCCATTGCACGGTTCTGAATCCTTATGTCTTTCTTCCACACGTAAGAGGGAACCCTTCAAAGGAAGGGACTGTTTGATCAGCTTTATATTTTGGGCATCTGGCAGCAACAGTGCAGTCTAGAATGTAGACGTGAGAGCAGATCTGGCTAGTGCTGTGCTCCTGGAGCCTGAACAGGAGCACTGCACGCATCTTCTGAAGGGATGAACCCGTGTAAATGCTCAGTGAAGAAGCTGCTGGCTAAACAGATGTAGATGGTGCCTGGTGGTTGAACATTTCCCCATCAATTTCTCTATCTTGGGCTTCTTTTTTTCCTATGTTATTTGATTAAGTTGAGCATTTAACATTTATAAGACTAGTTCTGTGTGCCTTGATTTTGCATGTGGAAGAGAAGCGGCTTCCATTTTCCCTGTCTGGGGTACCTAGCGTGCCATGGAAGTGTCGAAGCTATAAAACTCTTTGAAGCTAAGATTAGCAAGGACTGAAAGCAGTCTCTTATTAGAAAAAACACACACGTACAGACACAGTGGCAAGTGTGTGGCTATTGCTGAACTCTGCTTTGTATATTTGGGTTTGGCTTCCACCACGGACCTCTTGGCTCCTGCTAATTTGACGAGGTCAGCAGTGGCACTACCTGCCTTGCAATTATCAAAGGCTTAAGGAGTTTCTCTTGGGTGAATCACAAAATCGTTAACTTCTCTGTCACCGAACGAGCTTCTCAGCTATTCTTTCTGACTTTCTGAATCAATATCCCCAGGGTATCGAGGTTCTTTTATATTCAACAGAAGTTAGGAAGTCTTTCCACCCGTTTCTCAGGACACTGGCTAATGGGGACCTGAAGAAGACTTTAATTGTCTCTGACAACAGCTCAACCACCTTTCTCTTTGTGTATCGATTCTGGACCACCTAATAAAAGAAGGGACAACTTAATTAGGAAAATGCTGAGGCAAATTTTGGACAGGGTTCTAGAATATTCTATGGGATATAGATTTTATTTATTAATATACTTGATACCAAAAGCTACTCTTTGATGTTCAGTATTGGAGATGTCCTAGTTACTCTACTACAACTTGTCTGATAAGGTCTGGGTCTGTGATTTTACTATAGCACACTGTATTCATGGTGAAATTTTTAAAGATAAGAAATTACAAAGGAATATAAAACACTGAAGGAATGTATTGAAACCATTTTTCAAATATATATGCATATGTATATATAGAGAGGAGAGACCCAAGGATAGAGAAAGCCACATTCGATTGCTCTAATTTTGGATTTCCAATGTCTGGCACACAGTAAGCACAGGAAAAATAGTTTTTGAATGAAAGAATAAAAGAAGGAAGGAAAAACAGAATGAGTCAGGTATAACTAGTTATTTTAAGGAGCTATAGCCATCCATTTATTTATAACTGAGATCAGAGTATTGCTTGCCCCCTAGTGGTCTGTTTTAATGAAATAGGGAAATAAAATTTGAACTAGGCTTTTAAAGATGATCGTTTACTTGATAATATAAAGTATTTATAAATGGATAGTAGGGACATTTTTGTTTCTAATAAATATATGTCTATTAAAGTTTTCTTTTATCTATGTTAAAAGTTTTACAGTGAAACATGTCAGAGAGAATATGGGAAATCAAAATTAAAAGGACTTTTCCCGTTACAAAAATGCAGATCTTTATGTGTGACATTGGTGTCTTAAAACTGATGTTATTTTATTTTAGGTGCCCTTCCCATTTGTTGGGCCTTAAATAAAATATAGATAGAGATCACATTGTGATTCTTGTCTTGTAAGTATCAAGTATTTCACAGGTGAAAAACAAAGTCTGTCTACAGAGTATTGTAATTATAGGCATCAAATGCAAACACCCAATTCTGTGGAATATTCTGATTATGGCTACTTAGAAAACTACAACAATTTAGACACTAGTGTGGCTGATTAATATTTACTTGGTTTTTTTCAGATTATTTCTATTCATGTTTGGTTACTATTATGCAAATAATTATTTGGATAAAAATGGCCTGCTATTCTAACATCAAATATATTAATCTAATGAGAATAAAATTAAATGAACTTTCATAAAATCTTACATTTTGAGGAATGTGTTTTTCTGTCAACTCACTTTATTGTCTAATAATTATCTTTAGTCTACATGATGGCAGTTATTTTTTAATTGAATTAATAGCAGGGTACATACATTTTTAGTAAGCAGGAGTAATTGAATTAATTATTTAAAAGACTGAATGTCAGTCTTCACGTTTTTATTAAATCTCTTCTTCGTTTCTGCTATTTCAGCATCTCCTTTCTTTGCGTCACTTTATAGTTTATATAGTAGAAATAAAGATGGAATTTTTCTAGCTACAAGGCAGGGCCTAGAAATGAGGAGTTAAAGTCTGCAATGTCTGCAAAAGAGCATGTAATTATAGACTAAGAGTCTATAAGAAATCAATCCATGGATAAGGAAATTAAAACTTTTAATCAACATTGGATTATATTTCTTTGACTGCTGTCAGATACAACATAATAATTGCACTGAAAAATGTGGGTACATATTTTTATGGTAACTAAAAAAAGCTTTTTAAAGTCTTCCTCTGGATTTTCAACATTTCTAATTGATGTAATGACACAAGTCAAGGATAAACTTAATTAGATGTTATTAAATATTTTTATTGTTATTCCAGTGGTATCATATGTTGAACTTTTTACTTGATAGAAAATTGTTTTTCACAGTCTCGGTTCTCTAGGATTTATTTGAACTCACTTTTGAAATTTAGAATTACAGTGAGAAATAGTGAATATAGCAGCTTAAAAATTAAAAGATTTTCAGTTCTTTTCTACACTCTGGAATATTCATGTCCAGACTTCTAATAGTTTCTAGAAGGAAAAAACAATCTTTCATGTTCAAATAAATTTGGGACACTGTTTTAAAAAAGTTCTTTAAGACTTCTCGGAGCCTATTAAATATTAATGTGCATTGTTAATCTCCAAGATGGCTTATAACGTACAGTTCTGTCTAAGTTTATTTGAGGAACCCTTTTTCTAGAAAGTTTGGGCCACAATAAATGCTGATCTGGTCCACCCTCTTTGGAACAATGAGACTTGACTAGGGCACTGAAGAATGAGCAGCATGCATGGTAAAGGTGGAGTGAAAAGGAAACACATTAAGCGAATTGAGGAACATCGTGAGTCACAGCAAGAGTGGAAGCATTATTTCAAGATACGTTTTATTAGTTCCCCCTGACTGGACCAGAGCATTCATATTGGCAGATACTATTCATTGAATCTGGGTCATTAACATGAGGCCGACTGTGCAGAGCCTAATTACCAGGTTAAGGGGTTTGGGCTTTATCACATAATGCAACAGGAAGCTGATAAAAGGTTTTAATGAGGGAGATGATAATGGTAATAATAACAGTGGCCATCATTTATTGAGCTCTTGTCTTAGGAACTTTTCTAAGTGTTTTACTCGTATTAACCCATTTATTTCTCTCAACAAACCTATGTTATAGATAGGAAATAAGGCAGCAAAATGCCTGGTAACTTTTACAAGACTAGTAACCTAGTGAAAGTTGGATCTGGCGTGCGTGCGTTCCCAACCTTGCCCTTAAACCCTGTTCTCCGGTATAAAGACAGTGTGGTATAGGGAGATTAATCTGAAATCATAGGAAGGATGGATCCAAGTGAAAGTAGACTGGAAGAAAAAATTGGATGGTCAGGAGGTTCTTGCAGTAAACCAAGTATGAGATCCTGAAGTCTTTAACTAATGTGCTGGTAGTGGTAATGGAAAGGAAGGCGTAATGCTTAGAGATTCTAAGAAGGAAACATTAATGCTAAACATTTTTACTTAATGGATTGCTTCACATTGATCCATGGAAGTGAAGGAGTTCCCTGTATCAGTTGTAGCTGATTGTGGCATTTTGAACAAGACGATGGGAAAGACTGTGGTACCACTGACAAAACAGAGGAACTCATACAGAAGAAACAATCATAGGGGAAATTGATGTCTGAATTTTAAAGATCTTTAGTTGGAAATGATGTCAGCACACTAGAATTATGTGACTGCGCATGGAGAGGGAGAAATGGCTATACATAGAGAACTGAAGTCATCAGCACCAACGTGACAGTTGAGATCAGGGGAAGGCGCGAGTTTTTTTAAGGCGAAGGATGAGATAAGAAGAGCTGAGACGGAGAAAGAGTCTTAGGATCTGCTCAGTGTTACAAGTCTGTGGAGGAAGAAAAATCAGAGAAGGTAACTAAGAATTTTCAGAAAAAAGGAAAATGTAAAGTTTCAAAGGCTACATAGAAAAAGATATTTAAAGCAATGACACCCAACATTGTTAAAGGGGGAAAAAAATGGAGAGAACTAGGATAATGGAGGAAGGGTTGACACATTTCATTGAGTAGGTCTGTTGGGCTGTCATAAGAAAGAACTCAGTCATTGCAGAGTTACCAGCTGTCATTCATCTATCCTAATTATCTAATAACATATCATTAGCTCATTTTCTTTAGTCAGTTTAAATAGATAATCACTTTCCTTTGTATCTGTCAATTAATTTGCTCAGTATGATATTATATTAGGGAAGAAATGAAAATGCTTGGTCTCCAATCTTTTTTAGTGTGTTTGGTAGTCTCAAATTCAAAAGAGTGAAAACTTTTGAAAACTAAAAAATGCAACACATTTATTAAGTCCTCAAATATTTATTGAGTTCCCACCCTGTACCTCAAAGTAAATTAAAATGCTTTTCAGGTGGTTTAGAGCGCAATTTCTAATGATCTAGTGTATATGTGTCTTTTGTGTATAAATGTATATACATATGCCTTTTATTACTCATGTCAGTCATATTATACTTTGCGTGTATTATATTTATTAATGTACTTGCGCTCGCAATCAAAGAGTGAAGGTATTAGAAGAGAATAATCATGGAAGAAAATCAGATATATCTTGGATATTGTCATTGTCATATACATAAGCAAGCATTTTTTTCTATTTCATTCTTCTTCGTTTTTTTTTTTTTTTCTTTTGAGGAAGATTAGCCCTGAGCTAACTACTACCAATCCTCCTCTTTTTGCTGACTGGCCCTAAGCTAACATCCATGCCTGTCTTCTTCTACTTTATACGTGGGATGCCTACCACAGCATGGCTTTTGCCAAGCGGTGCCATGTCTGCACCAAGCATCTGAACGGTGAACCCTGGGCCACCGAGAAGCGGAACATGTGAACTTAACCGCTGCGCCACAAGGCTGGCCCCATATTTCATTCTTCTTATTAATACAGTACAGCTATTGAAAAATACCCAGTTTGGTGACATGGTTTCTGATTAACTTTTCCCGGATTTACCATCTGTTTAGGCCAACTATATAGGTCATTTTGCTAGGTCTTCTTTCCCTCTCTAGCAATTAGCCCTTACTCAACATGCTGGGTTTTTAAAAAAAATGTAAAATAGCATATAGTCTGTTATTACATCAAAGACCCTTCAAAATAGCAACTTTAAAATGTGTGAGTGACAGGATAAATTACTTCTGAGTATTATGCTTAACATCGCTGTCACCTAGGGGCAAAAACCATCATGCAATGTTGGTGGTTTGATGACATATTTTGACTGGAATGTGCTGTACTATTGGGCATCAGTCAAACGTAGTAATTTATGATAATTGCTCATCTTAGGCAGATACAAACAACATCCTAAATACAAATACTCTCATGGCACCATTGCTCTGAACTTAGTGCCCCAGAGTTGAAGATCCTGCAACCACCTGGTGAGTTTACTTCCAAATTATTTTTGATTATTTTCATATAACAATCTTATTTACTTTGTCTGCATTTCCTGGAAAGGTCATAAAAATAGATTAGCCATTTGTTAAGATTAAGATGAACTTATAATGAAAATAAAATTTTGATGAATGAAGTAAATAAATGAAACATGTTTTTCATCCTTTTCTTTTTGCCAAGTGTTAGGAAAGAGGGTACAAGTCGGCACTTGGAGTTCTGGCAGCACTCCCAAGCAAAACGCACTTTAGAGTCACTCTTCACCTTGAAATGAGTTCAGTCTTGTGTTCTTTCAATCTACTCTTGGACTTCCTCAGAGACAGAGATAAAATCAAAGTTGTGACCTTAGTGCCTCCTCTTTCCAGAAGACACAGTTTCTCACTTCTTGCAGAAACTATGGTATTGCCTTTTCAGCATCTCTTGTATTTCAAACTGAGGGGTGGCAGTTTCGCTCTTAGATAGAAGGCTGTGTAGACACATATGTTTCCCAGTAGCATAGCAAGTGATAAATTCATTTGGAGATCATTAAAACTTCTAGAACAAAAATGCAATATGCTCCTATAACCTAAATCTGACATGTGTTGAGGAAGAACTTTTCATAATAATGATCAAACCAATTTGCTTTACTCGCTTAAAATAGTATGTCACCCAATGACAGAACAAAAAAAGTGTTTATAAGGCATACTGCATAATTAGGAAGTAAATTCCTAAGATATATGGCTAATATGGCAGGGTTTGAATAGCACCATTTCTAAGCTGAATCCTGGTCTTTGATGAGAGCGGGCTATAACAATGCAGGCTTTGAGAGCCTTGCAAAATCTCAATTAAGTTGCTGAAATGTTTCCACAGTTTATTTTTCTAGGATCTTTTCCATGACTGCTCGCTCATAAAGACCTGGCTGTGGAAGGAAATTGGGCAGGAACTCTTGAATTGGCCTCTTGTTTGCCTAGTTCTTTTGACCTGTACCAGGGTGGTAGCACTGTAGGGGCCTTAAGTTGTTCTTTTGCTACTGTTCTTAATCGATAAATTGTTCTCTGTTAATGAAGAATTAAAATCAAATTCTGATAATGGACCAATTGAAGCAGGAAGCAAAGTTCTGAAATTGAGGTAAATATTTGTTGATTTTTCTCTTTGATTCTCTGCCGTGTCTGGCATTGTCATTTTTATTTTTTAAGACAATATCAGGAATATTTGGATTTAAATAAGCTAAGCCTCTGAGTTTTAGACTGGTTGAATTTGGACAATTCAAAAAATATAGAAATTCTTTATTGAAAGTAATCGTAAAAAAATTAAAATTGCATAGTTTCATAAGAAAAGATTATAAAAATTATACAACAGACCACCTCCAAATTTAAACTAGAATGTATGACATCATAAGACATTAGTCAGTGATTCATATAAGTGAGGGCATTGCACACATGTGTGCATATATAATATCTCTGCAAAAAACATTTTTTAAAGAGCTGTTAATTTGATTTTGGCACAAGGTTAATTTTTCACTCCTTATTCCAATGTGTCAGCATATTATTTGAAACCGCAGCTCAATTTTGTTACTGTGCTCGTAGACTTGAAATAATGTGTATTTTTCTCCCATTTAAAAAATTTTCTACACACCTTTAAATAATAGACAAAATCAGTAATGAAATACTCCTTAAAGTATTCAGTACCGTGGCCATGATTATAATTCATGCTAGTTTTCTCAAGAGTAGTGTTAAGAAGTTAGTTCACAAAGATTGATTCGTATAACAAATGTATATGTTCTTTTTATATCTATTTGTCACAGACTTGGAGTCAAGAGGAAATGACAGGTGCTCCAAATGGACAACTGGGGATTTGTAAACAGGAGGTTAAGGAAATGTTGAAAGTTTTCAGTTTATTTTGTGCTATATTTAGAACTGAGCGGTGGGTAAATTTGCTCAGAGGAGAATGCTGTTTGCAATAACAAAGGGGAAGAAATCCTAGTGCACAAAGGCAGAGGAAAATGGAGAACCTTTTCCAGGAGCTGAGAACTAGGAAGAGCCATCTGATATTACCATCCATTGAATGTTCATTATTTCATAGAAATGTCAGTGGGGCTTCCAGAACAGAAGTCTTGCTTTACTGTATAATGTGAATGGAGCTAAGACAAAAGCATACATTGTAAAAACTGTTGAAAATAAGTTTTCAGGATTCTTAATGATATTAAATGGTGGTGATTGATTAATGACATTAATTTGAAGTCCCTCTTAGGTTGATATGAAGTGATAATTAGGGACTGAAGTGAAAGAGAAGAAAATGCCTTAGGTCTCTGAACCTAAAGTCGCTTTGTTACCTTGAGGATCCTAGTGAAAAGTTTCCACTGAGCGTGAGCAAAATGAAACGAGGGAGGATAGAAGCAATGTTAAATGTCTGACAACAGTAAAGAATTTAGAGGAGGACAGAGGGAGGCCATGCTATTTTATGCTTTTTTAGAGAGTTGGTTCGATGGTTTGCATATTTTGCAACTAAAAAGAGCAGAAATAAAATAAAAAGTAGCGTGGTCGGCCCGGTGGCGCAACAGTTAAGTTCACACGTTATGCTTTGGCAGCCCGGGGTTTGCCGGTTCGGATCCCGGGTATGGACATGGCATCGCTTGGCACGCCATGCTGTGGTAGGCATTCCACATATAAAGTAGAGGAAGATGGGCATGGATGTTAGCTCAGGGCCAGTCTTCCTCAGGAAAAAGAGGAAGATTGGCAGCCGTTAGCTCAGGACTAATCTTCCTCAAAATAAAATAAAATAAAAGTACCTAAATCATATGGCTACTATTCTATTATTTTAATGCCTCTTAATAAATTCACTGGAGTTTTATTTCATTTGGCTTCCCTTCTTCAATAACTTTCAGAAGGTTTGTGTCCTGATGGCAGCCAAACAATATTAGAAAAATGAAACTGAATTTATTGCATTAGAAGATGAATTATGTCAAATGACTCTAATAAACAATAAATTACAATAAGAATCAAAATGAATGTCAACCTATTAACGTTAAGAAAGAGAAAAGTTAGATATATTGTCCAATAATTACAAATTTGAAGATAATGGAAGATATGAATTAAACATTTTTCCTCAATAAGAAGTAAAGATATGGAATACATTTTGGGAATGTTAATAAAAGTCAAAAGAATTTTTTAATGAAGAAAGAGGGAATGTAAAGCTAGTCAGAATCCAGGATAACATCATTTGAAAAATCTGGGGTAGGAGATGTGTCGGGGTCTTAGCAGACTAGAAATTTTAAAGATTCCGGTAATATCATTAGTGTATTCATCACTGTAGTATTCACAATAACCTGGACTAAAATCTATGCTTTGCCCTAAAAGGAATTTATGGGGGACGATTTTCTTAAGCATTTCATACAATGAAAATGTATACTTCCATTGTTAATAATAGTGAAAATGGTGACCCACACATACTGAGTGCCATCCGCAGCTTGTCCAGCCTCAGCTAAACATTAGGCATTGTCATGTAACTGTTCTGTAATTATGTCACGGAACTCTTTGTAGTTATGGATAAGTCAAAAGAATGTTTACTTGAGAATTAATTTTGTTAACATTTCTAACAAAGTTTCTAATCCAAAGTTTTTACCAGGTGATCAAGGCTGAATCAAATCCAATGTAATAAAACAACTAACCAAAGTGTGAGAAGTAATATGTTCGTCGGTGATCGTATGTAATCAAAGATCAAGTGTAAAGGCTCATTAACTTGTGTCAAAACTACTGAGGAAGTATTATGAATACATTGCCATGCTAAGAATTTGAAATTATAAGTATTCTTCAAACTAATGAACCACATTTCTTGAATTTAAAAAGAAGGCCACTTCTTAGAAGCCTGACTTGTCAACATAAGAGTAGGATTCCTGGGGCCGGCCCTGTAGTGCAGCGGTTAAGTGTGCAAGTTCCACTTCGGCAGCCCAGGATTCGCCGGTTTGGATCCTGGGTGTGGACATGGCACCGCTTGTCAAGCCATGCTGTGGCGGGCATCCCACATATAAAGTAGAGGAAGATGGGCACGGATGTTAGCTCAGGGCCAGTCTGCCTCAGCAAAAAAGAGGAGGATTGGTGGCAGATGTTAGCTCAGGGCTAATCTTCCTCAAAAAAACAAAAAAGAGTAGGAATCCTTTGTAATATTTATTTGACATTTCTATAAATTGAAAGAAAATAAATCTCCTCTCTCTTTTTACAGTAACAGTTATCTGTGGCTGCATCACCACAGGCTTCTAATCAAGAAATAAACTTTTCCAACATAAGAGGAAAGAAGCCTTGGTAAATATACAGATATTTCAAAAACTGTTTTACATGGAAGAGGTCATTCATCACTCTAAGAATATTTTCAAAGGTGGTATCAGATGTGAAATTCAAAACTGCCTCAAAGCTAAATCCTGAGAAAGAAACTGTAATGAACAAAAGAATCCTTGGTCCTATGCATGCTCCTAGGATTCTAATCTGCCTTTTTAATATTTCTACAAGTAATAGTTTATTTTTAAAGCCATTCGCAATTATTTTATTTCAACTATAAGTGTATTAACAAGAGTCAAAGAATTTATTAATTTAACAACATGGGTTGAGATGTCTACACTCTTTAGCATGCAGTAATACTAATATTTGGAAGACTGGAAATGACCTTTTAGCTATGAAAGGATTCGTTAAGCTAATTAGTAACAAAAAATACACTGTAAAGGGAGATGATTAGCCTTCTTAGAAAGCAGACCCCTTTCAACTTTTCTTAATCAAATAATAAAATTATATATAAACACTATGTTTATAGAATGATTGATCCTAGTTGCTGACAATAAAAGCCCTAAATAATGGTCTGGTTCTCAAAGTTCTGAGCCAATGAAAAAGGCCTGCAGCTAGTCCTTGTTTTAAAGAGCACCGCCCCAAACAACAGAGGACTAGCTGCAGATGTCTCTTTAAAAAGTAAAATCTAATTGTACTGTCATCTCTTTCAGTATTTCAAGTACAAAGCACTGTCTCAGAACTAAAATAAATACATTAATTTTTACCTCTGTTTCCAGGCAGAATTAGAATCACATCTCTTTTAATGCCTGTGAATACGGTGTTTCAACTCTAACTTGAAGTTCCTAAATTCTATAGACATTTGTTAACACATAGGAAATAGTATTATTCTAGGAGTTTATTTGCTAATGGTCATGTAGTACTATTTACAATAGCTGTTAATGTTAGGAAGCTGAGACATTTATTTTTCGATGTTATAGCACAGGGCTTGCCCAAGAGAAAGAGTATACCATACTTATAGATAAACCCAATCAAGGTGATATCAATGGGACTGAATTTTCCCTCCTTAAATAAGCAGAAAATGAAAATTGTTCTCTAGTATTTCAAAGAAGAAAGTGCTAAAAACTATTAGCTAAAAGAGCTTTCTGCCTGACTGCATTAATTTCCTATTCATTTCATTAAAGGGAAAGTTTTGATAGGGCTTATAAATTACAGCATGTTCCTAGCAGACTAATAGCTTGAGGAGAAACATGTAATGGCTCTCCTTAATCAAAATAAGAGCAAGTTGTTGTTTATCCAGCTGAGGAACCTTGGATCAAGGGTACTTATTTTATTATTTCTATGCCAAATCAAAAGTAACCCGTAGAAACATGATCCGTGAAATAAGTATAGAAAGTTTAGGGAAAGACATTAATGTGGCTATGATAGCTGTAGTTGCTTAGGGACTCATCTGTTTATTAACTGACTGACTTATTTAGGACTTCTTACCGGCCAGTTATTGTGCTGTAAGTACCAGAGCTTCCATGGTGAGCAAAACACTTTCGGTCCCCATCCTCATGGGGTTTATTGTCTGGGAGGAACTCTTAACTCCTCTGAAACTGGAGAGCCTCTCACTGGTATTCTTTGTGGCATGACAAGTCCTAAGAATGAAACCAAAATGGACATTACATTTATTTTCTATTTGAAAGGAAATACTGCAGCCCTTCTGTGAATTAGGTGTTTAAAAGACGGCTGCTCCAAAACCAAAAGAAACCCCCAAAGTTTTATCATTTCTATTGAGTCTGCGTGTCGGCTGGCTGTATGGCCTACCTACAGAGTGCTTCAGCTCCTGATGAGTCAGCTGCAAAAGGCAGTGAGTGTTCGAAGGATGGAGGGATGCAGCCACATGTACCCTCTGTTTTCTGAAATCCAGGTCTGCACTTAATGGCCTAGGATGTAGCTGGTTAACCTGTCTGAAACACGGCCCTGTCCTGTCTTGTTCATCACGGTCTACAGCTGTCCTTTCACTCCTGTGTTTTCCTCCCCAGTGCCTCCACCTCCCGTATGTGCTCACACATCCCATCATCTTCATCTTCCAAATGGACATCAGTGTAAACTCACCTTCACGGCTTTGGCAGATGTCTGTTACCGAAGGGAGGGAGCTTACGGTGTGTGTTTAGTCTCTTTACAAGACTTAAAGGAGCTTAGGTTTCCTGTGATTGACTGCTCAGGTCCACCCTTTATCTCCCCACAGCTTCACTTCTCTGGGCCAGATCAATGTCAGTAGTTAAGTGAATCAGTTATTTGAAAGCTGTCTGTTGACCTTTCCTTCAGGGTTGATTGCATAAAATGTACGTGGGAGTGAGGTTTCTAGGGAAGAGAAGGGTCCTGCCACCTGCCCTCGCCACCACTCCCCGAGATCACTAGGGTTTCCCACAGAGGCATCGGCTACTGTGCAGAAGCAGGACCTGAGGATGCCCTCCAGTAACCATCATGAAGCCGAAAGCCACAGCCAGCCTTACTCCAAAGCCATTGGGAGCTCTTTAAAGAGAGGACAGCGGTTGAGTGGTTTGTTGGCCTTCAAAATATCCTGAAGGGGACAGTGACCAGGTCCTCAGTTGCCTACGGGTATCAAGCTGACTTTTCAACTTCTACCTATTGTATCCAGAATTTTCCTCCCAGCTTGAGCTCTGAGAATCACTGGAGTTGGTGTTTATTCAAGTTGGAAATAACATAATGAATGAAATCTGACCTAGAATAATAAATACATTTTTAAAACTGTATGCCTGAAAATATTTTCCTCATCTGAGTACATTTCACCTTGTCTTTGATAAACTTTCTTTTTCCTTTGTTGCCATGAGGGAAAGAGGTTTCATTAGCAAAACACTCTACCAACAGAGAATGCTTTAAACTTGCATTTTGTTTTCTTTTCTTTTGAGGAAGATTAGCCCTGAGCTAACATCTGCCACTAATCCTCCTCTTTTTGCTGAGGAAGCCTGGCCCTGAGCTAACGTCTGTGCCCATCTTCCTCTACTTTATATGTTGGACGCCTGCCACAGCATGGCTTGACAAGCAGTGCATTGGTCTGCACCTGGGATCCAAACCGGCGAACCCTGGGGCATCAAAGCAGAATGTGCGAACTTAACCACTGTGCCACGGGGCCGGCCCCTAAAGTTGCATTTTTTAAATTCTCTAAGCATAGGGAAGTGCACTTTTATTTGAATAAGACAATAGATTTACTGCAGCAAAAGTGTCAGGAGGTAAAGTAGCATCTCTCTGTGCCTTGCCCACCTTAGAGTCTCCATGAGATGTTACATGTCATTTTATATAAATCGACTCCAAAATAAAATATTTAAAGGCAAATCTGAACTCAGTCATAATGATGCACAACCCCCAGAAAATTACATTTCCCAGTTTGAAAATACTTTGGAAGGAATAAAATAATATGACAGAAGGGATTGCCCGCTGCTTTGTTTTTTTTTTCCAAACATGTAAAGACTGGCTCAAAGTATGAGCTACAGTCAATCAGTGAAGAAAAACATAAAACAAATCTTAGCTAATACTATCATTGAATTATCAAGCGATAGTATTAGCTAACATTGCTGCATGTAATTAAATGTTTAGACCACTTTGATAAATAGTAGTGCATTTGATAATTTTAGAGAAGATAGAATGTTTCTTATGTAATGCTTGTCAACTAGTCAGGGGGCAATGTTTAACAAGTACAACTACTCTTGCCTTTCTTTGCTTATGACTCCTGAATGATCTTTCCTTCTGCCAAAATAACTATTATAAAATAGTTCTGATTTGAGCTTAGAAAATAAATTCAGTGATCGTTATAAATGGTGGGCAAAGTTCTAACTGGACTTGAATAAAACAATCCAGAAGGAATAATTATTCAAGATATTATGATCTAATTCTACAACATTCAGGGAATAATAAGCAGTAGCTGTCATTTCTTAGTTCTCTTCTGAGTTTCAGCATCTGTGATAGGTGCTTCATTAATTAATAGTCTCTGATATTTGAAAAGCCTGAAAGGTATATGTTATCTTTCCCATTTTACAGACAAGAAAACAGACAAGTGAAATGGTGGTGGAGCAATCATCTAAATCTAAAGTCAGGTCTATGGGGTTTGAAAGGTTGTGGTCTTTGCATTATGCCGTGATTAGAATAAACTTTCTCACTGAATGGAATATTATGTAGCTATTTAACAGTTTATTATAAAATTATGTGGGATTATATGAAAATGTTTATGAGGGAGTGAATAAAATTGTAAGTCACGATAAAATGCATATATTTAAAAAGACTGGGAAAAAGCATCTTAAGATAAAAATAGTTTTTGTGTTGTTTTCTTCTTTGCCATACTTTCTAAACTTTCCCTAATACCATTATGTTTATATTGCTCATAAATACCTATCTTTAAATAACAAATGAATCAAATTATTGAGTGATAAGTGAGCATGTAGAGAATATTATTTGTGTCACCTGTGTGCCTTGAGTTTACACTTATTATAGTAAGTTTTACAATTTGTTTACACCCCTAGGAAACCATTTCCACATGGGTACGCCCTCTAGGATCCAGCAGAGTCATTGGCCCATAGTGTTCACTAAATATACCTCAGGTGAATGATTGTTGAATAGGCAAGTTCTTTTTTAAAGCTCATTAATAATATAGAATTTGTGGAATAACAACAGAATTAATGAATATAATCTCTTATAAATACCTTACATGACATATATCAACATGGATTTATATTTTACAATAAGCTTAAGTGTATATTTCTTGTTATACTTGTCCTCAATGTTATTGTCATTTAGTGCCCAACATTTATGTCACGTGATCAAATTAGGGTTCTCCTGGGTATAAATAATGTCTTTATTTTAAACTTAGGATGGGGTAAAAGTGATTCTTTTGTTAGTAGCATACTTTAAAATATTTTAGGTTACAGCTTACAAATGGACTGAAGATGGGTATTTCATAATTTCCTAATTAAAATAAGAATTACCTGCAATTATTTCTTGTTCTCTATTCTTCAGATACTTTACACACCATAATATTTAGGTATGGTACAGTTTGAAATTTAGATAATACTTTTAATTTGTTATCAGATATTAATATACCTCTTCTTGGCCAATCTGAGTTATTCCCTAGTGTGGCTGGGGGCAGAAAAAAAGAAAAAACCATTAGGCACTTTTGGTTAAATCCTAATTTCTGAGGCTCACTAAATGCCTTCTTTGAAAATCAGGAAAGAGCTAAAATATGTACGTAAAGTGTGCATACATTGTCAACAGAGGATGCCACTCTGCTAAACTGATAGGTAAGGATTTATGCAAAATAATTTATGTATAGAATGGCCAGTACTGTTTTTCTCCAGAATAGTATAACCTCCCAGTCCTCAGATTTTTAGTTTTTTAGCTGTAGTAGTTTTCCATTAAAAAGCTATATTTAATTAGCATTTATTGAATTACTCCTATGTGCAATATGAATGGGATAATGTATGTAAAACACTTTGAAAAGTACAAAGTCCTATAAAAATGAAAAGTGTTGCTATTAATATTAATATTGTGTCCCTGAACAATTTCTAATTTCTCCATATGAATAGACTGTTGCCTGGATTCTGGATCCTGGGTCATGTATTTGAAATTTGGTAAAACTTTAGATTAGAGCTTCTCTTCCTTTTTGATCCTTTATGTTGTTGTTGGTACTGTGATTGACAAAGAGAGACTTCCACTAAATTCATAATTTAAAAATGAAGATGACTGAGTTGGCCACTAAAAGAATATGAACTTCACCATCAAAAGTCTGGATTTTAAATCCTAGATGTGCCATTTAATAGCTGTTTAAACTTGGGCCGCCATTTAATATGCTGGAGCTTCAACTCCTTGTCCATACGATATGAATTACAACCCACGTCCTAATTTACTCACTGAGATTGTTGTGAAGGTCCAGAGGGAGAGAGCACATGTAATGCTAATCTGATCTTTATGATAAGTACATATCAATTATGTTTTTATTATAAATATGTGGATCTCAACTCCGTATAATGTCCACCCTTTTCCTCAGAGGTTCTATCAGTGCCAAAAAGCTATCAGTACTTAATTTGATCTTGAAATTTATGAACTTTTCCCTTCTGGTGTCACAGACAATGGCTTTGTCAATTTGGGGGCAGCCTTTCTAGACCAACAGAAATTGACCTCTATACTGGTTCAATTTGTCTATCTTAAAACTGGCAAAAGTTATAGATGATAACAGGAGTATCTGATTGTTAAAAACATTGCTAACAGAGGAGTGTGGGAAATATGTTATGATCTTCCTTTCAGTTAGGCTGAGAAAATAAGGTATTATGTGGAAAGAGAAAAATAGAGATCAATTATGTTCCCTCTGAAATAAGGAAAATGAAAATCAATGTGGGACATTGGAGGAAAATAGAAAAACTCTTTCCAACTTAATGACTGGCTGATTTCCATTAAAAATAATTAGAAATGCCTGTATAAATGACACGCACAAGTGTACATAAATGAGTCACTTTCACTACATTTGGAGAAATATCCTGTATAAATTCAATTTCAAATAACTTTCTATATGGTGACTATATGTCTTAATATAAAATGTTCTAATTTATAATGAAATCCACTTTTCCTCAGTTAATTTTCAATCAAATTTTAAGAAAAGTAATAGTGAGTTACTTCTGGGTACTAATGTTGGTGAAGACATTTGCAATAGGCGCTAACTTAAAAAATTGTATCAGTTCTCCACTTTGAGAGCATCTGAATACATTAGATGAACATCTTTATTTTAAATTGGATTTTAAAGTAAGTTTTAATTTTAGCTAAGATTTAGTTTAATAAGTTTTAATTTTAGCATTGCCTCTTAGAAGACACCCCTCCTTCCTCTGCTGAATTTGCTTTCTCCCAGCTAAGTTTTGCATCTCCAATTTTGAGAATTCCATTTAATGTGGGAAAGCATTCTAAACAGAGGTACATCTTTCAGGGGCATTCCATGCACTTTCTTTGATAAAAGCATTGAATTCTGTAATTAATAACAGGGGTAGTGAGGGCAACAAGATCTGAAAAGATCTCCAATGCCTTAAGCAAATTATCGGACCTCTTTGGTCAATTTTTAACAGCTAAAAAA
Organism: Equus quagga; assembly: GCF_021613505.1. Classification (NCBI taxonomy): domain Eukaryota; kingdom Metazoa; phylum Chordata; class Mammalia; order Perissodactyla; family Equidae; genus Equus; species Equus quagga. The sequence continues at coordinate 79,372,077 of NC_060269.1, forward strand.
ATCTCATCAATAGTAATTCTCTTGAAGTTTCTGAAATCTTTGAATGAATCACAAGTTGCCATTATTATTATGCCAGTGGAATATCTGAACACACAGACCACCCTTGACACTATCATCAAATTATAAATGGTTTGCTGTCTTATAAAATGTAAGTAGATTTAAATATCATTTGGTTTGCACTTTTCCATTCACCAAATGGTACTGCTGCTTAAGCCTATCCACTGATTTAAGCTATATTCAGCCTGTCGCCTTTTTTTTTAACTCGCTATTCGTGTGAGTGATTTTTCTTTCTTGCCCTTTTCAATCTGGGGATCATTTTTTAAGAACCCTGGAGTGAGCCGAGATAACTGACTCTTGCAGTTTTAATATCTCCTTATTGAATTTTGATATCATAGTTTTGATTTAATCATAAAATGTACCATATATTTGGCATCTTTGGCAGATTCAATTTTTAAAACTAAAAAAAAATGACATTGTAATTGAAATAGAATATTAACTGGGAAAAGTAATGGAGATTTCCTATCTATTATTTGCCTTCAGATTGTTTATTAAAAATAGGATTGGCCTTTGGGCCAGAATATTGAGACCAGCCAGCCAACTTTAACTGAATTAACAGATTATTAATTTTCAAAGGTCTGTGAAACAATCAGGAATATGCAATGAGCTTTGGTCAACATTTCCAAAATTCCTGACCAAGTTACTGTATACCTTAAAAACCTACGCGACTTTTGCCCTACAGTACATAGTTGGAAATCAATAGCTAAGTACAGTTTAAAAATTTAACAGAAAGATTTATTGAAAAAGATGTAGTGTGTTTATTTTTCACTTTTTGTAGTGCTATTGATTTTTCCACAGATTAAAAATATTGTTAAAGTTTAATAAAGTTGACTATCTATTGTTTCCATCCACTGTCTAAGAAGTGCATTGTTGGACAAAGACATTTAGAAAACACTTTTTAAAAAGAGTGTACATACACAATAAAATCTTAGTTTGAAATTTCATGTTCAACAGTCTTCATCTAACGTATATTTCCTGCCATCAGTCCAGACATGAACTACGCATAGTAATTGGGTTGTTCTACTCACAGTTTTCCAAAGAGGTCTTCTGAACTCCTCCTTCAGAGCTATAGCCTTGCTCTTGGTTTGGAACTCCTTACACCTCCTTTCTACTCCATATGGTCTCAGATTCTAGCTCTGGGAACATCTCATCCCTATAACCCGGGCCCATAGTCGTCTCACATTTACCTGAACTTATATTGAATTATTATCTTTATTCTGATTTGGGATTAAGCTTACATTACCTTATAATAACATTGGTTACCTCTAAAGCTGCCCCTTCAGTATGAGGTATTTACTTTAAAAGTTCTCTCCAACCTATACCCCAACGTATAATGGAGGTTTAACAGATATTCTTGAGTTATTCTCTAGTTGAAAAGAACAGGCTGGATAGGTCAAAATCAGAATTATTTAGGGGTGACATCACATAATGGCAGAGTGACCTCTTCCCCGAGGGTCTCCCTGCTAAGATACAATGAAAAAGACATTCATAAACCAACAGAGGACATTCACACAACACAAAAGACATCTGAGAGACCCACACAGCCGTACATCTAAAGGTTGAGGTGCTGGACCCCCAGGAGGAAGTGGAAGGAGGAAAGAGGATCTCCTCTCCCTCCCCAGCAGCAACCTAGGGCACAGAGCCATGTGCAGCTGTGAGAAGAGAATGGGGAGGAGCCACTCTCTGTAGGAACGCTTTTGCTCTCCAAGTTCCCTCACAGACCACGGGAAATCTCCACACAGAGGAGGCTAAGCTATTGTGGAGGACAGGGGGGCTCTTCATCAAGGCAGGACCCCAGGAGGGCAGATAGTGAGGGAAGAGTGAGAAAGCCCCTTGGATCACACACGTGAAAGAAAGCGCCCCTCCCCCTCCCCTCAGCCAGTCAGCCAGAGTAAGGGACTCCCACCAGAGTACCCATGCATACGTTAGTAAAGCAGCAGCTGTGAGCGGGCCATCGCAGATGGGCCTTGTCAGCATAGATTCCATAGGGCAGGCACAGACACCAGAGAGCATGGCAGGGTCAGAATACACAGCTCCTGACCTCCCCCCAGGGGCAGCAGGTGGAATCTGTGACCAGATACTATCACTATGCAAATGCATAAATCCACCCAATCAAATAATATGAAGAAATATGTTAATACTCCAGATCAGAAGGAAAATGACAAGCACCCAGAAATCAATCCTGAAGGCATAGAAATTTACTGTCTAAACTACAGATTTAAAATAGCTATCACAAAAAAAACCTTGAGTTACAAGGAAATTCAGATAGTTCAATGAAATCAGGAATAAAATTAATGAACAGAGTGAATTCTTTACAAAAGAGATTGAAACTATAAAGGAAAACCAATCAGAAATGCTTGAGATGAAAAAAACAATGGGTCAGATAAAAAAAAAATCTGGAGTCCTTGAATAGCAGAGCTGATACAATGGAGGACAGAATTAGCAATCTTGATGACAGAAATATAGAAATGCTTCAGATGGAGGAGGAGAGAGAACTAAGACTAATAAGAAATTAAGAAGTTCTCCAAGAAATATCCAACTCAATTAGGAAATGCACTATAAGTATTATAGGTATTCCAGAGGGAGAAAGAAGTAGAAAGCTTGTTCAAAGAAACAATAGCTGAGAACTTCCCAAACCTGGGAAAGAAGCTGGAATTACAAGTGAAAGAGGCTAATAGAACTCCTAATTACATCAATGTAAAAAGACCTTCTCCAAGACATATAGTAGTAAAACAGGCAAAAGTCAATGACAAAGAAAAAATATTAAGGGCAGCATGGCAGAAGAAAATAAAACACAAAGGAACTCCCAACAGGCTTTCAGCAGGTTTCTCAGCAGAAACATTACAGGCTAGGACAGAGTGTAATGATATATTCAAAATTCTGAAAGACAAAAACCTTTAGCCAAGAATGCTCTACCCCGTGAAAATATCCTTCAGAGATGATGGAGAAATAAAACCTTTCCCAGATAAACAAAAACTGAAGGAGTTCATTGCCACGAGACACCCCCCCCCCCCCCCCCCCCAGGAAATGATCAAGGAGGCCCTCATACCTGAAAGAAAAAAAAGGTTTACAAAGCCTTGAGCAAGGAGACAAATAGGCAGGCAAAATCAGAAAATTGCAGCGCTATATCAGAACAGGTCAGCAAATGATTATAATATTAAAGATAAAGGGAAGGAAAACATCAAAAATAAGTATAATCTTGTCATTTTGACCACAAACTCACAACACAAAAAAGAATAAAGTGTGACAGCAATGACTTAGAAGGGGAAGAGAGAGGGGATGGAACTGTCCTAGACTAAGGAAGTAAGGGGCTATCAGAAAATGGACTATATCATCTATGAGATTTTTTATACAAACCTCACAGTAACAACTAAACAAATAATCATAACAGAGACACCAATGATAAATCATGAGAAAACCATCATAGAGAACTACCAAACTGAATTGGCAGTCCAAAAATGGGACGAGAAACAAGGGAAGTACAGAATAACAAGAACACAACTCATAAAATGGCAGCATCAAGCCCTCATATATCAATAATCACTGCAAATGTAAATGGATTGCATTCTCCAATCAAAAGACAGGGTGGCAAGATGATTTAAAAACAAGACTCAACAATATGCTGCCTCTAGGAAATACATCTCAGCTCTAAAGACATACACAGGCTCAGAATGAAGGGCTGGAAGATAATACTCCAAGAAAATGGCAAACAAACCAATGCAGGTGTTGCCATAACTATATCAGATAAAGTAGACCTCAAGACAAAAAAGGCAATGAGAGACAAAGGGGGCAGTATATAATGATAAAAGAGACACTCCACTAAAAAGACATAATGCTTATAAATATAAATGCACCCAACACAGGAGCACAAAAGTACATAAAGCAACTATTAACAAAACTAAAAGGAGATATTAACAATAATGGTAGGAGACATTAACATGCCACTTACATCAGTGGATAGATCATCCAGACAGAAAATCAACTAGGAAATAGTGGAATTAAACAGAAAAGTAGGCCAGGTGGACTTAATAGATATGTATAGATCCCTCCATCCAAAGACAGAAGAATACACCTTCTTCTCAAATGCACATGGAACATTCTCAAGGATAGACCATATGTTTGGAAACAAGGCAAGTCTCGATAAATTTTAAAAGATTGAAGTCATATCAAGCATCTTTTCTGACCACAATGCTATGAAACAGGAACTCAACTACAAGAAAAAAAGCTGGAAAAGTGACAAACATGTGGGGACTAAACAACATGCTGCTGAACAACAAATGGATCATTGAAGAAATTAAAGGAGAAATCAAAAAATATCTGGAGACAAATGAAAATGAAAATACGCCATACCAGTTCATTTGGGATGCAGCAAATGTGGTCCTCAGAGGGAAATTCATAATATTACAGGCCCCCCTTAACAAACAAGAAAAATCTCAAGTAAGCAGTCTTAAACTACACCTAACAGAATTAGGAAAAGAAGAACAAACAAAGCCCAAAGTCTGCAGAAGGAAGGAAATAATAAAAATGAGAGCAGAAATCAGTGAAATTGAAACCAAAAAAAAAAAAAAAAAAACAGTTGACAGGATCAGTGAAACTGCAAGCTGGTTCTTTGAGAAGACAAACAAAATTGACAAACCCTTAGCCAGACTCACCAAGAAAAAAAGAGAGAAGGCTCAAATAAATAAAATTAGAAATAAAAGAGGAGAAATTACAATGGAAACCATAGAAATACAAAGGATTCTAAGATAATACTATGAAAAACTATATGTGAACAAATTGGACAATCTAGAAGAAGTAGATAAACTCTTCGATGCAGACGACCTCCCAAAACTGAATCAAGAATAAATAGAGAATCTGAATAGGCCAATCACAAGAGATTGAATAAGTAATCAAAAGTCTGCCAAAAAAATAAAAATCCAGGACCAGATAGCTTCTCTGGAGAATTCTACCAAACATTCAAAGAAGATTTAATACCTATCCTTCTCAAACTATTCCAAAAAGTTGAAGAATATGGAACACTTCCTAATACATTTTATGAGGCCAACAGTACCCTGACCCCAGAGCCAGATGAGGACAGCACGAAGGAAAATTACAGGCCAATATTGGTGATGAACATAGATGAAAAATCTTCAATAAAATATTGGCAAACTGAATACAGTAATATATTAAAAGGAATCATACCGTCCATGATCAAGTGAGATTTATTCCAGGGATGGAGGGATGGTTCCACATCTCTGAGTCAGTCAACGTCATACACCACAATAACAAAATAAGGAATAAAAACCACATGATCATCTCAGTAGATGCAGAGAAAGCATTTGATAAGTTCCAACATCCATTTATGATAAAAACTCTCAATAAAATGAGTATAGAAGGAAAGTGCCTCAACATAATAAAGACCATATATGACAAACCCACAGCCAACAGAATACTTAATGGGGAAAAACTGAAAGCTATCCCTCTGAGAACAGGTACAAGAAAAGGGTGCCCATTCTTGCCACTCCTATTCAACATAGTACTGGAGGTTTTGGCCAAAGCAATTAGGCAAGGAAAAGAAATAAAAGGTATCCACATTGGCAATGAAGAAGTGAAACTCTCCCTGTTTGCAGATAACATGATTCTATATATAGAAAATCCTAAAGAATCCATTGGAACATTACTAGAAATAATCAACAACTACAGCAAAGTTGCAGGATACAAAATCAAGTTACAAAAATCAATTGCATTTCTATACTCTAATAATGAACTAACAGAAACCAAACTCAAGAATACAAACTCATTTACAATCGCAATAAAAAAAATAAAATATCTAGGAATAAATTTAACCAAGGAGGTGAAAGACCTATACAATGAAAACTATAAGACAGTATTGAAAGAAATTGATGATGACATAAAGAAATGGAAAGATACTCCATTCACATTGATTGGAAGAATAAATATAGTTAAAATATCCATACTACCTAAAGCAATCTACAGATTCAGTGCAATCCTAATCAGGATCCCAAGGACATTCTTCATGGAAGTAGAACAACAAATCCTAAAATTCATGTGGGGCAATAAAAGTTCCTGAATACCTAAAGCCGTCCTGAGAAAAAGGAACAAAGCTGGAGCTATCACTATCCCTGGCTTCAAAATATACTACAAAGGTGTAGTAATCAAAACAGCTGGTACAGATGCAAGAACAGACACACAGATCAATGGAACAGAATTGAAAACTCAGAAATAAAACCACACATCTATGGACAGCTAATCTTCAACAAAAGAACTAAACATACAATGGAGAAAGGAGAGTCTCTTCAGTAAATGGTGTTGGGAAAACTGGACAGCCACATGCAAAAGATGAAAGTAGACCATTATCTTTCACCATATACAAAAATTAACTCAAATTCAAGACTTTAAGATGTAAAATCATAAAACTCCTGGAAGAAAATAGAGGCAGTACACTCCTTGACATCAGTCTTCAAAGGATCTTTTCGAATACCTTGTCTACTCGGGCAAGGGAAACAAAAGAAAAAATAAACAAATGGGACTTCATCAGACTAATAAGCTTCTGCCAGGCAAAGGAAACCATGAACAAAATGAAAAGACAACCCACCAACTGGGAGAAAATATTTGCAAATCATATATGTGACAAGGGGTTAATCTCCAAAATATGTAAAGAACTCACACAACTCAACAACAAAAAACCAAACAACTTGATCAAAAAATGGGCAGAGAATGTGAACATTTTTCCAAAGAAGATATACAGATGGCCAGTAGGCACATGAAAAGATGTTCATCATCACTAGTCATCAGGGAAATGCAAATCAAAACTACACTAAGATATTGCCTTATACCCGTTAGAATGGCTATAATCACCAAGACAAAAAATAAAAAATGTTGGAGAGGATGTGGAGAAACGGAAGCCCTCATACATTGCTAGTGGGAATGCAAACTGGTGCAGCCTCTATGGAAAACATTATGGAGATTTATCAAAAAATTAAAAATAGAAATACCGTACAATCCAGCTATCCCACTACTGGGATATCCAAAGAACTTGAAATCAACAATTCAAAGAGACTTATGCACCCCTGTGTTCATTGCAGCATTATTCACCATAGCCAAGATCTGGAAGCAACCCAAGTGCCCATCGACTGATGATTGGATAAAGAAGCTATGGTAGATATACACCATATATATATACGGCATATATAGTAGTATTTATAGATATATATATACACACACACACATATACTCTCAACTATAAAAAAAAACAAAATCGGAGCCGGCCCCATGGCTAAGTGGTTAAGTTCGTGCGCCCCGCTTCGGCAGACCAGGGTTTCGCTGGTTTGGATCCTGGGCGCCGACATGGCACTACTCATCAAGCCATGCTGAGGCAGCGTCCCACATGCCACAACTAGAAGGACCCACAACTAAAAATATACAACTGTGTACCCGGGGGCTTTGGCGACAAAAGGGAAAAAAAAATCTTTAAAAAAAAAGACAAAATCATCCCATTTGCAACAACATGGATGGACCTTGAAGATGATGCTAAGCGAAATAAGCCAGACAGAGAAAGACAAACACCATATGATTTCACTCATATGTGGAAGATAAACTAACACATGGACAAAGAGAACAGATTAGTGGTTACTAGAGGAGAAGGGGGTTCGGGGGTGAGCAAAAGGGGTAAAGGGGCGCATATGTATGGTGACTGACAAATAATAATGTACAACTGAAATTTCACAATGTTTTAAACTATTATGACCTCACTAAAATAAAATGAAAATCAGAATTATTTATTAATTTAAAAGAAATATATTTAGTAGTAAAAAACTAGCTACCCAAATATTATCAAATTGGAGTCCTTGGACAACTGCTTAAATACATAGATGAGAATGAGGTAAAATAAGCCTAAAAATCTTATCTGAATTATTTGAAAACTTTCTTCTAAGCTAAACACTGCATTTGTAATAATTTGCACTGCTGACCTCATTAGGTGATGAGCTTATCTTAAAACAATACTAAACTTCACCACAGGCCTCTCCACTAGTAACCTAATCTTCATTAAAGGTGGAGTTGAGATTTTTTCTGTGATAATATGGATGAAGGATTAAATTTTAGGTTTCTTTCTACCTTGAATAAAATATACTTTTGAATCTTAAACAGAGTTAAACGTGTTTAATGTATAGAGTAACATAAAGACAAAACCTTTAAGCTGTCTGGTGTATATTTTGAGAGTGATTATCAGAAAAGAGCAGGTAATTCAGGTTTCTGATGCTGGAAGAGAATGGCTCAGTACTTATGGATGGTTTCTGCTAAATTGGTTACATATAATTTTAACAAGAAGCAGAAACAACTTTTAAAGTATACAGAAAATGCTGCAAACTAATTTTTTAATAAATCAGCAATAAATGGTAGAAGCATGATAGAAACAAACACACATAAACAGTCTTAACTATCATAGTCTTGGCTATTCAGATAGTGCAAGAAAAAAAGTACTTTATTAAAATTATGTGGCTAAACATAAAATAAAAGTATAATTCATCCAAAAAACTAAACATTCCTATTTAAACAGCATAGGAAATACATCCCATTTTACATTAGAAATTTGTCATCCATTTGCTTTCTCTTTCTCACAACTACACATTCCCTCATACACACAGATACAAGCAAACTTTCCTATAAAATTTTGCACAATAAATAGAGCTGGATAACTAATGTACTAATTTCAGTGTATTTATTTTATATGTACATTTTGATCTAAGCCAAAATTTTCTGGCTAATCTTGGTGTTAGCTAAACACTGCTAGTGACAATGACATTTCAGCATGTGGACACATACTGATATTCAAATGGCAGTTTCTGTTTGAGAATAGAACAAATGGATAAATGTCTCAGGAATGTCGTAGTAAAAAAAATAGAGCAGAACAGAATGCAGAAATAAAATCATTTTATTTGGAACACAACTCTAAGACATTTCAATATTTATAATTTAGAGAGCATTTTCAAATAAATTGTCTCATTTGATCTCTGGAACTATATTACCTGGTAATTATTATTATTATCATTTCTAACCCTACAGCTTAATAAACAAGTTCACTACAGAGTCAAGGAATCAGGATGTGGGTCCAAGTTCTTTGTGACTGTCTAGTGGTCTTCTCTCTCTATCACAACTTCACAGTTAACAGAACGAATTGTCTTAGAAAACAGAATGACTGTTTGGCTGACTTTCCATTTACAGATAGGAAGTTTTTCCACATATAGGTCTTTAAAGAGTTTGTTAAAATAACATATATTTGGCCTCTTTGCCTAATTCTGAATACTTCTTATCCTAAATTCTGCATTACTTTTTTTCTATCCATGGGTGAATATAATCACTTCTACAAAATACTGTCCCTTTTTCATCTTTAACTGACAATGCAGTATTGTACAGGGGAGATTTGCTATTTGTGCCTGGGATTCCTCTATCAGTCTCTAGTTAAGTTCCTGTGTTCACATTTCTTTCCTTGTTCCATGCAAATTCCTTAAACATATATTTATATATTCCATACATACGTATTTCATCCCAGCTCACAGTGATGAGCAGGCTGGATGAAACAAATATATATGTATACATATCTGCTTTTGGGGGAAGTCATTGAAAAGTTTTGTGTTTGCCAGTATTAAACATTTAGAAGGGAAGCAATTTCATGTATTCCCTGTCTTACTTTTGTATTACCATCTGCCCATTCATTTGTTCATTCACAGGATTGTGTATTAAGTTCTTACTCTGTTTCATGAGCTAGACATTGGGAAATTAGGTAAACACAGTCCCTGCCGTTAGGACACTTTCAGCTAGCAGGAAAAACAGAAAATATATAAAAATTACAGAAATAAATTATATTCTGTTCTTGATCTAGTACAGTGGAATGAGACCTGTCTGGCTATATAATAACTCAATCGTTGCTCAATTTAAAGCATTCTGTATTTACAGAATATTTTACCTTTTAAAGTATTTCATTATTTATCCTTTAGCACAAATTAAAAACTTCGAAGACGTAATGGACTATCTCTTAGATGTTCTCTTAATTAATATGGCTGAATGGATAAACGTATTCAGAAAAAAATTTTCCCCTTAGTAGAAAGATTATTGAGAGATAACTACTGAATGGTAATTTTCTTTTCCATTTATATTTGTGGTTATGCTGACATTTCAGTAAGGTTTTATTGAAGCAATAAGGTCATTCACTAAGATGCAGATGATGAATCTAATACAGGTGTTAATTATGCTTTTATTTCATAGAGACATGCATAATCTGAGTCATAGTCAAGATGTTAATTATTTTATAATGATTAGAATAAATTAATGTAGGGGCTCCTTTTATATATTAATTAAAGTTCACCATGGGATCAGCAATTCAGATAAGCAATAAACTGGTTGAATGCTTATTGTACTATGAACTTTAGGAGGTTTAATGGCAGAAATATCTTGAAAAGTTCAAAATATTTAGCGTTGTCACATTTTTAATGGCTTTTTTCCTTTTAGTTACCTCTGTAAGGACTTTTGGTAACTTGCTTTTTTTTAATTTGACCAACGCAACCCCTTCCACCCTCCTGAAATATTTCTTTTGACTGTCATGACACCCTATTCCACTTCCTTTTTCCCGTCTCCTTTTCTGACGCTTCTTTTTCTCCACAGCTGTTAAGTGTTGAGCTCCCTGGGCTCCATCCTGGGCTCGCTTCTCTTCTCTATCTATGGATTAGGGCTTCTGCATATGTTTGTCCAAGTTATGTACCACGTCTCTGATGATCTTTTAGGTAATCTCATTTAGTCCCATGGATTGAAATTTTATCTATATGCTGATGGCTCCTAAATTCAAAATTCCAGCCCTGACCTTCCTGCTGAAATCCAAACTCATAGAGTCAGCTACGTATTTGACACCTCCACCTGGAATAGGCTGACCATAACAGAAGTCTTGATTTCTCCCACTTCTTCCTTCACCCCAGAACTCCTGTCCCACATGCCATCCCCATTCCTCGTTTTCTCACTGTGTACCTCACCATCTCTCACTAAAGCTCCACTTGACTTCATTCTGTTCCTTAAAAACGCTAATGTACTTTCCACCTTAGAGGATTCCACCTTGATTCTTCTGCTTGCAATGCCCTGTCACCAGAAATTGAAGGACCCATGCTTTCTTAACAGGCATCTCTATTGCATCACTCTATCGTAATTTCTTGGACCTTGAAAAGTATATTTCTTATTTATTTCCTTTCTTCCTTCCTTCCTTATTTCCTTCCCTAAATCCTCTCGTTTTTAGTACATTGTTATACCCTCATCCCATTTGTGCATAACACAATTTAACATGGCAGAGAATAAGTACATATCTGCCAAATCGCATGGTTTAGTCAATTTCTCATTTTTCTACCTGATCTTTTCTCTTCTGAGGGCCCCTCTGAAAGCTGGAGAGCATGCGTGTCCATGTGAGAGTGAGCTACCACTTTATCTAACATTATCATTATCTGAAGTTGTCTAAATATTTGAAATATTCTGTGCTAACAACTCCTGCTTCCTCCTGAGACTGTGAATAGAATTATTTCCAGATGGTCCTGAAATTTCAGCATATTGCTACAGTTAACAAAAAGCTTTTGTAAATGTTATATTAACCACTAAGGGGCATGTGCTACCATTAATTTGTGTTACGGGTTCCTGTTGTTAATGGTAGAATTTGCCTGTACATCCATTTTTCTCCCTAAATCGTATATAATAATTAGAATATTGGTTGTGAAGAATCACAGAATCCAGAGAACTGACATTGGTACTTCAAAACATGCTAGGTGTGCACCTCTTACTAAAGGACTAACATTCAGAAGCTATGGAAGTATTGCACTGTTCGATCTTAAAAAAATTTCTTTTAAAATCTGCTAAAACACAGCTAGGAAGAGCTGGATTATTGTTGTTAGGGAGAGTATAAAGTGTAATTCATCTGTCTTCTTTTCTTGCATTTGTATCAAGTAAATTAACAAAAGTTCTCTTTAGAACATTATATTTCTGTTTGTTACTTTAAATAGTAACAATGATATGAATAATAGTGGTAATATATGGCATTCAATAGTACATTATTTTTCAGATTTCTTTATCTATGTTCACAGAAATTACATTAAAGAAATAAATTTCACATCAGTATTCCTGCTATTGACTGAATGGTTATTTCTAGAACAATATAGGATAGAGGGTTTAAAAAGTCATTTCGCCTCACTGTAGTTTGACTGAAGGAGACTCAAGATTGCTGTGTTGATTGGACCAGTATGTTAACCAAAGGAAGAGTAGAAACTATCACTGTTATTAGTCCTAATACAAAGCATCTGAATATTTTTGAAGAAAATGGGATGAGATTTACTAAAATTTTCTTCAGCCTACTTATAAACAGTTGACTTAAATGAAAAAGACAAACCTAAATTATAATGCCATAGCCCAGGAAGAAGGAGTTAACTAATAACGAATTCAAGGTCATAAAGTATACTTCCTATTTCTTTACCAGAACCTAAGGCTATAGTTTCTCTTACTGCTTGCCAAGCTATATATGGTTACCAGGGAAACTTCCTGTTCTGAATTATGCTGCGTGGAACTTACATGTATTCTCTTAACTTAGATCCCAAATTTAGATTCCATTTAAAATAACCAGGATGTGGTAGGAGGGAGTTTTCTAATATATCATTTAACATTTGTAGTTTCTTTCTTAAAACAAAAAACTTTCTGGTGGCACATAAGTATTTATTATAGTGTAAATCAATACACAGCATGTTTAACCATCTCATAAATCTAATAAGTCTGGTTTCTTTGTCTAAATAGAATAAATTAGGCAAAAAGCAATGTTTTACTTTGAGTGATTTTATGTATGACTATTAAAAAGTATACCACAGAGTTTAGAGTTTATATAGCATTTCCCTTTTGTATCTCTTGTGGCAAAATATCTACTAGAGATTTATGGGAATATTTTCAAATGGGAATAAATATTTATAGAGTCTTAGAGAATTTGCTACCTCAGTCCTTTAATAAAATCTGCATTTAGGTATTAGAGATGGCCATTCATTCACTCCCTTGTTTATTCAGCAAGCACATACTGTTCACTGTTAGGTACAAGGTAATATACTACACACAAAGGACCCCAAAATAAATGTTTTACTTACTCCCGACGAGGCTAGAGGGAAAGATGGAATTGAATCATCATAGAACTTTGTGATAAGTTCTGTAAAAGAGAAATGCTCTGGGGGCTAGGATCATGGAGGAGGAGCATCCAAATCAGACGGTGGGATCCAGGACCATCTGGATTCTTCCAGGATCTGGAAGAAGAAATACATTAGAGACTTTTTAAACTAAGGAATGACTCAAAGGATCAGATTTGCATTTGGGAATGATAACTCTAACGGGAGTGTGGAGGCTGCTGGGGATGAGTCCAGACTGGGGAGGAGAGTACCGTATACTCAGGAAACCACTGTGTTATTCAAGGACGGGAGGAGAGCCTGAACTGGGGCAGTGGCAGCAGGAATGTCAAGAAGGGATGCTAAAGAGTATTGACATGGCAATGATTTGGAGTCAAACAATGTTAGAGAGGAAAGGGACTGTCGATGGTGAATGCGTATATTTTGTAGATTAGGAAATGATAGCCTAGAAAATGATGCTTACATATAGTCTAAAACTTAGATGAAAGGAATGTTAAGGCTTTCATATTATCTTTGGTGAGTATGCAGTATTTTCAGAAACATTTTGTACTCTAAGGCTAACATAATAAAAACTTCTGTAATGGTTATAAATTCTGAAATTATACATTTTATTTTCTTTTATGTATATTTGACATTTTGAACTTGAACAAATCAGAAACTAAAAAGGTAAACCTGATAATGTTCTTTTTTTAAAAAAAATCAAAGCTGATTAAATCAGATAAAAAATTTCAGTAAAAGGTTGCCGCTTGGGTAACCTGATATTTTTAAGAAAAATATTTTTAGAGTTCATTTCCAACATAAATTTATAAAATCATTTCATGTTGTCTAACATTTTCTTAACTATCACAATATTCTTAATGGAAAAGATACTGGAAGATTGCGTAATTAAACGCATGGCTGAGCCTGCAAATCTTCTGTCGCTAGTATTACTCATAGAAGTGACTATCTGAGTTGAGTAGAAATGTAGTTTACAGAACCCTCCCTGATAGCCTCGACCCTTTTAAACCCATAACTGAGAGGTAGTGACAAAATAAATTGTGGGAGAAATGACAAGCTTTGATCAAAACAACGTCTTTTCCTTTTCCCTTTAAAAATAACTAAAAATCAAGATATGTTGCATATCTTGCCTGTATTAATTTGGGGCCACATTCTAATCATCAGTATGATAATCATTCCATTTTCAAGTACTTATAAAGCTGTGAAATGCACAGGGCAAATATGAAGTATTTCACTAATTTGTGAGGAAGGAGGTTGTGTTATACGATATTAGGACACTGTTAATTTACCTTGGGATCACATGATGGTCCTTATACATCATGATCTTAAAAACACTATAAGTGGATTACTTAGGGCAGTAGACATTGATCTTAGAAAGGTCAATAATTTCTTTATTTGATCATGACTCAAGTGCCTAGCAGAGTTTCCCATACATCATGGTTTCCTTACTACATGTTTGCTAAATAAATAGCTTATGGTATTTAACTTTAGGCACAATTTTAAGCACAGCTCATTTAGTATCATTATAATGGTCGAAATTGTCCAGTTCCCAGTGCAGTTTAATGCAGTGAGTTTTTTTTAATTATACATGATTTTATTGGAAATCGTTTCCAGAACATGTAATTAATAAGATACCATGTTCCATTAAATGAAAATTTATACTCTTTTCTAAATTTATGATCATTATAAAGAAAGGGAAGCAGAATATAAATGTCAGATATTCTCCACTGTGTTTGTTTTGAGACCACTTATAGTAATTATGTTACATCAGCCCAAAGAGATTATATATACTTGGATGGATTATATTTGTCATTTGTTAAACAGTTTATAACTAAGAAGAAAAGTTTACAAAATGCTTTAATCCTGAAAATAATTTCTTATAGAGATAACAAGAATTTGTCAAATGGTTTTCTTTTACCTCCAAAATTTCCCCAGAATCTCACCTCCACTCCTTTCACCTTGGTCCAAACTACTGTCATCTCAGGTCTGAGTTATTGTCATAGCCTCCCAGCTAGTTGATTTTGTCAAAACAGATGAGGCTTTTGCAGTAATAACTCTCAACTCTCCAAACTTCAGTGGCTTAACAGCAAAAAAAATCAAATCTTGTTCACCAATGTCTACTTTAAGTTGGCGAGCTTAGGGGAGCTAGGGAGCTCCTTACAGTCACTCAGGATACAGGCTGACAGAGACTGTGCCTTCTCAGTGTCACCAGGTGAAGCAGCAAGGGAAGAGAGAGCCTGGAGAATCCTGAAGTCTCAGCACAGAACTGACACATGTCACTACTGCTCACATTTCATTGTCCAGCACTAGTCCTGCGGCCCCACCAAAGGCACAGTGGCCGGGAAATGTACCCCCTTGTATGCCCAGGCAGAAAAAGGAAACCTGAAACTGCTGAGCGCTAATAATGTCTCTCACATTAGTTTGGAAGGTTCAAACCCCACTTTGCTACAAGACAGTCTCAACAGAGCAGCAAAAATGATCATTTTTAATGTGTCAGATCATGTCACTTCTCTGCTCAAAGTCATTGAATGACTCCCTGTTTCACTCAGAGGAAAAACCAATGGCCTAACGATGAACCACAAAGCCCGACATAGACCCGCCCACCTGGCTCACTCCCTCACTGCTTTAGGTTTCCTTAGAGAGGCCCTTCTTCACCACCCTGTTTTATTTTTCTCTGTAGCACTTACCACTCCTTGATGTACTAATAAATATACATGGTTATTTGTTTTGTCTCTTTATTGTTTGTCTCTTCCTACTAGAATGTAAGCTATAATAGGGCAAAAACTCTGTTTAGTTCACCATTTTAACCCCAATGCCTAGAACAGTGCCTGACATATTAGACTATGAATGAATGAATAAACAAATTAATTAATTAATTGGGTGCCCTGAGAACAATGTTGAGAAACTCCTTTCCTCTGTATACTTAGTTTATCATATATAATTCTTTAAGAACTGCTTTTTTACTTTAATTTGTTTTTTTCTTTGTTTCTGAGTGTATCACTAAAATTAGTCATTTAAGATTTACCTTACGCTTAATGGGATCCAAGTTGGAAACAGTAAAAATGGGGGATGACAGCCATACTTGGGGTGCATTTACTCTATGGAGAGATTGTACCAAGGAGAGGGAACCCTGCAGGTCAGCACAGGCCTGAATTGGGTGATTGTTTGTGAGGCATCTGAGCCAAACTGAATCAATGAGAATAGAAAATAGAACTGTAAAGAGATCTGTTTCTTAGCTTTATTTTATTCATTCTTAGAACGGGACGGTATCTGATTATTGAAGTGAGGAAAGCTTATCAGGCTACCAGTTTTTATACTAAAGTCATGTTCTACCAACTTAAAATTATAATTATATTTAAGATTTCCAGTGGTCAGTTCCTTTTAATATGATGAGCAGAGGAAAATCACATTCTTGTGCATTGCACATTTGTTTTGGTAGAGTTAAGGAGTGAGCATTCATAAAATAAAGAGAAAGAGTTAAAGATAATGTGAAAAGTGCTGATTGGACTTTAATGGTTGCAAAATGAAGAACGTTAATACCCTTTTTAGTTCACTTGACAGGAGATGAGCTGTCAAGGGGAAGACAGAAGGGAGTCGGGGAGAATTATTTGCTAGTGCGAGACCGATGATTTATTATGCCTGAATGGAGCTTGAGTTCTTTGCCAGTGGACAGTCTAATACACCAGAACCAAAACCCAGGCATTTACTATTAGCAGGAGGTCTTGAAAACAAGGTAGTGATGGGCTGGTGCTTATAAAGGGCTGTCTTGTGGGAACTGCTGGAACTCCCTGCTGCTGTTCCAGTGAATTCCATTGTGGTCATCTTAACATGCTCTTTTTTTTCTTTTCATCTGAGGCATAATAAGCAGGCTGTGTGCAATGGCAGAAAAATGACAGGGGGCAGAAAAATGACACGGGGTGGCCTTTGAGAAAGTTCTCAGCCAGATTCCATCATATACATGCAAATGATAGCATTTATTGCTAATTTTTGAGAACATGGCAACTAGCATTTATAGGCAGCTATTTCCTAAAGTAATAAGTATTTCAGAAGTAGTAAACTGAAGGCCCATTGTATGTCAGAGTTCTCCAGATAAACAGAATCAATATATATATATACAAAAAGAGATTTATTTTAAGGAATTGGCTCACATGATTGTGAAGGCTGAGAAGTCCCAAGATCTGTAGTCCTTAAGCTGGAGACCCGGGAGAAGTAGTTATAGAGTTCCAGTGTGAGTCTGAAGGCCTGAGAAACAGGACAGTCAGCGGTGTGAGCTCCAGTCCAGGCTGAGTGCAAAGGCAGGAGAAGACTGACGTCTCAGCTGGAAGATGAACAAAGAGAGAGAGAGCTACTTACTCAGCCTTTTTGTTCTGTCCTTCCTTCAGTGGACTAGACAAGGGCCCCCGACACTGGAGAAGGCAGTCTGCCTTACTCTCTCTACTGATTCGATTCAAATGTTCAAATCACCCAGAAGCATCCCCACAGACACACCCAGAATAACGTTTAGCCAAATATCTGGGCACTCCTTGGCCCAGTCAAGTTGACACAGAAAAGTAACCATCATACCTGTGAAAAGTAAATTCCTTTTTCTTGTGGGGTGGATGGGGTCTGGGTGAAGAATATAGTCACACTCTTAGTTCTCTTATAAGTTAAGCTATTCCTTATGAATACGAGGACTTTTTATCTCTGTCAAAAACTGTTCATTTGGCATTTTGGACCTTCCACTGGATGGTAGTTTTAGGTTCGGAACCTCCATATTGTTCCAAATATCCATGTAGGTAACTGAGGGTGACATTGCTGTCTGCTCAAGTGTTAACACAGTTTCTGTCCTCTGTTGCAGTTTATACTTCACGATCTCAATCCTGGGCGCATGTTAGTATCATCCAGAGAAGCTATTAAAAATACTCATCCTGGGACCAGCCCCGTGGCATAGTGGTTAAGTCCGACATGCTCTGCTTTAGCAACCCGGGGTCAGGGGTTTGGATCTTGGGTGTGGACCTACACCACTCGTCAGCCATGCTGTGGCAGCGACCCACATACAAAAAAAGAGGAAGATGGGCAACAGATGTTAGCTCAGAGCAAATCTTCCTCACCAAAAGGAAAGAAAAACTCATCCTTGGGCTTCCATCCAGAACAATTGAATCTGGATTCCTTGGGGTGGGGCCTAGCAGTTGTGTTTGGTAAAATCCCCTCAGTGATTCTGATGGACAACCAGAGTGAAAATCCTTGATTCCGTAAACTAGATTTGGGGTTGCAGCCCCTGTCTGGGAGTTGCCTGGTGCTTAGGCAGCGCCCTGGGCTGCAGATATTGTCTATAGCCTAGAGGTCCTACCTACCTCCTTAGATTCTAATGTCTGCGCTTTGTCAAATAAATGCCAATTCCCAGGTCTCTCAGCTGCTCCTCCAGGGCGTGTTGGTAAGTACTTCTAAAGTTTCCTCCCTCTGTCATTGTTTCACAGCCTGTCAGTGGTTGACTGTTCCCTAAACACTCCGCAGGCTGTGGTGGTTGGACAACTCAGGGAAGATCTAAATTTAGCGTCTCTGAGTTCAGATTGTGCTTGTATTTCATTCCCTGCTGAAAGATGACTAAAACTGTAGTGTTTCATGACAACTTCAGGAAGCAGAGAACAGTTACCTTAAGGAGCTTGCTCAAACCCCATGGAATTGCAGTATGAAAACAAGCCTGAGGGTATCTCTGTAAAACTTAATTTCTTTATCCTGTGCCTTGATTACAGGGCTTAGCAGTCGTTGATCTTAAGGGTGACTGACTGTCTGTCCCATATCTCAGAGTACAAAACATACCTCTTGCTTCTGGCGTGATCTTTAATCATATACTCAGCGGTCTAGCCATGGTCTAAACTTCCATGTCATAGAACCTGCAAAGGGGCAGTGATCATAGTTTTTTAACCAGAAATAGAGAAACATAACAAGAAAGAATGTACAAATAAAGATAGTAGGAGAGATGATTTAAAATCAGGAATGACCTGGAAAATCAAAATCATGTAAGTCTGCATACAAGCAGACATAAGAATAAAGCAGTCTCTTAGCCTGTTTAGGCTGCTAGAACAAAATACCACAGACTAGGTAGCTTATAAAGAAGAGAAATTCATTTCTCACAACTCTGGAGGCTGGGAAGTCCAATGTCAAGATCCCAGCATGGTTGAGCGAGGCCCCTCTTTCTGGTTCACAGCTGGCACCTTCCTGTTGTGTCCTTACATGGTGGAAGGGGCTAGGGATCTCTGGAGCCTCTTTTATAAGGCACTAATCTCATCCATGAGGTTCAACTCTCATGACTTCAGCACCTCCCAAAGACCCCACCTACTAATACCATCACCTAGGGCATTAGGGTTTCAACATGTGAGTTTTGGAGGGACACAAACATCCGGACAATAGCAAGCAGGTGTCTGTACCACAGTTCCAAAGGTAGGTGTCCAAATAAAATTTAACCCTGGATTCTGGACATAATACACCGTTGTGCCTATTATTGACAGAGTTAAATAATGAAATAATAAATACAGAAGAGTCACTTGTGCTAATTTAGGCTAACTGAACTGCTTGTGAGGAAAGATGCATCAGTTTAATTTACAAGAGCGTGGAACAGAAACAACCATCCAGATATTGGAAGGGTCATTAGTGTCAACACTGTTGTCCCTAAAGATGACAGGAAGAATATATGGTGAATATGAAGCGATCCAGAACCACTGAAATAGGTGGAAGAGTGTCCAGGATGTCATTAGCTGATGATGGAAAGTAAATGTCAGGTAGTAGAGGTATTAAAAGAGGAGTGGTTGGTGAGTGATCTTGGGGAGAGTGGTAGTGAGAAACAAGAAAAATCACCATCGAATGAAGGGTCAGTGCTGGGTATTGTGTTTGAGGAGTTATAGAAGTGAGTTTAAAAATCTAGTAATAACGATAACATCAACAACAATAATAATAGTTAAAATTTATTGAGAACTATGTGCCACACATCGTTCTAAGCACTTTCCACGCATTAGCTTATGTAATTTGCATATCTGTCTATAGAGTAAGTACTGTTATTGCTCCCAGAGAGGGGCTGCATAATTTGGTCAGGGTCACATGTGTAGTAAACACTAGAGCTGGGATTCTAACCAAGTAATGCAGCTCCAAAGCCTGTGCTCTTGAGTATAAGTATGAGCTTATCATGCCTAAGGATGTTCTCTCTAAAGTACAACAGCAATGAAAGGCGATTGTGTCTAGCTGGCTTTTCACACAAATCATGCTTTTTATGAAGACAATACTATTCTAAATTTAGGGAAGGCAAATGTAACACATACTTGATGAAGAAAGGCTGGTGTGTTGTCTAGCAAGTGATCGTTTCAGAAAGCTGCTTGGTGAATGTGGACCAGAGCAGGACCGTCCAAAGGAATTCTAGTTTTGAGGGTGTGGAGCCCTGGCTTCTTGGGCCCTCCATCTCATGGAAGGATGTACCTGTCTGGCAGAGCATGGGGCCCTCTCCCCTGAGCAGTGCTGAGCATGGCTCCACCAGCTTCAGGTGCTCAGATGCTTTCCCTTTCTCGAGTCCACATAAATTCCCCTTAGACATATTCTTTTCTTGGTTGTTTTAATATCATCACTTAGGTCTTTGGCTTGGGAATTGGGAACCTCTTTAAAGTAATGTTGCAGTTTTTCCTATGATCTATTTTGTATTGATTTTATAATTTAACTCTCCCAGTGCAATCTTATTTCCAAATTAGTGGACTGCCTATGTACAGTATAAAACATAAAAAGAGGGGCTGGCCCCGTGGCCAAGTGGTTAAGTTCGCGTGCTCCACTGCAGCGGCCCAGGGTTTCGCTGGTTCGGATCCTGGGCTTGGACATGGCACCACTCGTCAGACCATGTCGAGGCAGTGTCCCACATGCCACAACTGGAAGGACCTGCAACTAAGATATACAACTATGTACCAGGGGGGATTTGGGGAGATAAAGCAGAAAAAAAAAAAAAGATTGACAACAGTTGTTAGCTCAGGTGCCAATCTTTAAAAAAAAATAAAACAAAAAAAATAACAAAATCACTGGGCTAAATACCACTCCCAGGGTACCTGATCCATGTCACAGTCAATAGGCAAATTGCTCTCCAATGTCTCAGAAGGACGGCTCCTTGCATCCTTACACACCATCTACTCCTTCCCAAAATGTATAAGCCGTCTAACTTCATCATATAGTGGTTAACGTTAGGCGTTTTTATTCAAGCTAAAATTAATTCTCTATTTTCCTTGCTGTCTCTCTCATACTTCTACCGATGGTCACAGTCATAACTCAGATTCTAGATCTGTCCAAATGAATGAACTGGGTGTGAGATTGCTTTTCCGCACATAAGGCTGTGGAGAAGAGCACAGGCTCTGGATGCAGGGATACCTGGGGGAAAGTCAGGGTGACCCCTGATGTCTACTAGCTTGTGTTTTCTTATCTGTAAATTAGGAATAAAAATAGTATACACCTCAGAAGGTTAAGAAGATTAAATTTTAAAAAATGTCTAGAAAATTTTTACTGTAATAATATGCATTCTTTAATATTAAACTATGTATTTTTATGAGTAAAATATTAGTAGAAGTAGCTATGTGCCTTTCTTCTCTTCAAAGCAATACTGTTCTTCCAAAAAAAATTTTGAACCCCTGCCAGAAAAGTATTAACCATGTACATGATCACATTGGCTTGATCTGATCGGAACAAAATGTCATCCCAAACCAATATGTATTTGGGATTTTTTTTCATACACATGCACACACACATAAATATGAGAGTTTTAAGTCCCCATTTAGTAGCTAATGATACTTTACTTTCATTGGACACTTAATTTTTGGCATGAGACACAAGTTAATACAGGTAAAACAAAGGATAGTCTTTGTTTATCCTCACAACAAATTGCAGTTCAAGTTTTACTGTGTGTATTTTATGAATGAGAAAACCAGCTCTCAGAGAATGTGAGAAACTTGCCCAAGCTCCCACAGCAGGAGGGGCCGTGGACTGGAGCTCCGGCCTGGCCCTTGGGCCCCAGTGCTTCGAGTTACATCAGCTGCTTTCAGCCGGTGCAATTTTTATTTCATCTAGGATTTTCTGGTTGCTTTTTAGTATTTTGGTAATTGTGAGATGTATGGTTCTTAGCAGCATATGAAAAAATTATGACATTTTAGAAACTATAGCAAAATATGAATTTTGGGGGGGTTTTAAATTGAGAAAAGGAAATTGAGATAAAGGAAATGTTCTCTGACAAGACTAATGGACACCCCAGTTTTAAAAAGTTATATTATATTTCACTTGGTTATGCAAGATTTTATTAATTTGCGTAACATTTTACCTATAATCTACTATCACCTTCTGGAGCAAAGAAAATAGCTCACTGTCTGTCACCGCCAAACCACATCCCTTTTACAACTGCAAAGTACCCTGTGGGGATGGTAGATGCCAGCCCTTTTAAGACTTTACAAAGACTGGAGGCCAACTGTTTTCAAACAGAAATATTTACTGGGGAGCTCACGAATCCATGTCTCAGAGATCTGAAGAAAGATCATGGCTCACAGCTGAAGATGGGCTCTTACTGCAACAAGCACAGAGGGCAGCTCTCTGGTTCTAGAAAGGATGTGTTTAAAAGGAAAGACCAAGCAATGCAGTTAGATGGAATGATATATTGGAAGTAAAGAGTTGTACAAACTGACTTAAGTTACTGAATATTAATGAAAGAAGAATGGGCCTTGTTAAGGTTTTACAACGCATCCTATGATCTTCGTTCAGAAGTATTTGCTTATCTGACTAGGAATGTTGGCCAGACTTGATAGTATGTAGTATTGCGGGGAAGCATAATATGTGCCTGGCATAATTACGTGGACTTTTTTTTTTTTTAAGATTTTATTTTTCCTTTTTCTCCCAAAGCTCCTCCCCCCCCATACATAGTTGGGTATTTTTGGATGTGAATCCTTCTAGTTGTGACATGTGGGATGCTGCCTCAGCATGGCTTGAAGAGAGGTGCCATGTCCGCGCCCAGGATTCGAACTGGCTGAACCCCGGGCCACCAAAGCAGAGCGCGCGAACTCAACCACTCGGCCACGGGGCCGGCCCCATAATTGCGTGGACTTTTGAAAATACTTTATTCCTCTGAGAAATGCAGTGGGGGCTTCTTGTTCTTATTGGGGATCTTGCTGCCTATTGAGAAAATGAAGGAGCTGGTAATAGCTTTGATTCAGAGTTAAGCAAGAAGGAGAAATTTTTTAAAAAATTATTTTTCTGAAAAATAGGAGAGGCTGACATAAGATGGATACCAGTGAGTTCTGAGGTCTCCCAGGTGGGTAGCTGTTTGTTTCAGTATGAAAGAACTGATTTTTAAAATCCTTTTGTGTGTTGAGAGGGACAGTGAATTTAATGCCCTGATCACGCAGAATATCTTTTATTCTGAGTGTCTTCTGACTTTATATTTTTAAATATTTTGATATAAACTAAAATGAAAAGGCAAGCAAAACAAATGAGACAGAGAGATAATTAAAACAACTAAAAAGACCACTTAATTATATTAAAAAATTAATACTGACATAGAGGTTTTCTAGGAGCAAAATGTGCTGAACTTCTTTTTTAATATTCTGAGTGTCACAGAACAGAAGTGGAGCGGAAGGGTCCAGCCACCAAAGATTGATGAGCGTATTTGTAATATATGCCATCATTTAGTTCTCTCAGCAGCCCTTCAAGTCGGGTGTCATTATTACCTCTCCTTTATAGACTGGGAGACGGAGGGAATGACTGAAGCAAGACACAAAATGGGTCTCAGATTCAGATCTCACATGTTCTCTTCAATTATAGATCCTTCATGGGGCCCCTGGAGTTCCTCATCGATCTTACGTCAGTTTTCAGAGAAGAGAGTATAGAGTCTTAACTTAAAATTAGCTTATGCTCTCATTGTCAGGAAAGCGGAGACGTTGGATCTAAGCTACAAGTGAACAGAGCAGGAGGAAGAACCCCAAGATAACTCACAGACGAAGCTGCTTACAGTGCAGAGTGGGCAGCGGTAGAGGCAAGAAGGTGAAGACACCTTCATCAGGAATGTGCCTGATGATACAGACAAGCCCATGTTTATTAACTAAAGGCATTGTAAAGCAAACATAAAAAGTGCCAGAGCAGAAGTCAGAGCAGTGGCAACGCTTGGGGCTGGTGGGAACTGGAAGGCAGCCTAAGGGGGGAACCTTCTGAGATTCTGGTAAAGTCCTCTTTCTTGATCTGGTGCTGGATGAGCAAATGGGTTCAATCTGTGAAATGTGTTGAGCTGTACATGATAATCCATGAATTTTTCTAAGTTTTTTTATTTTCCATTACTTTTATTTTGTGCTTTTGTTTGTGTATAATTATATGTTTCTGCATTTCCTGGTCCTCAAGTTATTGGTTTCTATCCAGTTATTCCATATCTTTTTTTAACTATATGCGTGACAATTAAATATATATCTGTATATTTCAAGCCTAGTTTGATTACGTCTCAACTTTATGGCAGAAGGCCAGTCACAGAAGGCAAATCGCTTCTGAGGAATGCAAGCACATTTTTGTGCAATATAAACATAATGGGGAGAAATAGCACTAATGGTTTCTGAATGAAAGGAAAAGATCAAGTACAGAACCATTGAAGGAAGAATTTATCGTTGAAAGTTTAGGTGATATAAGCAAGGAATTTGATTATATGAAATATCACTGTCTTTGTCAACATAGAGAAAATGGAAGGCCGAGGGAAAATGTGTTTTGTAATTGTAGCCTACCAGGGTCGGAAAACTCTGCGATCTCTGTCAGGGAGTGGGACCTTGAAAAGAAACAGATTGTCAGGTGGGAACTATTATCCTAACGAACATTTCCCTTCCAGAATTCTGCCACTCTGAGACTTTGCGCTGATCTCACTTTCTCAAATTAAATCACTTATGGTTACTGTGTGCCCCGAGTAGAACTTTTCAGTGCAGGTGTTATTAGACTTGGAATATGGCGCAGAGGAGCGGAGATCTTAACATTTCTTGAGTAATTGAAGCATAGGTCACTGCCTTTGACAATCTTCCTGTAAGTGACCATCTCTAATAAGACTTCATCTTTTGATAGCTTTCTTGAAAATGAATCCTTAAGAACAGGTCACCTCAATTTAACATAAAATTATATCTGTATCAAGTGAACATGGCAGAAAATGTAACCATTGTTAAAGACAGATGAATTCTAAATGGAATTTGCTCTTATCATGAAATCTGAAGATAGATGCAGGGAAGCTTCCCAGCAAAAGACAAAAGGATACAACAGGTTGTTCATACAGCACAGAGAAGCAGCACGCTCCCGAGAGACAGAAAGGGAATGTATTGCTCAGCTATAGAGTGAGAACTTCAGTATTCACAGTTGAACTTCCCATTCATAAGTGTTAAAATAAACCAGGACCCCAGGTTACCATGGATGGAGATAGGGCAGAAATCTTAGGCGAGTGTATCTTTATTAAAAGTAGGTTGCAGATATTTGCAGTGTAACAGATCCCTGATCACATATTTCAAGGGGAAGTTTTATGGCAACTTGTAAGTACAAAGTCAAAATACAAAAGATGAGGCGTCAGCATTAATTACCATTGGTGCGTGTATCGTCAGATTATATTTTGAGGAACATATTAGGAGTTAAATTTCAAATGTTCTGTACTGTTGACAGCATAATACAGGATATTTGAGTAACAATTTTGTTATTAACCAATTTATGATCCTTTTATTTCAATGAAGCATAAGGGACATGATAAGAATTTGCTACAAATAAACGACAGCTTCGTTGAACAGGAACTTTTTTTTTCTTCAGATTTTACAACAATAGAATGGGCCAAATATCCATGTCAACTGCATTAATGAGATAGATTGCTACTTTTAATGGAGGCTCTGTGCTCTACGCTCTGCCTTATGCAGATTTGCCAGTTAATAAGCCTGAACAGTGTTTCTGTTCGTGGAAAATGAATCTGAAACGATTGTCAGATGATCTGTTTGGCATGCCTGGCTGGTGTCTGGAATGGCACTTTGCTAATGTGCTATTACTCAATGTCATTAACCCACACGAATGATTGAAAGGTGAATTTATATGTGTACCATGGGGCTCAGCACAGGGGACAGGCTGCAGTGCAATGATGCTGCAAAGGGTAAAATGAACCATTCATTTTGGGTTTCCATTCTTTAGTCATGTGTTCACATCAGAGACATATGATATTTAGATATGTGGAGAATAATGAAACAAAACTGTTACCTAAGAAAGACAACTTTGCATTGCATCAATGGCTTAAAAGTTATATAGTTGAAAAGTCAGTAGTCATCTATCCCTCATGCTCCCCATATCTGAGGGAGCTTGGCAAAACAGGGAGAAAATTAAATACTTTGGAACTGATTTCATATAAGAATATTTTGGAAACTTTAATTAGAAAAGTGGAACTCGTGATGGAAATGTGAAGTGAAAGGCCTCTCACTCCTTCCTCACAGGAATTTAATTTACACTTTGTGGATTAATTAAAATACTTTAGAATGGAAAGTATTTTTTTCTTTAAATATATCTATGACAGACTGTTTTACAGCAAAGCCATCAAATGGAGGCTACAAAATATTTTCCATTCTGGTCTTTTTAGTAAGTGTTGTTTGATATTCCTTCAGCAGCTATTTTAAGCACACCTATGCTTTTCAATTCCAAGGGCTTTGGAAATTTTTAATAGATTTGTAAGTAACAGGCTGTGCCCTTATTCTTAAGGAAATAAACAGAAAATATGCAAAATGTGCTCTGACCCTAATTCTTATTTTCTGCAGAGCTAGATTTATTTTTATATTTAACAGAGATACTTGAGGCCTTCACTTATTTATTTATATTTATAATATAATATGTTTATATTATTTTTATCCATCTAATTTCAAACCCAAATCAACATTCTTCAGGAAAATCTTTCTTTTCTGCTTTTAATTCCATCCTCCTCACCACTGGCTGACTCCCTCCCCCTCTCTTGGCCCTCAGAAATAAAGAATTTTAAGTTTCAGCCATTCTTCCTATATTTAAATTTAAGAAGTTGTATGAAGAATACTTCTAAATTTCCTAATTTGGCTTCATTTTGGATAATGGTTTCCAACTTTCTGTCTTTCAAAAGGATAAAAAAATGTTTAAGTGTTTCTCAGCATTCGCTATAGATAGCTAGAAGTTTTTCAGCGCCATTAATCTATCTTGTTGAGAGATTAAATATTTCATACTTCTCTCTCTCTTTTTTTTTTTTTAACAAGGCCGGTCCTTGCAGTTTAAAAAGAATAATTAGTAATTTCCGCTTAGCTAAGCAAATAGACCATAAAGATAATGTGGACTTGCTGGAAATGGGCTTGCTTTATCACCTTCTTGAAATATTTGTCAAACCAGAATCTTGCTTATTTTCTTGCTCTAGCTATAAATGTTTGTTAAGCATAAAATTTGATAAATATCTGACCCACCTCAAACCTGTTATGAAATAGCGTTACTTTGTTTTGAGTACTCACTTTGTTCGCTCTGATAATTTATTGCCATCACACACTGCTGCCATTTTTTTCCTTCTCTCTGCCTTTTACTATCCACCACCCTCCTTTCACCCCCAACACAAGAGCTACTCAAGGGGGCTGCCCTTCCAGGGCCGGATCTCACCCAAAGCTGCGGTCCCTATCTTCTTCCCGGTGCTGTGTCCATCCTCTGCCCACCAGGTAGTTCAAGTTAAAATGATCAATGGATCCATGTTTATTTGCTCACGCATCCTTCCCTTTAAAATACTGAACCTTCTTCAGAGGCCTTCCTCGAAACAATATTTTATGCAATGAGTATGCAGACACAGGGCCTCATTTAACTTTCACATAATTTTGTGGTTCTTCAAAACTTATCTTTATGTAGCAATTTTTGCCAACTATGGGTTATGTTGCTACAGAATGATGATTGTAAATTCCAAGGACAATCTGAAAAGAAAATAAATGCATATTGCAAGGACTCTACATGCTTTCCCTCTCTCTCTCTTTTTATGGTGGGTCTTTCTGTGACTCTCTCCACACATAGATGCACACACATACACACACAGGGTGATTGCATTACCTATTTATCCTCTGCCTTCTCTACCCTTCAAAATCATGATTGCATTAGTTATTTATTGCTGCATAACAAGTTACCCAAAAGTTTAACAGCTTAAAACAAAAGCATTTATTATGTTTACACAGATTAGGAGGATCAGTTATCTTAGAGGAGTTGGTCTGAGTTGGTTGGTTCTGACTCAGAATCTCTCGTGAGGTATCAGTCAAGCTATCAGCAGGGGCCGGAGTCATCTGATAGCTTGACTAGGGCTGAAAGTTCTGCTTCCAAGTTGGCTCACTCATGTGGCTGTTGGCAGGAGGCCTCAGTTTCTCATCATGGCTTGAGCGTCCTTACGACATGATAGCTGGCTTCCACACAGCAAGCGATCTCACAGAGAGCAGGAGGGCAAGCAGGAAACTACAGTGGCTCTTACGACTCACTCTCAAAAGTTGGACACCGTCCATCCACCTTATTCTGTTCATTAGAAGTGAGTCACTAGATCTGGTCCACACTCAACTGGAATGCAGTTAGGCTCCACTTCTTGATGGGAGTAGCATCAAAGAACTGGTGGACGTATCTTAAAACCACCATGTTTATTAAGAAAGAAAATATCTCTGGTCACTGAAATAACACTATTACGAGACTTATTAATGGCTTTTAAAAGTATAACAGTATAATAGTGTGATTTGTCTTTGAGGGTTGGGATTTATTTTATCTCATTCACCCTTCCATCCATAGCTCAACTCAGGCATAGAACCTAATAGGTAGTAGTAGGTACTGAGTGACTTTAGAATTAATTAATGTCTCCAAAGCCTGGGATATGTTTCCTAAACATCTAAAGTTTTACTGCCAATGTTTTGTTCTTCTTGCTCTGCTTCCAGTAAGGTTACACAGGGAAAAATGGAAGTAAATGAGTTTATTCCTTTTAATTTTAAGGATTAGTTGTAGAAGTTACAAGTGCCCTGATTTATCTCCTAATTACTGTCCAACATATGTGTAGTGTATATGTGGTGTATTATATGTTGATTGTTATCATATATCTTGTTCGTTGTCTGTTATCTTTGCTAGATTTCAAGCTCCATAAAAGCCAATATTTTTGTCTCTTTTGTTCAGGGCAGTTTTCCCAGCACTAGGACTGTGTTTGCCATAGCATAGCGCTATGTGAATGTTTATTAAACGAATTCATTAAAATTTTCACTAAGCTACGGATGTCAGAACCTTAACTTGTCACCTGCAGGGATTTAGTTTAGACATATTTGTACTTATTTTGAGATCTTCAAAATATCTCTCCTCTCTGGGCTGACGTTTTCAGTGTTAAAGAGTTTACATGTAAAAATCTATTGTTAAAACACACACTTATTGCTGTTGCCCAGATACTGGCCCATGAGAATCAAGGGTACTTGATGACCTTGTTGGCACTTTGGAAAGTGTGGGACAAGATATGGGGCAGTCAAGTTTTACAGTCAAAGTATTAGAAGGAGAAGCCCTGAATATCGTGAAGACAGAATACATGTTCTGCGGCCTGCATAGGGGTACAAAGAGGGGGAAATCGCTTAATTCTGGTCCTGACCCTGAAATAGAAGTGAAATAAAATGTGCAAATCCAACTGTTGCTTTAAAAAAAAAACTTGGAGCTTTGGATCCATTTGTATGTATTTGTCATCATTAGGTTTTCTAATTTCTAGGATATAAGTTGCTCTAGATCCTAGAATAAACTACTGAATATTCTCTATTCGTTTTTATCCATCCCACATGTTACCCAAAACAATAGTGCAGATCTACCTTAAAGAACCACCAACTCCGTTCAGAAGGCTAGGAGTGAGAGGACTATCTGGCTTCCTTCCTACATGGAAGGAAGGGCAATGCATATTGACGCAGCTAGAACTTTCCGTGAATCCCATACAATATTGTAGTGTAACACAATGATTTCTATAATTTGAGAGTTCAAAGGGACTCAAGAGACAACATATTCTAATCTTTTTTTATTACATTAGAGAATTTGGATAATTTTCCACCTCAAAGTGTGTCGATATGACAGTTTTCGTGGTAAATCCTCCACATTCCTTCATTTTTCTGGAGATGGAAGATACTGGCTGCCATATGGCTTGAGAAGCCATTCCCTGACACGGATGGATGACATGCAGCATCTCTTCAAAATGACTCATCCACTTCTCCTCTTGAGTGTTCCTAAGTCTTTGTGGCCGTTCGTTTTAAATTTTTTATTGTTCACTTAACACAGCCCGCAGGCGACCCGTGCAGCTTTCATGTGGGACTTCGGGTCACATGTTTCTCACCGTCGCTGGGGATGCACATTCAGCCCAGATCATCTTTCTGTGAAAGGCTCCAAAAGAATTTCTTTTTCATTATTTAATACCCAGTTGCCTTATTTGAACATTAGAACTCTTCAGGTTCACTTATTTTGCCCAAAGTTGAAATTTAGTACTTAACCCCTTTCAGAAAACTGGTAAATGTTCTAAGTTCTAAAAGTCATTCTTATATTTATTTACTTAAAAAAGTGTTCTTTAGTTTCACAACTTGCCGGAAAGATAGGTGGGAAGACACCTTCAATGAATTCAGGTCGAAACATAAGCCTGCTTGGAGTTTTTTTCATGCTCATGGTAAGAAAATAAGACAGTGATTTATAAGAGAAATTAAAACAAATAATTCCCACAAATCATTTCAATTAAAGAATAATGTGAATTTACTTATAATTAAGAAATGATCTATGACATTTAGAAGTATTATTAGTGAACTTTTATCTTATATGTAATTAAATTTTCTGTGGATAATGCATGAGCACATGCAATAATGTTCTTAAGTTAAAGAATTTAAAATAGCACTATTTTAGATTCTCTTACTTTTCTAGCTTAAAAAAGCCTTTCACAAACCGTACAGGATACTGCCAAATAATAATTCGTAAGGCTTGGAAAGAAACTTCTCTAATCAGACTCTTCTTAATGAGACTGTGCTCGATACTTGTCGACTTTAACTGTCTTTGACTAATTCTCATGTCTTAAAGAAAGATGGAATGGCTCTCAAATGCTAAGATTAAAATGCCAGATACAGCACATGAATCAACTTTAAATGACAAAAACGAACAGTAACAATTCCATTTCTGTAGGAACCAATTCATTATCGTGCAGCCTGCCAATGATGCCGATTCCCCCCAGCAGGCCGACTTAGCCATCACCAAATATTTTTCCCTAAAAGTAAACCAATACAGAGCTTTTTAGATGAACCTTATGGTGTGGTTCAGTGTCAAGAGTTTCCAAACAGATTTTATTGGGTCAATAAAATAAGATGTTTCTCGTCATGCACATATCCAACACTTTGCTGTGATGTGATAAAAATGGCAGCTTGTGAATAATAAAGCATGTTGTTCTCTATGTAAACTCATCTTTTCAGCTTCTATAGAAGGACTGATATTGTTGTATTTCATTTTGCCCTTCCTGAGAAAGCTCATTTACAGTAAGGGTCAGCACTTACTTTATTAAAATGCTCCATCATTTAACTGAATGTTAATAATTTAATAATATAGTTGTAGAGTTTTAAAGTACTTAGAACGGAAATCTCTGTCTTGTTCACATATCTTTTTCCCTCGCTAGACTGTCCGCAGAGGGCAGGACATGTTTCTTATTGATCTTTGTATATGCAGTATCCAACACTATGGTTTGAAATTAAGAGTCAACTTAGGCCTGTTGAGTACATGAATGATTGGTTAAACAGATGTAAATGTTGCTATAAGGCACAGGCTGAGATTTTACACTTACAGTAATCTGAGAGTTGTTATGTCCCACGTTTCCATAAGCCCCATTATGCTCTCTCTGTCTCACAAGTCATGTATGTAATGTAGGTTACTCAGAGGTTTTCTTGGAGGATTTTTCAGTACTGAGACTCCCTAGCTTCCAGCTCTGTCCTCTGCTCCGTGCTCCATTTTCCTGCTTTCCATTACAATGGTTTCCTGCATCCTTCTTCCTCAGGGTTTGTGACCTGAGCTTCCACCTCTGCTTGCGCCTTATTCCATGTTCACCGCTCATTGCACAGTTAGGCTTCTTGCCCTTTAAATCAGGAAAGCCTGGTGTCTTCCTAAGCTGAGACCTCTCCTGCCCCTACTTCTTCCCTAGCAGCCTGCCTCTAAGCAGCAGAAGCTTCTTGTTCTCACTTGTTACTGATGCTTCTATAGTTCCTGTGGCCACTTCTCCCCCGTGCGGAGGTTGCATCAGATCCCACAGCCTGGTTGCCACTCCAGTCACTGACCTTATGCATCAGCCCTTTCTTTAGCCCTCCATGTGACTGGAAGTCTGGTTTTTCTCCAACATGAAAGCCCAAAGTTTAGCCTATGGCACGAACATAGCATGTTTGAGGGTGGCAGCTGAAGGACTACGTGGCCTGCCAGAAACAGATCAAATGAGCATCTGAGATAGTTCCAGGTTTCCTTGTTTCAAAGGCAGACAGATCAAAGACACTGCCACCCTCAAAGACTTGAAGACTAGCAGAGCAGCCTCAAGGCCTTCACCCCTTCATGACCCCTAACTGTTCACCAACCGTGTGTTTTTTTGGTTCAAATGCCTGGATGTATGTATTGACTTTGCAGTATGTAATTTGACTATCTACCTTAATCATGTAATCTGGAGAATCAAAGAGTACACTTAAACGTACACTTAAATTTTTTAAATATACCTATCAACAAGAGGAACGCCATTCATTGCTTATTTGAATACATTGGAAGAAAATCACTTGCGTAAGTTGTTTTTAAATGATTAACCCCATAAACCCATGATACATGCTAATGATAATTGATTTTGGGGGGGGAAAGATCTAAAACTTTACAGGGGTTAATTCTTACTCTGAAATCATCCAGAAAGATTTCCCTGTGTTTCCCTTTAGACAGAATTGCCTCCTCTGTGTTTCCGTATTACGGTAACTTACCCTTGAACTAGGAATTCTTCCTGAGGATTTCATTTTTAGGTTCGAGGTTAACTTGCCCATGTTCTCCGGTAGCATGCTTTTAGGCTAATAAGGGCCTTTACTGGCAGGAATGGGTCTGGTTTGTGAATTTGTCCCCAATGCCTAATATAGTATCTGGAACATATTTATCACTCAATAAATATTTCTTGAATTTATAAATAAATCCATAGTGCCATTACCTTGTGCCATTATCCTATGACTGGTTTGAATGTTCCATTTTTCATTGTTTAAATTTATAAATTATTTACTGTGTATTCACTTAGGTATAATCTGTATGCACACACTTATGTCAAACAGGAGGTATTTATATAGCCATGTGTTACATAACAACATTTCTGGTCAGCCACGGACTGCACATAAGATGGTGGTCCCATAAGATTAGTACCATATAGACTAGGTGTGTATTAGACTGTACCATCTAGGTTCATGTAAGTACACTCTATGATGTTCCCACAACAATGAAATTGCCTACCATTGCATTTCTCAGAACGTATCCC
The DNA here is from genome assembly GCF_021613505.1 of Equus quagga. Taxonomy (NCBI): domain Eukaryota; kingdom Metazoa; phylum Chordata; class Mammalia; order Perissodactyla; family Equidae; genus Equus; species Equus quagga. Next base: position 79,405,815 of record NC_060269.1, read on the forward strand.
CATCGTTAAGTGATACATGACTGTAGAGAGAAGGAGGGAAATTGAGCAAATATTGAGGAAATATTTTGCCCATTCAATAACAGTTAAAAAGCAGCAATAACCAATTTCGAATGTGGTTATATTTTATGGTATTACAGCATATCATTTTCTCTCTATTCCCTCACGTAAAACACCCCAAAGCTCTATCAAGTTGACTGAGAAAAGGATTGTGGGAATCAGTAAACAAATAAAAAGTCAATGAATAGTTCCAACTGCCAATCGTATAACCACAAGATAAAAATGAGAAAATCAAAAGAAGCAAAGAAATGTTTTCTCTTATTTGGCTAAATTTCTGCATATGAAAGGATATTTTGGGTTAGCTGGGAAAGGAGTCTGATTTTACCAGCAGCGTTGTAAGCATCGTCCATATCATCACCCTGATAGTCACCCTGAAGTCAGCTCTTTTTTGACTTCCTCCTTCCTGGCAGGCGCTGGGTTACACAAGGGATTGAAAGAGCACTGGCAACAGTATGCTGAAGGTGGACTTGCCCAATTAAAGACTCAGAGTTATTGTCTTAGCGTTCTTTTTATAGAAAAAAAACTAAGGATAATGTGATAGAAACAACTTAACTGACCAGAAAATAATGCAAATGTATTATTTTTAACACTAGTGTTATTTCCATTTATCACCTTGAAATAATGTTTCTCAGGTAAAATGGAAATGGTATTTAGATTAATGTGAATACTTGATTCTCTCTCTTTGGATTTTAATTGTATTTTGAATGAGCCAACAATAGTTTATCATTTTACTTAGGAGAATAATTTTACACCTACATTTGATCATAATGTGTTCATAATACAGTACATTAATCACAAGGAAAGCGACAACTGCTTTCTCTAATCTCTCTCCTCTGACATCTACTCGACTCATTCCTGCCTTCTGCTCCATGTTGGAAAAGAACTGTATCACACCTTAACTTTATGGGAACAATCAGTCTAATAGGAAGTGGGTTATTATAAATTTCATGCCTTACACTGTCCTTGGAGGAGGAGATATTCTACATTAAGAAGTCTTCCCTTCAAGTCTTTCTGAAAGAATCAACAGAGGATCTGTTTATATCGTTAGAGTACTCAACTAAGTAGAAGAGTTGTCACTGTGAATAAGTTAAAATTAAGATTTATGAATATTTTCTATTAATAAAATGTAGCTTTCCAGAATGTAATATGATGAGTATCAGAAAATATCTGAAATATTTTAAACCAGCTATTGTGCCTGTGTAGAAAATGTTACAGTGTTTATAATTCTTGTAAGCAATAAGCATCTTTTGTCTACGTGTGTGGTAGATAGAATTCTAAGATGGCTCACAAGGTGACTTCCCCCTGGTATAGACACCCTGTAGAATCCTCTCCATTGAGTGTGGGTGGACCTATGAATATGATGGGATGTCACTTCCATCATTATGCTACATCATTTGGCAAAAGGGATTTTGTAGCTGTAATTAAGATCCGTAAACAGTTGCCATTCAAAGCGAAACAAGCACGTTGCTAACTGCTGACATTGTTCTACAGAGAAAAGTTTTTATAATGCTATTAAATATATTTATATGTTATGTTTATAAATACATATTTGTATTTTATATATAAATGTATAACATAAAATAATTATAATTTTAAATTTAGTATTTGTGTATCCATATGTATAAATGGATAGTACTTTTGAAAAAGCAAGTTTATCGCAAGGGAATTTGAAAAATTCTTTACACTTCACCAAAAAAAAAAAGTTTGAATTTGATACCATCCATATGGACAGTTTCAGAAGCAGGCTTGTACTGTGTAGTTACTCACACACAGTCCTGTTGGGGAAGCTCTTGTAGCTTATTACACTTATCCCTTTTCAAAAATGCAGTTTTTTTGTATTTGGTTCAAAGAACAATTCAATTTCACAAGAAACAAATGGAATCAGAAGTTAGTACCTGTCAGTATATTTTGACTGATTGACTATTATGAAAAATAACTTCAATTGCTGTTTAAAATAATTGGTAAGGTGCTTAATGTTATATGAATTTTAGTTCATACAAATTCCTAATCCATGAGTAACTGATAAATATGTTACACATGTAGAAAATTATTGAAAAAAACATAGAAAGATATTTCTTTTGGTTTTTTTTTTCTTCTTCTCCCCAAAGCCGCTGAGTACATACTTACGTATTCAAGTTGTAGGTCCTTCTGGCTCTGCTATTTGGGACACTGCCTCAGCATGGCCTGATGAGCAGTGCCATGTTCACACCCAGGATTAGAACCGGCAAAACCCTGGGCTGCCGAAGCAGAGCTTGTGAACTCAAACACTCGGCCACTGGGCCAGCCCGGAAAGATATTTCTAAGAGTGCTAGTTACACACAAAGTTGAGAACAGTGTTATTTCAAGGAATGCATGTGTTCACGACACTGTATTGCGATAAATATTATCACAATAAATGGTTGCTCTCTTGTGTGGGAGTCTTTTAGGGGAATGCTTTCAGGCCATGCTGCGATCACCTGGTCCACCATCATGGCAATGTGATATGATCTAATGCCACATTCAAGTCCCTCATTTACTTCTGAAGGAGTTGGAGCCCACATTAACTGCTCTGCCTCCAATTCTATTATCCTTGATAAAACTGTGGGCAGAGTCATCTACAAGGTTGTTAGAATATTTATAACTTCTAAAGAAGTTTATCAAATCTATTATATTGAACTGGGTTGTAATTATAGTCTATTTGTATACATTTATTGTATTTTGTCCATTTACAATGTGACTTATGAGTCTGATATATTCTCAGTCAATCACATGTGCATAATCATTATTGAACCAAAATAGACAATGGCAGGTCTGGAGCCAGAATAGTCTGATACCTTAATGGACCTTCAGGGACTTTTAATACAGTGATTACTGGAATGATACAGGGTCAATCTACTGAATGATTTTGTACATTTTCAGAGTCAACTCTTATAGGAAAGAACATAAAGTAACAATTATGAAGCCGTATGATAGGACTTGAATTTCAAGTGTACTTTACTATATTAAACATAGGGAGAGACTAGGGATTTGAAGGGAAATTCAAGAGTTGGAAGGGACGGGGGAAACACTGAACTTTTGCCTGTAACTCTAAAGTGCCTCTTTTGCCTCTAATCAAAGAAAATTTTCAAATGGGACACAGGCTTCCTTTTAATTTTATGTTTTTTCTTGAAATAGATGTAGTGAGTAAATAACCCAGGAAAATTCCTAGGCGGTGAGCTGGGGTATAAACGAAAAGGTGCTAGGAATGTCCTCATAAATTTTCTGGAATTGCAGAATAAGAGAAGTCAGAAATCTGTTCAGAGCAAGCCAAAGGAAGTTGTAATTTTGGAATTCATTCATTCATTTATATATTAGTGGATAAAAGTTAGACTGTTGGTTATAAATTCCTGCCATACCATTTAAATTTTAGGGCCACGTGAACTTCAGTGTTTTATTAAACAATAGTAATCGCAATGCTTCCTCACTGAATCGTTGGATTAAAGGAGGCAACACGTATAAAGCTTTAGTAAATCCTCAATAAAATTTCATCAGTATTATTCATTTAAACAAAAATTCTGTGAGTACCAATTACTTGTCTGACAGAGAATGCATATTTTTATAATCAACCTATCCTGAAAAGATAAGAGTTTTGATTTTGAAAGGCCTTAGAAGAGATTTTACTTGAGTCCTTTTATTTCTGCAGTTAGCTCTGAGAAGGGGCTATATATTTTCAGGTTGAGAGGGAAAAAATGAGAGAGAAATTTTATAGTTTTAGAAAGAAAAAGGAAGGAATGGCAAAGGCAAACTAGAGCAGTATGTTAGTCAACTTCTGTGAAAATAGAAACCGATATGCAGGGGAAACAACAAAAAATTCTATTGTCATGTTTGTTTTTCACCTAACAGAAAAAGCATATTCAGCAAAAACTCTATTGGTAGAAAGATATGATACAGATGTCCCCTAAACCTTCTTTTTAGCTCAGTGACTCCTATTTCATGGCCAGAACAGAGTTTAAAAGTAATATTTAATGTAATAAATATTATTGTAATATTTAAATATTATTGTAATATTTTAAAATGTAGCATTATGGGGCAGCCCTGTTCATTCCTACCCTAGATTCCATTTTTGTTAGTTTGAAATTCTTAAGCCCATAAAAAAGATTTCTGGCCCCAGATTAATAATGATCAATTTGGAGCCTCATTTCCTTGTAAACTGCATTGAAGCAATGTAATAAAATTATAATTGAGTGGATAAACTGTGCACACACATACCCCCCCCCACATGTTCAAGCAGAAACAGAAACATGAAAGACATGTATATAAAAACACAAAGATATCTCCATAATAAGTAAATATTTTTAAACACCAGATGCTCTATCATATATGATATGCTATTCACTTTTTTCTCCTGTTCCTATAAAGCAAACAAACTGATCTTAGTCTGGAGATTTTGGACTCACTTCTAAGGATAGATTCTTCTAGTTTAGTACCACAAAGAAAACTTGCTCAGATTTCTGAGTTCTGTAAGATGGAACTCCAGGGATGGGTTGGCCCAGTCTCCTCAGGCTGAAATCAAGGTGTCCAGCGTGTGGGGCAATCCAATCAGGGGCTCATGTCCCCATCCGAAGTCTTTAGTTGTTGGCAGAATTCAGTTCCTGTGGTCGAAGGACTAATGTCCCCATTTTCTTGCTAGCTGTCAGTTCTTACAAAGGGAAACTCTCTCTCTCTCTCAGACTCTCTCTTTTGCTGCAAAGTCTGTGACTAAGGATTCAGAATCAAATAGATAAAAATTTCACTTTGACTGCAGTACCGCAGCTGCTGAAATATTAACAGCATTAAAAGCAGACAAATAGGAAAGGTGAGTGTAGACCCGAAGCCTAAATTTAAGCTGTGTGCTGTTGTCTTCTTGGTTCCTTAGAGTATTATCGCTTGTGCTTTTCCCAGACAAATGGAAAGTGACAGAGGTGGTAAGAGTGTTTGATGTGGTCACCACAATTCTTTGACAGCAAAATTTGGCAGATAGATAAAGAGGACAAGAGAAGGTGTTAATGTTCATATTTACTTGTTTCAAGAAATACATTTTTTAAAAGAGTATATCACACCCTGGACGAATCTGTACTCTATCTGGAAAATGGTTGCCTTCTCTTCTTTTAAAGAAGATTTATTTATAATCAGTGTACATAACAGGTCTGAAAAAAAAGGAAATAAGAGAAAGCGAGTGCTATTCCTAATGTTTCTGAATTCAAGTTGAATGAATTTAAAAAACAATATTGAAGAGTGTGACATAGATTTTTTTTTTTAAATGTGTGCATGAACATGTAGGTAAAGGTATTTTTAAATTATGTCAATTAATTTATAATTCTTTCAAGAGTCTGTTAAGTATCTAAAAATGCGTAGAATTTTCTGACAGCACTGAAATTAGAGATGAGTGTATTATTTTATTGCTCATGTTACTCATTCAATTTCTTTGGTTTTAAGTACTCATGACTAGGAAATACTCTCATTTGTTTTTAATTTTCTAAACAAATAAATCCCTATTTCATATTTGCATAGGAAACAATCTTTTAATAGTATTTGTTTAAATCTCTTATCAAGGTATGTGTTATGCCTATTAAATATAACAGAATATGTAATTATATTTTTAAAAAAACAAGCTTCCTCTTTATATGTAAGTACATAACTTCACCCACTTCAATTTATCTGAAATTTCCAACGTCCAAATTTTGGATAAGTCCTTGTGTATTTGTAATTTCTTTAATATATCTTGGCTTCAAGAATTTTTTTTCATAAATCAGGCAATACCTGTTATCTGAAAGTCAAGTCTAAAAAAATAATTCCCTTTTTTTCAGGATTTATATTGAACGTCAGAATCAAATTAAGCTCTTTCATCCTCAAATTAAGAAAGTTCATGGGGCTGGCCCTGTGGTATAGTAGTCAAGTTCGCACAGTCTGGTTCGGTGGCCTGGGGTTCGCAGGGTCAGATCCCAGGGGCAGACCTACATATTGCTCATCAGGCCACACTGTGGTGGCATCTTACATACAAAGTAGAGAAAGATTGGCAGAGATGTTAGCTCAGGGCCAGTCTTCCTCACACAGACACAAAAAAGTAAATCCTAATGACACAGTCAGTGACAATGTACAGACTTAGGACAGGTGAGTTTTTCAAAGCAAGTTAGTCTGTTTCTATAATCACTAAGGTTAAGTTCCTTCAACTCCATGAGCTCTCAACCCCTACAACTGACTTTCCTGCAATCCTCTTATCCTACTCGTATACCATCCTCATTCCCAGAGAATTTAAATGTGAAATTAACTTACCCTCTAATTTTATTTTACTTGAACAGATTTTCTTCTCTTAATTTTGTGGTTTTAATCTCTCTTAGGTGGTTGGTGTTTGCTTCGTCTGTTAATATTATATTCTGAATTGATGTTTCTTTGCCTTATTATAATCATTACCATGATGCACACAGCAATTAAAATTGGGGGGAACAGTCACCTCTACATGCAGTCACACAGCAATATAGGGGGCTATGTGTTGTTCACCAGGGACAAGGCCCCCAGCTGTCACCCACAAGCCTCATGGGGCAGCAACCATTCTCTTAGCAAATAAACTAGCATCAAGGGCCTGGGTCTCACACTTGTGGTTTTAGATGCCAGCGAATTCAGTCCTCTTTCATGGGTATACTGAGATATCAAATCAAATTCCACTTTAAAAGAAAAAGGGCAACCATTACATGGAGTGGAATGCTCCCATGCACCATGGTGGTGCATTCTCTTCCTATAGTCTAGATACATGGGAAGTCAAATCATATAGAATGGCAAGTTATTCATGTACAATAAAAACGAATATCTCAAGGACAAGAATATCAAGGTCTGTATGACAAAAGCATTTTCTCTCAGTAGGCAAATATGCATGGAGAAATAAGAAATAAAGGTTGCTTGGAATCAGGGCAAGGAGAATTATATAAATCATATGGCTTTGGGCCGTTACAGATGGACACTAAATGCAGTAGAGAAGATTTTGTTAATGGAAAGGGAACAGTTGAAACCCCTGCATCTATCTCCAGCTGAGACATGACTTTGCCAATGGGAAGAAATTCTTAAAGTTTACTGCCCAAAATTCATACTCTCCTGAACAATGTTTGAAAGATACTTTGAATATTGACCTCTGTGACACTCTTTTAATATGATCTATGGATGATTAACGGTCCTCTGCCATCTCCAGGGATTGAAACACTATTTTTAATACATATATACATTTTGTGTACCCCTTTCTTATGCCATTATGTTTCCATTTCATAGTTTAACATTAAGAAGGCAATATAATTTCTTCTTTTCAAGTTTTTGAGGACTGTCTCATTCTGGGCTGCAAATATTGACAAGTGTGTCTTTCTTAATGTTCTTTCCGTAGACTGAATTGTGAAACATTACAACTGCAGATATTTGGATAGTGATATGTTCAAATCATTAGAAAATGAGTTTTACAGAGGTAGACACTTCAGAAATAGAGGTATATGTTATTAACCACGATAGCAACCAGGAAAAATGGTAAATTCTAAGTCCCATTCTATGTTCAAGAACACCTAGATATTTCCTGCCAGGTTAAAGAGTGACTCATCCATGCCCGCAGTTAATTATATAGTACTTCTAATTCACATCTTCTTCAGCACACCATTTCCCCTCCTCCACAAATCCCACTTGCTTGTTTTCTTGCAAAGCTGCCAAGAAACTGTGAACAAATTTAATGTCTGAATAACTGCTTGCTCTCTCAATGACCCTGAAAAATTACTTGCTTCATTAAAAATTCATAGGAAAGAAAGTTTTTGAGAAGACTGACATATGTAATCATGGTACCTCCTGTTATGCTACTGTACTATTACAATCTTATGAACTTTAAAAAGTGTCTTGGAGACATTAACTTTGCTCTAATTACCCAAGTATATTAAAAGTTTCTGATTTTTTCCCAAAGAGAATCACACAATTTTCTACATGTGGAGAGTAATGAAGAGAAAAACAGATAGGAGAGATTGCTTGATCCTGTAAATTTTTGTGATTTTTCACAATTACTATTTCAAACAGTGCCACAAAATTTTAAATGAAGTATTTTGGTTGTTTTTTTTAACTGAGATGAAGTTCACATAGCATACAATTAACCATTTAAAGTCTACAGTTCAGTAGCATTTCGTGCAGTGTCTCTCTAATTTCAAAACTGTCTCATAATCCGAAAGAACACCTTGTACCCTTAAAGTACTCATTCTTGTCTCCTCCCTTCCTTGGGCCACCACTAATATGCTTCCAGTCCCTGTGGATTTGCCTAATTTTGGATTTCAGTGGTTTTAATCGTAAATATTTATGTGTAAATTTAAAATTCAATTTATGCATTGATTTTATGCCTCATTTTTCGTGAGGAAAGAGATATGGAGGAGTAGGATGTAAAATCCTAAGAATAGGCCCTGAGAACTCTGGCAGATGGTGAAGTGTCATCAGCAGCAGCCTTTAGATACCGTTCCGATAGCAAGTACCACACTGTATTGTGATATCTGCTTACCTGTCTGTCTTCCCTTCAAGACTGTCGTCACTGGGGGACCTTTTTCATTTTTGCCCTGCTTAGCACACGGCCTGTGTACGTTTGAGTGCTTGCTGTTTGCTGAAGGGAGTGGGATGGGAGGAGTGAAGAGGTGAAGCTCACTGAGAGTATGTTGACCTTCATTTAATAAATAGAGAAATGATTACACTGGATTCCTTTTCTTTTCTTTTTTTCTTCTTTTCTTCTTTCTTTCTCTTTGTGTGTGTGTGTGTGTGTGTGTGTGTGTGTGTTATTTTGTTTTTGTAGTCTGGCTTTCCTGAGGTTACTTTGAAGAATATAGAACTGGCCCCGGAATGTGTTTGTAGAATTAAAATTGATCTTACCTTGATCTATCCAACATTTAGCTTTATTAGCATATAGCAGTGATTATGAATCATGTGTGTTATTGTCTAATATGTAAAAGAGCTGCAATTAATTATCTGGGCGATGCAATCTGATTTTGTTCTGTCTCTTTTCTTTCTCTAGGCGTTCTTTCCTCTTGGCATAACCTTTGTCTTCCAACCCCAGCTCCACCCCATTACCCAGAGCATCAGGACTCAGTCAGGTGTGTTCAGTCCGTGAACGCTCACCCCATGCTAGAGCGAGACAAATAGAGTAGTGCCTGTGGAAAGGGGGAAAAGTTAGGTCCAAATCACTTCCTTCTGTATATTTTCCCTAAAATATAATTTTTATTTTGCTTAGGATAGTGGGAAACAGGGTTATTTAAAACCCCAGTGTCAACCCCATTCAGTTTCCTACAAGACAGCTGCTTCTGGTAGATAAATTGCCCACCATAGAGAGAGGTGGGTATCATTTCCACAGTGGATGAGATAGGCATTTTCCTTTACCTTACCCTTTCTCTCACTTCATGTTTGAAGGGAATTCTGCGAAGGCTGGGAGATCTGTTTGGTATGCCTAAAAAAATTTGGTGCAAAATACCAACCTTTTCCATAATTTTTAAACGTCAGTGTCCACGAGTCCTCATTCTGTATTGGTGTAGACAGACAATTCCTTCACAGGTGGGGTGTGAGGAGGATATTTAAACCTTTGTTTCCAGGGTTCTGTGAAGATGGTGTTACACATTTGATTTGTGGGCAAGAATAGGTTGTTGTTGGTTTTACTGAATTCCTAAGGAAATTGTTTTCTGCTCATTTTGTGTTTCCTCTGGGTAACACATCGCATTATCTTGTATGGGGGTGTCTGCCGCTTGCTGCTCAGTGCCATTAACATACATCTGGGCCACCCTTTGTGTGGAACTGTCCCCTGGTGAAACCGTCAGTGGTCTGGGATGGAGAAAGACTGCAATTTACAGAGTCCATTATCACCTCTGGACGTGTAGAATGATAATGGAAGTGACAGAGGTGCAGCTGAAAATTGGCTCTTAATATTTTATGTGTTCAAGCAAAGGATTGGAAATCTCATGCTGCTCTTTAGGGAAAATGAAGTATGTGGGTTTTTTTTTTTTATTAGAAAGTTATAAGCAAAGGGTTGACTGCAGGGTTTCAAAGAAAGTACTCCAGCACATTCATTCTGTATTAAACAATACTTCTCATTAGAGGTTTAGAGGGAGAAAATATTTCAGCATGAAAAATTGAAATATGGAAACAAAATACATCCAGCGTTGAAGCAAAGTTTTAGAACTGACAATTCTAAAACTAGGCACTATACACAATACCACTTTGCCTTAACCGATGTCCTATGCCTAAAGAATCACAAATATTTGCCAAAAAAGATTATCTGCAAATTTTTGGTTATTTTTTAAAATTTCTTCCTAGGGCATTTTTTCTGACTAAAACGTAGAATAATGTTTCAAGAGCTATCATTGTCACATTGATTTTTAAAACAGAAATTCTGACAGAATTTTGAAGTGTTTGAGACATACAAGATGGAAAATAAATACAACTTCTGAAGCAGTTATGTTAATAACTTAACATTTATCTCAGTATATTACACTGCTTATAATAGCACTAAAGAGAGGCTTGCTGAAAGAATTCTTTCTTGAAAAATGTAGTTACTTTCTGGCTTGACTAAGATGAGAAACGATACAGTACCCTTTTTATAAGTGTTCTATTACTTGTCATCCATCTTATTTCAGACAAACAAAAGCAGTAAGGTAATATATTTTCTTAATAATAAAAGACTAAATATTATTGAAATTTAGCAGCTGTTAAGTCTTGTCTGTATTTCCTTGATATATATTTGTGATATCAAAAATTTCTAGTTTCTCTTCTTTACCCATAGTATATACATTAGTGACATTACTCTATCACTGTCGCCTGATGATTAATATGCCTAGATTTTACATTTTGACGGATTTGGAGATGATGTGATAATCCTTTTGGGGTTTTTTTTCAGTTGCTTTTCAGAAATGACAGCCTACTTTCTCTTATATGTTTCTGTCAGTGTTTCTTTTCTGGAAATGAACATCACTTTACTCAACTGTGAGGAGGAAAAGTTTCAAGTTGCTGTGGTGGATTGTGTTTCATTTAAATCAGCAACGCCTGCCATTTTGAATAAGGTCTCTGTAGATCCGTTTATTTAGATGTATCATTTATTCGGTTGCCACTGACAGGATCAAAGTAACAGGACTTCTAGATTGAGACTTAAGGAGAATTCTAAATGCTACAAACACCCTGTCAGTGATGTTCAACTATTTGGATTATAAATTTTTCATCTTTTTTATGGCACAAGTATTGTCTTTATTTTGTAAAAAACCAATATTAGTTAATATTATTGTTTCATCGCTACAAATGCATTGTATATTATAGTCAAGCAAAATTTTAGGTACTTTTACATATATTCTCTATACGACATTAGTCTTTTGTGGCTTCCAAGTTTATGAGGGAAAACATGGTTTTCTTGGTCACTGTTAGCCCCAGATCTAATCCAGTTCCTGGAAATTAATAGGGACTCAGTAACTATTTGTTGAATGAAAAAAGGCGTTACTTTATTCTAGACATGATAGGTAGGATGGCTACATAATCAAGGTAAGGGGTGGTTTCATAAAAGGCCTGGAATTCTGGTGTTAGTGGCAGGGCAATGCTCCCCTCTTTGCTTTTGGGGACCTAGAATGTAAATAAATGGAATGCCAGAGATGAAAACTTCATCACGGTGGGGGCTTAGTTGGTTTGCTCTTCAGAGGTAGGCCAGGTAACAGCGGTCTTGACTTTTGTTTCCAGACACAGTTGCTCCCTCTGGGTCTTGCCAGGTCCAGAACAAAGTGTCTTTTTCTTATTTTTAAATAATGTGCATCGTGAAATGCTAAAATGTTTATCTCAAAAGAGTGTATCTGTTGCTGACAGCTTTTCTATGTAAAAATGTATTCCCCAGGTGTTACTACATTACCAGACTTTCATGTTAAAAGTCTGCAAGTTTTGTTGGTAGTTGTAATTTATCTAAGGAAAATACGTCGAAAATTCCATTGCTTCACACTTTCTCATGCTACGGATCTTCCTCAATTTACAATGGGATTACATCTTGATAAATCTATCTTAAATTGAAAATATTGAAAGTTGAAAATGCATTTAATACACCTAACCTACCAAACATCATAACTTAGGCTCTCCTACTTTAAATGTGCTCAGAACACTGACATTAGCCTACAGCTGGGAAAAATCATCTAATCAAAAGCCTATTTTATAATATGGTGTTGCATATCTCATGCAATTTATTGAACACTGTACTGAAAGTGAGAAACAGAATCTTCCTATGGGTACAGCATGGTTCTAAGTGTATCAGTTGTTTACCCTTGTGATCACAGGGCTGACTGGGAGTTGCCAATGCCCAGCATCAAGATAGAGGATTGTACCACATATCACTAGCCTGGGAAAAGATCACAATTCAAAATTTGATGTATGATTTCTACTGAATGTGTATTGCTTTCACACCATCGTAAAGTCGAAAAATTTTAAGTTGAACTATCTTAAGTCGTGTACTGTCTATAGTGAACATTATGAACCCTCATAACATGTCTGCATCCATTGCCACCATTTTCTCTCAGCTCCACACTGATTTAGAGCTGCCCTTCACACTGTCCGTCTGGTGAAGCCAGGCAAGGAAAGCAGGATATGGAGAGTTTTTTAATAGTCTTTCCTTAAATTGTTCCATTATGTGCTATCATTAGAGTTTGAAATTTATTTCATATATATGTATAATGTAATTTTATCCTTGCAACAATCCAAAACTGTAGACAGGGCAGATCATATTATTATCGAACTTTTTTCACAGTTGAGGGAGCTAAGGCCCAGTTGGGTTGTATCATTGCCCCTGGAGATGGGATTTTCAAGTGTTGAATGTGGGGCTACAAACCTAGCTTGGTGCCCTTTCACAGAAGTTATGTTACACTGCCCAGAAATCAGGCTTAGGTCTTTTGTGAGTTAGAGAAGATCCTGACCATAGGGGAAATCACACTCTCAACTGGACATTAGCTAGAAAATTTTCGAGTAAAAGTGGTTGTCTCCTCTGCTGGCAGAGTCCTCCTTTTCACCTTATTTATATAAGTTGTATCCTCCTGTGGGGCCAGCTCCAAGCCCTGTCTTCCTGGAAGGACATCCTTTTTCCTACAGATTCCTTTTCCTCTATTACAATATTCTCCACAGTCTACCTTGTGGTAGACTCTTAAATTTTCCATCATTGTGTTTCAAGAACCTAGAATTAGGCCTGAATTTCAATCTCAGACTTGCACTTTTACTAGCTATGTGTCATTGGGCAAATGCTAAATGTTCTAGTGTGGAATTAGATCACCTACCTCATTGGGGAGTTTTCAAGCTTAAAAACGTGTAAATAGCTTTGCAAAATGTGTGACACATAGCAAGTGCTCCGTAAATAGTAGATGTTGTTATTTTTGTCCTTTGTGTCTTACTAGAGTTTAATTCAAATATTTATCTTTCTATGAATCTAGCATAGTAGTTGGATATTGAATTTTATAAGAATATCTATTTATCTGTCTATCTAATGTCCAACTATTCAGCTATTACTGGACAAACTAGATTCAGATCTAAGCAAATGTTTCTAGATAAAATACAACATTTTCAACACACTAGAGAGGAACTATTTTATCTTGAGTCTATGGTTCAAGATGCTATGAATGTATTTAAAAAATAATTTTTATATAGAGTCAATCCTTGACGGGTCAAACAGAGAAAGAAATAAGCACAGATAATGGTAAGCTTCTCTTAGTCTACTGAACTGTGCATAGGGAATGATAGAGAAATGCAATAGGGACCACCTAGTGAATGGATAGCCAAGATATAAGAGTGGTACCCTAGTCATACTCAGTCAACAGACATATTTAATGCTTCAACATTTACAAATCAGAGAATGAACTGATTTTGTTAAAATTATGGCATACTTTACGTAGAGTCAAAGACACCACTTTTAGTTTCTGGTTCTATGAGGTTTGATAAACACTTTCAGTTATGTAACCACCACAGTTGTGTAGCCAACACAATCAAGATATAGAACATTTATCATTGTCAGTGAATCTGGAATTAGGCAGGCCTAAATTTAAATCCTGGATCTGCCACCTTCGGGCTGCATGTCATTGAACATTTCTTTACATCCAAAATATGCCGTTTTATCGATCTCTTTCCTTACTCCTAGATTCTGACAACTTAGCTGTTTCCTGTCCCTATAGTTTTGCCTTTTCAGGATGTCATATAAATATAATCCTATAGTATATAACGTCTTACTCTTGTTTCTTTCACTTAACATAATTGTTTGAGATTCACCCATGTTCTTGTACATGTTAATAGTTAATTCCTTTCATTTCTAAGTAGTATTCCATTGTATAGATGTACCATGGTTTATTTATCCATTCACCAGTTGAAGGTTGCTTACAATTTTCAGTAATTATGAATAAAAACACTAAGTATTTGTGTACAGGTTTTTGTGTGAACCTAAGTTTTTACTTCTATTGGGTAAATACCTAAGAATTGATTCCTGGGTCGTATGGTAAGTGTTTTGAATTATTTCTTAAGACTGTTTTTTAAAAAAATATAATGAAAAACACATCATACTTATTTTTAGTTGAATAATTCTAGCTTTACTCTGATGTACTATTAAGCATCATGAAAGATTTTCTTAGTCATGATTTTGAGCATATCTTATTAGCAATTACTGTAGGTAAAAATTTGTATTATTACACTATATGGTCCCTCAGAGTGTATCACCATATGGGGTGCTAATTTTCCCTGAATGGATTCAGACAACTCTTTTTGCATTCTTGTCTTCTATTTTGTACATTTTTTTCCTTCTGTCTTTACGACTTACTTTTGGTTTGTCCTCTGGCTCCTTCTTGCTACACTCTGCTCTTCTTATTTACTACATTTTAACCATCGTATCATAGTAAATTAGACTAAATAACATCTTAAATTGTTGGTTACTTAAGAACAGATAAGCTCTGAATGACAGCCTGTCTCTCTTAGGCACTCTCTTGAGAAGAAATATGTCCTTCATTCTAGATATTTCCAAATCCACTTTTGTAAAAACCAACCCCTTCTTTACAGGTTCTTTTTTATCTTCCAGAAACTTGCTATTCTTGATAGGTAACTTCTGATGGTACTGTCTTAATGATAACATGGATTCACATCTGAATCATGCCCTCTCCCCCACTGCAGCAAACACCAATCCAGCATTAGGTAACTTAAGCCATACCTCCCCGGTTTTCAAGACTGTGTCTGGATGACTCCATTGATCTTGATTTCTTAACTCAGATTGCTCACAAAACTCATTGATTGTTTTATTATTATATACTCTTTGTTTTATAATAATTTTAGGCTCATCTTAGCAACAAAATTGTGAAGAACTTGCACCTTTTTCCATGAAATGCTTCCTTCTGTGTTAGATACGTTATTGTCAAACCAAAAAATATTTATGGATTGATCACTTGATGAGATGGTATAAAGCAACCTTACTAAGGCTATCAACTTACTGAATTTGCATAGTTGATGTTCTGAGTCTGTCACAGGGTACCATTAAAAAAGAAGCTAACCCTACATTCTGGCTCTTGATATCACAGGGTGATAGAACAAAGCCTTATCTGACTCCAGATGGAGTGGAACAGAAACCTAACCTGCATTCAACTGTACCTCCCTCTCTTTTTCACTGTTATTCACCTAAAAGAAAAAAAAAAGGTTCATCCCTATAATTAATGTTTCTAAGAAAAGAAAGGAGGGGGGACAGATGAAATGAAGCAGAAAAAAGTAATAATGAAAATGATACATACTTACAAGTAAGGAGGGAAAAAATAAACCTTGGCAATTTAGTTTGCAAAGCATCCCCTGAAGTTTGATGCATATTTAATATATGAATTGTCTCTAAACTCTCTCCTTTGCAAAAATAGAAAGGCAAAAGGCAGCTAATAATGAAAATAAGTTGAGTGAGGTGACAGCTTTGTCATGTTTTTAATTGGATTCACTGTCTTCTTCCCTTCGGGAGTGACGCACCCAAGGCTCATGCCTCCACAGCTGTCAGTCTGGTTACCTCCGACATTACGAAACCCCGCAGTGAAGGTTCCTTTAGAATAAAGCTACCAAGAGTAGCTATTTATATGCTTCTCTGTACATTTCTAAATATAACTGAAGGCTGTTGCAATATAATATCTCAGTTAATTTTTTAATGGAAGCAAGATCTTGCATTTGCAGAGTGGTGATAATCCCCCTAAGACACATGAATATCAGAGCAAGACCCGAGGCTCTGAGTGCCAGGAGTGAACGGAGGAAAGAATTATTAATCCACA
The DNA here is from genome assembly GCF_021613505.1 of Equus quagga. Lineage (NCBI taxonomy): Eukaryota > Metazoa > Chordata > Mammalia > Perissodactyla > Equidae > Equus > Equus quagga. The sequence goes on from NC_060269.1 coordinate 79,422,128, forward strand.
GCTTCAGTTCTGAGGACCATTCTGCTTAAACCTGTGGTGCATTTAATGTCCCCCTGGCTAACCATACAGGTTCCAAAAGGACTTCACAAAGCAGTCCATTCTGCATGACTATTGTCAGACAAGCAAATATCCCCATTTTATAGATGGAATTCCTGAGGCCTCCAGTGAACTTCCCAAGATCCCATAGTGAATAAAGGAAGGTGAGGTTAAGGAGAAGCAGTTCCGTCTAACCAGTGCTGTTTAGAACCTCACGTTAACCAGGGTAACCCCAGTGCTGGTGCCCATCTGTCCATTTCCAGTCTACTATATGGAGAAAATGTTTTGCTCTCACACTTTCAGTTGACTATTAGTATGTATACGGAGATATACTCTTTTCATAGCCATCTCCCTGATAGAAGACTAAGGAATTCATACCGTCAATATTTAAAAAGGGTGATGGAGTCTTAATGGATTAATGTACAATTATGTATATAAAATAAAACATTCATGATTTAATTTAAAATTGTTTAAAATTTAGTTTGATTTTATCTTTAGTGAAAAATAGAATATTTATAGCATACAGGAAGGAACAGGTCATAGCCTACCACCACTTAGACTTAAAATTCAGTAATCCCACCGAAACCCAATAAAGAACAATATTGAAAAGAGACAGCAAATGTATAGGTCAAAATAAATTTTGCTATATCCCTTAAAATTGATAAAATTCTATTCAGAAGCATCAATTTTCATGTATCTCTAAAAAGGTATAAGCTGAAAATAAAGGAGTAGAATAGCAAAAGGGAAATATTGTTAAACATCAAATTTTTAGTGAGTTCCAAAAGGAAGAATTATTTATTAAATTCTCAAAGGTTCTAGATTCCACTAGGCCTGGTGGGGGAAAGATGAGTGGCCCATTGCTTGGATCATATAATACCTAAGTATATTTGGGGTAGCAGATAGCATTAGGTCATCCAAAGAAATCTCCTGAAAGTTAAGAAGTCTTTAAGGAAATAGTGTTTAGAATACTAATTCATACTGTGAATGGTAAAAATAGGGAGCTTATTGCCCTCCAGTGGCTTCTAGTTACACTTGAAAAATAGCAACAGCAACAATAAACGAAGGTGTCTGAGGCCCTCCTTCACCTCTCAGTGGCCCCTGCTGGGCTGTGTCCCCTCTGATCTGGTCATGTTCCCTTCTCCTCTTGCCTGTGTCACGCTGGCTTCCTTGCTGTCTGTTTGTCTATCCAAGCTGGTTCCCAGCTCAAGCTTCCTGCATTAGCTGTTCCCTCCCCTTGGAATGTTCTCCTGGAAGATTGCTTCCTTCTTCCTATCTAGTCCTCAACTGACCCCACTAAAATATCACCAGCTTCCTATTGGCTCTTTATCTCCAATTAGCTTGTCTCTTTACATCTTCCCTCCCCTAGAATGTAAGCTCTCTGAGGGCAAGGACTGCCTTGTTCATCACTGTGTCCCCTAAACCTAGGAAACGCCTGCCCAAGTAGTTGCTAGCATAGTAAATAGTACAGGAAGAAGCTATACATGGTATGTCTTTTTATGATTATATGTGTGTGTGCATGTGTGTGCACACATTCATGCATGGGACTTGTAAGAGAAAAAATAAAGGATGTATCTACATACTAATTATTAAGCACACTAACTATTTAGAATTCTTACTAGTTATTCTTTGTAAGACAATTATTATTTTACGTCTCCAAAATTTTTCCAAGTGTGAATGATAGAGGCAGAAGAGATTATACATTGTTCAAAGTAGTAGGGACCCTTAAGACTTTGTGGTGCAGTCTCTTTCTCTTCACCTGTGTCATATACTTAAGGTAAGTGAGACCCTAAAAGGTGACATAGTGCAAAGGGTCACATGTCTGGTAGACTATACAAGCCATTCTCCAAACTGGGCTTCTGAATGGAAGTCAAACATCCTTTCCACTTGCCCAGCCTGCCTTTCCGTCCTCTGTGTTGGATTATGCATTGATCTACCTTCCTGGCATCTGTTGGTCTTAGTGGTTTCCTATACTATTTGGCTTCATGTAAGTAACTTATTCTGAAACAGTGCTTAAGAGCCCAGGCTCCTGAAACAGACTGTGTAGTTTGAATCCTGACTACACCATTCAGCAGATATATCATCTTAGTTAAGTAAATTATGTCACTGTGCCTCAGTTAATTCATTCATAAACCAGTGATAGCAGTACTTATATTTTTATGAAAGAATTAAATAGAACAATTTATATATATTATTAAATATGATAATTTATATATATATCAAACAGAGTAATTATACCTATTTTTACAAAACCTTTCAAACATTGATTTGTAGAGTTATTTAGAATAAACAAAAATTGAGTACTAATGTAAAACAGTAACACCTGACAAAAATAAGTAATTTAGAAATTTCTTTATTTGTTAAATATCAGTTTAAGAAAAAACACTCTGGACAGATTTATCAACACTAACCAAAGAGTTCTCCTTCACTATTAATTAAATGTAAAACAATTTCAATATTATCTTTTGAAACATACAATTTTAAAAGATAAATTCACTGAAAGGAGAGTAATAAATTCATTCAAAGTCCATTATGACTGATTTCTATATTATGCCTTGCATTAGCAATGCCATGGCTTCCTTTCATTAAAGCAGATAATGAGGAGGCAGCCATATTTGACTGTTCAGGAAGTGGATAGAACGGAGATGCAGAAGTGGAAGTCTGATGACTTTAAATTGAAATTAGCCCTTTTGTATCCATTTTGAACCAGTTTCTCAAAATGCTCTTGAATTTAAGCAACCTCCCTGAAGGAACACGTCTGAGTGGTCAAAACCCAAATTTAGATATCAGGAATTCTAAATTCTAACGTCATGACTAGTTTTTCTTAGTGTTTTTGCTCCTCTTCTTTTTCAAATCAGATGAATATGGGTTAAATGTAATATTTGTGAAGTCCTTTTAGATTCTTCAAATGAGTGACTCTATATAAATGCAAAAATATCATTGTTAATTCTCGGGAGTGTTATAAAAATTACTTGATGTTTGTAAGGTGAAAATTATGACGTACACATCAAGTGTAAGTTTTATTCACTAAAGAAAACCATGTTAGAGCTATGTTTGCTGATCAGTACTCTTTATATTTTATGTCATTGAATTCCTTTCAGAAGTTCACTGAGGCATGGCGAAATGTTGTTCAAGCACTCCAGGAATGCTTCCCTTCCTTTTTTTTTTGGTTCTGTTTTCTTTAGTGTCAAGTCATAGGAATTTTAGTTTTCTTTTTTTAAGCATCACCATTACTGCCATCTAATAATCTATATAGAACACCTTAAAATTGTAAGCAAATGAGATTAGCTGTATATGCACTCTCGTCTTTTTACTGTAAAGAAATAAGCAGTCTTCTATTCATATTTATTTCTTAATTAAAAATTATTAATTAAAATTCATACCAATATTGGAAATAGGTATGAGAGTATTGAAAATTGGAGAGAACCTAACATCCTCCCTTGATGGTAAATGATATGAATTATCACTACTAACACTATTAATGAAGGGTATGAAAAAGTGGTCTGGGGGCTGGCCGGTGGCATAGTGGTTAAGTTCGCGTGCTACATTTTGGTGGCCCTGCGTTCGAAGGTTTGGATCCTAGGCACAGACCTGGCACCACTCATCAAGCCACGCTATGGTGGCAACCCACATAAAATAGAGGAAGATTGGCACAGATGTTAGCTCAGCAACAATCTTCCTCAAGCAAAGAGAGTAAGATTGGCAACAGATGTTAGCTCAGGGCCAATCTTTCTTACACACACACACACACACACACACACACACAAAAAGTGGTCTGTTTTATTTGAATTTCTTACATTTCGAAAGCAAAATGCTTTTTTTAGATGTGACTAAATTCATCTAGGCTATCTCTTTTTTCATTTCATTCCCTTCTCTAATACTAATGCATAGGGAAAAAAACCAACAAACGCAATTAAGTCACCTCCCACTGAAAATAATCTGGTATCTCCCCTTGTCCATTACATGTGTTTCTGGCATCTCTGTCCGTGTACAACAACAGTGTGCCTATCTGTGATTTAAAATGCCCATACAGTAATACCAAAAAAAGTAACTGAGCGTAGCTGCATTGCCAAACAGAGAACAGAAGCGGCAGAACTGCCAATAGAAAACAGAAGCAGCAACAGTTGGCCAAATTTGTAGCCACAGAGAGCTGGAGACAGGAGAGAAATGTGAATAAGGGAAAAGCAACAATCAGTATTATGGGCGTGTAAGCTCTTGGCTTGCCCTCTCTTCCTGCACCCTCTCTCCTATTCTCTCCCCTTCTTACATTTCACCCCCTGATAAGGAGTTGGTGAAGGAGCAGTGTCATGAGATGGTAAGAGAAAGATTGACACTCCATTTCAGCGCTGGTGGGGTCACTACACACTCTGACATATGGGTTTATGTTTCCCATCCAATTAGCCAGTCAGAATGGGAGTGTTCATTGTTTCTAAAAAAATCCAAGTTGACATTAGCATCTCCTAAATTTATTTGACCTCAGAACACTTTTTTTCCCTGAAAAGCCATTAACATCCCGCTTCTACAACTAGTGTTCCATAGAATGCACTTAGCGGAATGATGCTATAAATAATCAAAAAAGGTTTAATTACATTCTCAACATACCACATTAATAAGGAAGTATGTGATATGTTTTTGGAAAGTTTCCTTCAAAAAGAGTTCAAATAAAAATTGCTTTGTTTCTAAAAGTGCTTCTCTTTCATCTAACAGAGGCTTATCTATGACTCTAACCATATCAGATAACTAAGGGGATGCTTGTGTGTCGTGTTAAATAAACTTTGCCTTAAGACATAAAAAGGAAAAGAGGAAAGAAAGAAAACAAAAACTCACATAACACTCTTATTTTTGCTAAATGATCCAGATATTTTCCTCTTGAGTTTGTGGTTCAAATGGCCTCTGAACTCTTCACGCCATCCATGCCAGCTGTGCTTATAAATCTTTTACGTTCTAGAAGCTGAGGGTATTTCATTATTTATCTGTATTTATTGGGACCAGGCTTGATGAAGAAGACCGTTTATAATAGACTGCGTATTGCAAGGGCCTGTAAAAGAAAAATAAGCTAAACTTCGCTGGTGAACTTGTATATGCAACAGAGGTGTAATTTTCCTTGCTATATGACGGGGCAGGAGACAAGTGTCTGATAGAGTTTGTGAGGACTTGAGGATTAAAAACAAAGCTACTGTGTATCTTCCTCACTTGGGGAGAAGGAAAGACACTTGGCATTTAGGACAGACCTAATACTACACAGTGACCCTCGGTTTATTGCGAGTTTCCTCACTGTTTACGGCTAATGTGAAAAGGAGAAGGTATCTGTAGCTCATTTCTGGAAAACTAAATATCTTCGGAAACCAGAGCTACTATTTGCAAATTTTAAAATTAATCGAATCAAGAAAAGCAGCTGTTTAGGAAGCTACACATATGGTAAGCATTTTCTATTCCAGCACATCTCAGATAATGTGTACTTAGAGTCCTCAGAGGCAAAATGCAGATAATGAAAACATACCTATCTCTTAAGGATGATTAAGTCAGAACTGTATTTTTGCTCTCAGTGTTTATCAGTGAAGAGTTAAAAGCATTTTTCACCAATTATATTGTTCAATTTGAGTAATGTATTTTTGCTTCGTACTGTAATTTTAAGTATGTTTTTATGATTATTTCACTTATAGATATTTTTTAAAAAGACTTTTACATGTTGAATTATTAAGTAGGAGGGTACCTGATATCAAGCAGTCATCTTGACTCCAAAGCCCCCGGAAGTCATCCTTCTAAGCTGCACCGCTAAATAGTGCTACCTGCTTATTTGGGAGCTTTGTGTCAATAGAGTAAGAAGATTTATGGTTTTGATTTTCACTCGTATTACTTTGAAGTGGTCATGGAGTCTCCAAGTTCAGCTCTAGGGCCATCTTTATGAGAAATGTCTTGTTAACAATAGAGCAATCAGGAGGCCTGCCCCTGGCTGAATGGTTAAGTTCTCGCTCCGCTTCCGCAGCCTGGGGTGTGGTTCGGATCCTGGCTGCAGACCTGCTCGGCCCATCCAGCCATCCTGTGGCAGCATCCCACTAGAAGAACTCGAGGACTTACAGCTAGGATATACGACTGTACTGGGGCTTTGGGGAGGAAAAAAAATAAGAGGGAGATTGGCAACAGATGTTAGCTCAGAGCCAATCTTCCTCACCAAAAATAGCACGCCTTTAAAATTGCATTAAAAAAAAAATGGAGTGATCCCTGGCAGAACAAATCTGATTTTTTAGTTATGTTGATAGGCTTCCCAAAACTCTGCTCTACTAGAACAGTGCCAGTGTCTGTAAATGGAGTTCTTCTGTGGCAAAGTTTCTTTTACTATGGATTTTGTTAGAGTGGTAGAAAAGAAAATTCATATGATTTCTAATGAATTTAGAAGCGTGAATGTGCAAAGTTTACCTGCAGCCCTGCCTTTATCTCTGTAACCCAATAAACTGCAGCTAAATTGTGGAATTAATCACACTGAAGTCCTGGGCTCTGATAAGGATCCTGCCACTCTGTTTTATTTCTTTGGATGCTGCAAAACAATTTAGCAATGTTTTCTTAGTTGGGCCTTTGCTTTTATTACAGAATCATGGCATCGCATGAGACTTTATCACTGAAGCTGTATCCTTCCAGGGATCACATCCTTCAGCGTGTTTGCTAAATGCAGTCTTGCAGGAAAGCTAATTATAGTTCTGCATTGGACCGGTCCTTATTTATTTTACTCCACCTGCTACAAAATATGGTGATCTATGCTAACCAACAATTTTCAGTAGTTTATTTTATAGTTTCTTGTTTTATCATGTCTACGTATGAGAGAAGGATGATCGCCTTCATTTATTAAAGATTATTTAGCACTTCTTATAAAATTCTAGATCTTTTTCCCTAGTGCTACAGGTTTCTAATACAATATGCCACAGAATAAGGACAGGCTTTTATTTTCTCATTTATATAATATTACGATTTGTGAATCTTCAGTAAATAAAATATTGACCACAAAAATTTAAAATCTTTTGCATTTTTTGAATCCTTGAGAATTTTAGATAATACAAAAAGAACTATGGTTGTATAACACCAATGGTTCAAGTATTCAGGGCTATGTAAATATGAATTTTTAATGATATTTTTAATAAAAGATAATGAACATATTAGAATTGACATGATACACATATGTAAATTTCACAATTAGAGCTGCATAATTTATTCCCATCAATATTAGACCTATATTTGATGTTCGGCTTTGCTTTTATTCACTTTAAACTGGTTGCTGTTCTGCTTAATTGGTTTGGATTTGCTCTGTCAGGTTTCTTCCCCTTTATTTCCTTCGTGAGAAAGTTGCAGACCTGCTGTTTTACATTGTCTCTGTTGTTTTTATGAGAAGGAAAAAGGCAAGCTGAAATCTAAGCCCAATTAAAAGCAGTTTATTCAGTGTTTATGAGCACTTCAAAAAATGTTTCCTGCCTTCATTGAAGCATTATGAAAATCCCATGATACAACTTTCATAGAAAATAGACACTAGAAACTACATAAACCACCAAATTATGTTAAAGATCATTATTTCTATGATCATAATATTGACTGTGTTGTAGAAAACTAAAACATATCATGGGACACCACCCCACACTCTTCCTTAAGAGGTTTGCTTAACTCTCTATTTCTATAGGTTATAGACCAATTAGCCCTGTTCTAGTATATATTGGTAAAATATTCTGTTATCCTTGTAGCTTGAAAGTGTTCATTTAACTCTGAGTTATTCCTAGATTTAATTAACAGAAACAACCTAAGACCTTTTATCGTGAGTGACCAGTCTTCCATTTTTAGCAAGTTGACTGCCTCCAAAATGCTCAGACAAGAGCTAGAACATTCATCCAGGGCAGTTTCTGTAGTTAGTTGTGTATCTTTGCACTGTTCAGTGTAATATTTGAACAATTACTGTGATTACAATTTGCTTTTAATTTCATAATTGTGTTTTTTCCCACTCTCATACTGAGGAATCTTTTCTAGCTTCAAAAATGTTTCAGAGTCCACCTCCAAGAAAGTAATTCATGGACTTTTTGAAGATACTGTCATGTAATAGAGGGACATTTTCTGAATTTCAGAGAAATAGGCTATGAGTTGTTATTATTTTTTTTCTCCGAGGAAGATTAGCCCTAAGCTAATTACTGCCAATCCTCCTTTTGCTGAGGAAGACTGGCCCTAAGCTAACATCCATGCCCATCTTTCTCTACTTTATATGTGGGACGCCTACCACAGCATGGCTTCTTGCCAAGCAGTGCCATGTCTGCACCCGGCATCCAACCGGCGAACCCCGGGCCACTGAGAGGCAGAATGTGTGAACTTGACCGCTGCGCCACCAGGCCGGCCCCTGAGTTATTATTTGTAATTCACCAGTTAATGATTGCTCCAGTTAGCTTGCTCTTTGGATGTTTTTTTCCATCAAAGACATTATAATTTCTTATATCTTTACTTATTACCAATCCTGCAAATGGATAATCACAGGAAATTATTAGAATAAAAATTATTTTAACTTACATTTGTACTTAATATTGTAGGGCACTTTTAAGTTATGGAGAGGGACTTCATAAAAATCGCACAAGTAGCCATGGGACATTGTACAGTTGACTCTGCCACAGCACAACATCTACGTTCTTAAAACCCACCTCACTATGCAAAATTAGGAAATAAAAACCGCAAGCACTTATTGGAAAAATGGGGTTGGGGCGTAACACTCAAAGTTTGAACTAGATACACACACATACAAAGATAGAAACTAATAAAATATGGATAATAAAGTTGGACTTTACCTTGAAAAATACCTGAAGTTTGCTTATGGAAGAGTTGCAGCTGGAGAGTTATTGTGCAGAGGTGGAAGGAAGGTGATTTGAAATCTGACCGGAAGCTGGAGAACCAGACAGGGATGAGTGTGGATCCTAATACATGCAGTAAACTGACATAGCTGGTACGTGTTTGGGGGGGGGAGGTGGGAGTGTTTGCATTTTGTGCATTCCTATGTAGCTTGGTTCAGTTGGGTGCACTTTTCTGTGTTCATATGTAGTTACTAACTTGCAAAGTAATGCATAACCAAAGGGGAAATTTGTGTCATGCTCAAATTATTCCCTGTCAGGAATTTGCATTTTCAAAACATGAGTTATAGTGGAACTGACTGTACATTTGAAAGACAGGCGCACTAACTTTTCAACTGAAGATGATGAGCCTCATGATAAAAAGAGGTGACTGTTCAATGGTGTCACTAACATCAGTACAATTAATATGCAACATTTTGATTTTTTCATCTACTCTTATGCAAAACTGAACTTCAACCTCTCTGTCCAACTTGGTTCATTCATTTGAATTTGTTTTGCGTTGGGAAATACGTCTTACCTGGAAGGGATATAAGAATTGGGAAGACCAGTAAGTATTCATGTAACATTTAAAAATCTTTCATTTGTCTGCTTTCTTGTACTGTACCTCTGGAATTTGTGCTTACCAAACCAGTTGGTACAAGCAAACATATTCATTTAATAATTGAATGAATTTAAACGAGCAAGTGAAAGTGTGGGACGTGCAAAATTTGTTCAACCTATCCCATTTCCTGTTGTATGTTTTTCTGCAAGAGCAAAAATCTCCTGTGATGTGTTACTGAACTCTGAGAGAAGTTAACAAATATTGGAAGGGACCAGGCTTTGACAGACTTCAGTGCGCAGTGGCCCTTGCAAAGTGCTTTCAAATTCTGGAGCTAGACTCCAGTGCACAGAGTAGAAAAATAATAAGTTCTTTGAGCTGACACTTCACAGTCACCGTGGGATACTCAAGAAGGAGACCAATGGGGAGAAAGATAATATAGTCATAGCTTTGAACTTTTCCTGGATTTTACTTGCTAGAAACCAAGTGAGAGTCCCTCTGACACCTTATTAATACTCGCTCTTTCTCCATGTAGGGAAAAGTGCTCCACAGCCCATGTTGATAAAAGTGAAAGGGAGTTCACACATAAGAGAGAAGGTGGTCTTGAATTTAGTGTGTAAGAGAAATGTAGTGAGGCTCAAACCTCCTCCAAGCCTCAGCTTGGAGGCCACTTTCAATGCAAGTCTTTCCTATACCTCTGATCCAAGTTAGATGTCCCTTCTTGCATTCCCAAAGCACTTTTCAGGCTGTGTTACGTTTCTCTGTTTCCTGTTTCCTATTTCCTGTTGTGGGATGACGGAAACATTTCTGTCTCTTTCCCTTTTAAATCCCCCAGTGTTTAGTTAATCGTCTGGTGCAGAGCAGGTGCTTAATAAACACACGTAAATGAGTAAGTATCGGAACTCAAAAGCTTACTGTCTGGAGGAAGAGATAAAAGATAAACATACAAATTCACTAAGAAATAATATAGCCCATTATTATGTAAAATGAACAAGTAGTGTCTAAGAAGGAAGAGATCAAAGAGACTGTCATTCATTCAGTCTACAGTTATCTGCCGTGTGCCTACCTATACTGTGTTTCCCTTTGTTAGCTGACATAGTGAATCAGTAATATATAGTCCCTGAAATCATAGAACTTACAGCTAGTGAAGTACACAGATATTAGATAAAGAAACATAAACAAATATATAATTCAAGTGTTGATAAGAACAATTACAGAGCATAACTGAGAAGACATAATCTACATGGGCAGGCAGTGAAGGCATTTTAAGGAGGTGATATTTAAAATTGAAGAATGAGAAGAGGCAAAAAAAAAGAAAGCTTAACATGTGCACAGGAGCTCAGCTTGTGTGAAAAAAGAAAGAAGAGGAGATGAGGGAGCTAGACATGATGGACTGGAGTTGGGGTTAAAGAAACAGGCTGGAGCCAGATCACGCTCGGTAGAGTGTTTGGATTTTAATTTTAACGCATTTGTCAAAACTTAGTGCATTTGGACTTAGTATTTGTGAATTCTATGTAAATATTACGTTTAAAAAATTAAGCAAACATTGAACTCTGGTTAATGGTATGCATCCTTAGATATTTAGGGGAAAGTGTACTGGAGTCTATAATTTACTTTGAAATGCATCCAAAAATAAGATTGGTCAATAAATAGAGGAATGGATAGATGTATAGAAATGTGATAAAACAAGTAAAGTTACTGGGGAAATCTAGGTGGTAGATATTATAGATATTTAACTTTGCTGTATATTTGAAAAAATTTATAATAAAATGTTGAAAAAAATAAATGTTCAAAAATGGTAACGAAAGACATGATCATCATGCGCAACCCCATAATGAAACGGAAGAATTATTCTAGCTTGTTACCATTTGATTCTTTTTCTGTGAATACTTATCTTTACAGAATTGATACCTGCTTTTATGATAATAAGCATATCCCATAGCTTTAAAAAACATTGCCAATTATTTGCATGATTTTACATCACTTAAACCATCAAATCTTTTAATGAGGTATTTCTTTGAGTATAAAGACAAGTCTGTTAGAAGAGAACTCATCGACTCTCCACTGTCCACCAGTACCTGTCAGTGAAGCAGAAAGGAAGTGAATACACGAGTCCATTAGTGTGATCAGCTATCGGCAGAAGATTCTACTTTAAATTTCTTTTTCAAGTTTGTGATTGACTTAATGACATAAAAGAAAGAACCATTGTGTCTTTGAAAGTTAGATAATGGGCCCAAGAGTCTCGATGTATTCAGTAGTTTGGCTTCTAACCTGTTTGTAAAAATTTACGTAACGTGGTAGTCTGCACATGAGCATTTCACTGATAAATTAGTGCCTCGTAGAATCACATTAGAAACCTCATGCTTGATCTCCCTATATTTTCAATGAAAACATTTCCTTTTTATTGATGTTTGTTCTTATTGACCCTGTGAGGTCAGAAGACAGAATTTCTTTATTAAATCAGTAAATCAGGGCTATTTAATTGGCTCTAGAAACTTCTGAATGGTCTTGGCCTATTCCAGCCCCAAATAGGGTTCTGACCAACCACTGTGAATTCTGCTTTTCCAAGGAGGTAGGGGGTGAGAGATTATAACAGGCTCTGTGTAAGTAGCCAGTTGTTCATTGGCTTCAAAGCACTGATTTTCTTGGTGTAGGCAAAATGCCAAAATCAATGTTTTTGACTCACACAAAGAAATAGTTTAGCATTTGGAAAACTTTATGGTTATTTCCCTTTTTCTGAAAGGCCATCAGACGTTTTAAAAATAAATTATGTCGTAGGTTTTTGCGGAAGAACTTATTTTTATTCTCCATGTTGCACAGAAAATAATTAGATGATTGCTGGCATTAGCAACTGTGCTAAGATCAATAATAGTGCAGGAATGATGAAAGCCGACTTTCATAATGAGAGCAAATGGCCTGGAGTCTACGAGAAATTGGTGAGAATCCTTTTAGGGTGTGACCATTGCTAATTAAAACCTGAGAAACAACACCAAAATTGTTCAGGAAACACGAAAACTCATTGCAGAACCAACCTGGAGGGTCATTCCAATTTCTAAACTATCTTCATTGGAAGTGGAGTTTTAAAAAATGTCTCCAGAGCTGCATAACCTCATTTATATTCATTTCCTTTTACATCTCTTTCATTTGGTTCCCTGGGTTTTCTGTTCTTGTGCTTGACGTCATTATTACTTGATACAGGGGCAGTGAGAAGTGAGGGAAGCAAGTTGTTCAGAAATCATGCCTGTGGCAAGTATTTCTAGACCGGAGAATGTAGCCTCATTTATCATCATCATTATCACTAAAAAGCTATAGGTCGGGAGTATCTTAAGTCCCCTGTGTTTCAGCATTGTCTACTAAATTGGGGTTAATTAAAATGTCTCTTAAAAGTACTTCTCTTGAATACACACACACACACCTTTTTGCTCCAGTCTTTTTTAAAGGAGTCATTATTCTGTGTCTTGCCGGGAGGAATGAAATTGACATGTATAGGGCATGATTTCATTTTTCTAGACTAGAAAAGGAAGAAAATCATTCATAGAATTGTAGCTTTCAGAGATGTAGTTGATTCTACTCCCATAATAAGGGTATATTCCATTTTTAAGTCTTTACCCTTTATTCTCTCGATATTTTAAAAAGCAAAAGTATCTTCAATCTGTGTTTCTACTTCTCCAAAGGATGTATTTTCTCCTCTTGTGGTTCTGAAGCTAGGATGGACAGGTATGACCTGGAAAACTTATTTAAAGTGCAGATTTCTCAACCCCATTCCCAGAGAGTTTGATTCAGTGGGATCATGGTGGGACCCAGAAATCTGTGTTTTAATAAGCTTCTGAGGAGACTCTGACACGTGTGAACTTTGGACGCATTTTGAAAAACTCTGCTTTATCCCAACACTGTTACGTGTCATGGAAGTGAGTAAGGGGTGGTGTGAAACTGCATAGGAGGGGGACCTAAATTGACAAGGCAGTAGCACCGGGATTTGGCCTGAGTACTGAACGTTGACTGGGAGTTACTAGTCAGGCAATTGGGATTAATGGGGGTGAGAGGGTGAGGACAATTTAGGTAGAAGTAAATTCAAGTGCCAAGACTTAGGGGCTAGAGAGAAAATAGTGCTTTCTAGGGTCCACAAATTGATCTATCTGTGTCAAGAACGATGTGTGAGTGGTTGAGGAGGCATGATATAAAGATGACGTTGGAGAAGTGAACTGAGATCAGATTACAGAGTCTTTGTAACCAAGTCAAGGATTGAGGGCAACATCCTGCGAGCACTACTCTGGTAAACTATGTGCCATTGGCTCCTTTCTTGTGCTCTTTCCTGTTCTTGGGCTCCATGTAATCTTGGTCTGTCATCATCTTAAGAAGGCAGCTGCTTTCAATGCAATTATCATTTCCACTGCAACTTCCAAAGGTGGAAACCCTACAGAAATAACAGGCCATGATGTAACATGCGAGAGGAATGGCTTTTTGAATATATTTTATTTGATGATAACTGCTACCTGATAATTCAAACTGCTCTCTTCATTGACTATGTCTCCTAAATATTGGGAAGAGAACAATGGCAATGTGGTAAAACAATGTCATATGACAAAGATATAGGATAAAAACCTGTCTAAAATTCTGCCATTTGGGTCCTGTGGCCTGTGGAAGTGCACTTCTTTTCTACTTGGTGACTGAAGGTAAACCAGTCATTTTTTTAATCATTTATTTTGAATTCATTTTGTCATGAAATTTAAATAAGTAAATACCACCATGCTGCTCCACACATCGATGTTAAGTTACACATTAACCTTCAAACAGAAGAAAGCCCATGTTCACGTTTTTTGGCCATTAGTTTGTTTTCTCTTTCTCGTTAAGAATATGTGTGTGTTTAGATGTGTGCTTCCATATCAAGAATTACCCGTCAAGAAATGGCGAGGAAATATGCACTGAAATGTAAAAAATGTAGGAAAACAGCTAACTTGAGCTAAACTTGATGTGTTGACTCTGCTGCTGTGAATGTGACTTCTTTGGCCCCACTCTGATCACATCAATGTATAAACATCTTTAAATGGAAAGCTTAGAGCCTGCCACGAAGCAACTTTTTTCTTCTCCTTTTTCTCCATCTAACTTTGAAAGTAGGAGAATTTGATTTTTTGATCTGCCAAGTAGCTGTCAGCTGAGAGCAACTAGATTTTATTTTCTTGTGTTTGATTTCTTGATCTGGATTAAGACTTAAACAGAAAATAGCTACCAACCTAAACGGGTACTGGGGCAGGAAAAAGCTTTCACTCCATGAGTTCTTGATAGAATGCACACACAACCTGTAGTCTGTCTGATTAGACAGTAAACTCCAGTTTGGTTTTTTTTTTAAAGAATCACTGTTATTTAGAAGAAGATGCTAAATGCTCCTTCAAGTAGAAATTAAATTCTTAAGATAGTCTTTAAAGACATTTCCAGACATGTCATCTAAATGCTATTTTTAAAGTGCCACCCAATGAACTAGAAGAGGCCTTCATTAGCAAATTTACTTGCCTTTGGTCTACCAGTGAAAGGCTTGTTTAGGATGGGTTCTGCTTTCTCACGTTGCCCTCCTTAAACAAACAGAGCAACGGAAGAAAGCTTTTAGATGTATGACATGAAGCTATTACAAGAAGCTGAAAGTCAACCCGTGAAAGAAAGGAGCTGTTGAGTGGGTTTCCAGTTAAGGATCTGGGTGGTACTGGAAACAGAATGGAAGATAATAGACTCCTAGTGAAGGGGCCATCAAGGGACAGAAAAGTGTAGCAGCTCTGTGGGGAAATAGAATTGCTGAGTTTGCCCACTTGACCTTTACTCTGAATAGATGGGCTTAAGACGATCACAAAGGCTTTGCAAAAAAGTGGTCTGCTCAGTTCTTTTGGTGCCTGAAACTCCTCTTTTATTCTGAGAAGTTTTAAGTTTGTTTCTTGGTATCCTTAAAGGAATTCCTTGAAATCCCTATTACCATACCATAGGTATGTGTTTTAAATGAAAGCATTGCTCACTATATGGCCATCACATTTTCTATGCAGCAGTAAGATGAACTATGTTTATGAGGAAGGATTACTGAATAGGATCTCCAGCATCTGTACACTCCACGTTATCACTCCTATCAAAGGCATTCATTGAGTCCCCTTCTATGTTCCTGGGTAATTGCATAATCTTATTTAAATCAGAAACACAATCACCATTTGAAAGCACAATGTATATCAAACGCACATATACTGCTATGTAGATGAAAGCCTTGCAGATTAATTGCCAGCATTTTCAGAAAATAGGGCTTGACAGTAGTGGTTCATGTGAAAAAGATCTGGGAGATTTCAGTTAAGTACCAGTTGAATACGTGCCAAGGTTATGATGCGGTAGCCAACAACCCTATTTAATCTTAGTTGCATTTTTGGAACTATAATTTCCTGCCCTAAGATGCATGGACACTGATTGCACATTTAAAAAATTGTGTCCTGGGTTGGACATCACACTTCCGAATAAAATTGGGAAATTTGAGAACAAACAGAGGAGGCTACTTTTCAAACCACTTTGAAAAAAGAAAGAATTGATCACATTTAACATAGAGAAGAACTGTGATTTGGATGGAAGAGAAATGATAGGCATGATTACAGTTTTCAAATATCTGAGGGCCTATTATATAGAGGAAATCATTTGTGAGGGTTCACAAAATTCATCATCTCTCAAATCATATAAATATATGCCAGGATAAATGACAGATAGATTAAAGAGCTAACATGGGAAATATTAAGAAACCATAAAAATTACACAAGAAAATAAAAGCAAATATTTAACTTCTTTTGGAGTTCAAGTAGATGATACCAAAAGAAGAAACCGTAAAGGAAATGTTGATAGGTATGAGTCAGAATATGAGTTATTAAAAAATTCTTAAAAGTTATAATAAAAAATTAAAAATATAAATAAACTGAAGAAATTATAAAAATCATATTCAATAATAGTTAATGGCATGGATAAATGTTCTCGTTATAATGTTGAGTAAAAGGTCACTAGATCAAAGTTTAATTATTAAAGTTGAACTATATATATTTTGAAATAACTGCTTGGAAATTCTTTTTTAGTAGATTTCTTTGGGTGGTAGAATTATGTAGGTTTTTTATTTATTTATAGTATTCCTATATTTTTCAAAACTTTACATAATAATCCTATTCTTTATGTTTGTAGAAAGTTAGATGTATAAAAAGCAAAGGATATAAAAAACAAATAAGTGAGTCAATATTTAGACCTCTGGGTAGATTAAAGTTAACAAAAAGAAGATATTTCTAACACTTAAACTTTAACAGTCTCATGACCTATGCGCTGTTCCCTTCATTTGAAGGAAGCGTTAATGTAGAAAAATCGCTGTAGATCAGATCTGCTTATCTATTTCCTTAATGGAGGGAGGGAGCTGGATTTGGTGATTTCAAATGCCCTTTCGACCCTAAACTTCTGGGGGAAGGGGAGGAGGAGGCAATTTACAATTGGGAAGATTATGCAGATTGGAGCTGAAAAGTAACATAGAAATCCACAACTTCAAGTTATTTAGACATTTTTGAAGTGAGAAAATGAAGATCATTTAATGGGCAAGAGCACAGCTGATTCAAATTTCCTGAATCCTCTACCCCTTCCTTCCCCACCTGTAGAGATAGAGTAGTTTGAGGGTTAAATGTACATAGGTTTTGATCCCACTCCAGTCACTTCTGGTTACTGTACTTCTCTGTGCCTCAGTTTCCTCAATAAGATGGTTATCACACTTGTAAGGTTGCTGAGGGTTGAGCACTTTAACACATATAAAGCACTCAGCAGAGTTCCTGACATATGTGAGGAAATCAGGGTTACCTAGTCTTCATACCTTAAAAAGTATATATTTATGTATGATAATTTTGATATTTCAATTCTGATTTCTACGGATAGGCCTGTATATATGGGGTGGGTGGGGAGAGAGGGATGTCAAGGGCTATTCCAGTTAATTTATTTTAGTGATATCTTACTACCTTCAGAAGTCACTTGCCAGGTTTCTCATCCCTCAATATAATTTACTAAGAATTATATGAATCAGAGAGAAAAAAATAGAGCTCTTTATAATTTTTCCCTCGTGTAGAAAATGACAGCTTTTCACATGTGCATTAATGCTGGCCTTTTTATTTAATATTTAATGTTTGTAGAAACTGATTAATTTTGTTGTATAGTTATCCATGTGAAGACCTAACTTAGACCATGAGCGTATTTCTGTTCATTCTAGGAGCGATAGATCACTAGGCTGAAGTGCTCGTTTCACTGTTGTTTGTGTCTTCAACTGCAGAAGATTATAGAGGTGTTAGAGATTGTTTACTTTAAAGTTACTGGTGCCTGGCTCTCACTCACCAACACAGATGTTCACACGTAAAATACTTCTCTCTCGGGCAGTCAGGAATGGGCACAGAATCTCCACTTTTTAAAGAAAATGCCTGAGGTGACTTATATTTTTGGATGTCTCCTTTCTATTTTAAAAGATATTTCTGCCTAAATGCTTTGTAAAATATCTTTATTTGTGATTTATTTTCCCCAATTTCCAAATCAATTTTAAATAGCTAAGACAGCAAAAACTCTAAATGTATTTGTTTGAATGGAAAAGAATAATATAAAAACATTCTTTTTTGTCTTCTGAGCATATTTTATTATGAAAGCTTTTTCAGATCTTGTAGCGGTCCATAGGTAGAATCCCTTACATGCCATTTCATGACCTCATCATTCCATGGTGTTCCTTAGAGCTATTTAAAATGTTAAAGTATAGCTGCACTGGGAAAGGTGAGCTGAGAGCATGCACCTTACTTCTTCCTACCGTGCAGAAGCACCCCCCACTGGATAAGCTGCCAGTGAATACAGGTGGAGGTGGTACCCACGTATTCTTCGCCACACGGTCAGATCACTATTATCTCTGATGTCACTGAAGTCCGAAATGCAGTTTTGTTTCTTCCAGCTCTCAAAGAGATGTTCCTGTTGAGGTAGTCCCATGATTTTTGGCTCAGGAAATTCTCTCCAGCAGAGGATATAACCCTTTCATATCGAAAGTGTCATCATTGCAATGGGGGCTGTGAAAGGATTTCCCTGCGGTAGTAAAACTGTTCTCTGGAGGTAGGGGTGAGGAGTCTCATGTTGAGCCAAGACCACCACCACTTTATGTATATTTAATAATGATGCTCCTGAGGTTTGAAAATCAACAAATTTACAATTCTCAAATTATGGATAGATATTTTTGTTTTATATGCAAGATGCCTATAGTCATCCTTGGGATTTTATTTTCAAGAATTCAATCCTTAGTGACCACCCTCATAGCTTTTTTGTTGTTTTTGTATGTGGAAGAGGAAACACACCTGACCTCACATGTGTGTGCAAATTCACATACAACTGTCAGCAGTTATCTGTAAAACTAATTAAAGAGAATAGCATATTAACATGCACACCATGAAACAAACTCCATTCTCTCTGGGGCATTCTCTCAGTGAGATACAAGGACTGTATGTTTGGCAGAGAGGGTCTGAACTAATTGAGATGTCATAAAACAAAAAAAAAGAAATCAGTTAAGAAGGTTAGAGGAGAGGGATGTTGTTACAAAATTGTCAGTTTGCAGGAAGACATTCTTTAGTAAAAATACAGCCCCCAGTTGCAGATCTAATCAGTGGCAGGATGGGGGGATGTGGTGGGGAGGGAGAACAGAGAAAGAGAATGTTTCAAAGAGAAAAAAAGAGCAAGACCCTAATTGAAATGGGAGGCACTCTCTTTTTGGAAAATGTTTTCTTAACAGATTGCTCTAGCCCTCTGCCTCAAGGTTTTTGATTAAATTAATGATGGTAGTGATAAGCTCCATTAGTGTTGCTGTTTCCAGAGGGACATTTTCTACAGCCTTCTCTTTTCCTTCTTTCCCCAAATCTCAGGTATGACAATAGAATTGCTAATTGAGGCCAGACAAACCAAGAAGATGAACTTATTATTACTATGCAAATGACGCCAATCCAGGAAATTAATATTTCATGTGTGCCTACCTACACGAGTAATGTTTCCATTACGGGCTTCATGTCACTCAGCTGGGAGGCTGTTGCTGCAGCTTGTTGTCTTCAGTGAGGTCTTGAACTTCTCTTTTTGCTGCATGTTGCCTGCTGTCTTGGGAGCAGTCGGCGCATCTGACATGTTGTGCTCGGCTGGCCCTTGCTGTTCCCACAGATCTTCTACTCGTGCGAATAGATGAATTTGTTATGATCCATAGGACATTATCAACGTGATTTCCTGTCTTGGTAGTAAAGTAACCACGGGAAAAAGCAGCCAAGTCCTACATAATAAAGAAGGGAAGAAGTATTTCGGTAAAACGAACCATAAAATCCATAATAGGAGATATGATAAGGACTATTTCATGCAACATAATTAGCTTTACTGAGAGATTTGGAAAACACAATAAAAAGAGTGTTACTTTGGGGGCCTGAAATAGTTACCTTAAATTATTCATGAACGTTTGTTTGCCAAACACGATTATATTTCATATTCTGATGAAAACTATTGTGTTAACAATTAACTGTATGTGTGTGTGCGTGTGTGTGTATGAGAAAAAGAGAGTATGTAGTAGAAGCAAGTGTGAAATAATTTGGTTATAACTTTCTGATTCTCATTTTGGATCAAATATCGAATAATAGATATACAACTTAAGGGCAGAAACCAAAAGAACATCTTTTCTTTAATCTACCATAGTACCTGAAATAATACTAAGCATTCAAATAGATGTCCAATAAATGTGTTGAATTTAATTTATTTTTGCTTTCCTAACCTTGTTAAAAAAATAGGTAAATTCCAAAAATGGAGAATGGAGATGAGTGACAGAGACAGGTGAGCTTGTTGAGGTCTCTGCTATTTTCTCGCATTCTGTCTGTCAACAAAGCCATTGAGTCAGACTTTATCCCTCACTGTCAGATCTTTCTTTACCTTTATGAAGACTACATCACAGTTATACAGTGGTATTCAGTAGTAAAGAGACTTTTAGAGTAACTGGGGTCAGAAAAGTTTGTTCCAAAAAGATCACGTGGAAGTTTTGAGGATGCAGAATAGTTTGTTAAACAGAAATGATTGAGAAGTAAATGTCTGGTAATTGAGAGAGGGAAAACATTGCTTCTCTTTGCCTAGATAGAGTGAAAAATCTGAGCTAGAATTTTACAGAGATTGGGGATAGTTAGATCTTTCAGAGAACTAGCCCCAAATCTTAACATGAAATAGGTGGTTGGCCAGGAATTAAATCCTTGGATGGCCTTAGCTTGCTAATCTCAAGTGCTAATCATACAATTTTAAAGAATTTGATCAAAGTAGCTTTTGTTCTTTACTGGAGAATTTTCTTCATTTAACCTCTTTTAAAACTGTAACCAAGATTATTTACATTTCCCTTTTCTGGTTCTTCCTTAAGTCTCATGTATCTTTTCCACGTCATTCGCAATGACGGTGCACAGATGCCTCCATAAAAGATACGTGAATGCATCCTACTGTGTTTACAGGAACTTTGTGTTAAAGCCAACATTTTGTTGAAGCTTTTATTATTACAGTTATAACAAAATCTAAAAGAGATTCCCATTTAAAAGAAAGGAAAACAAAACGAGCAAATAAATGTTTTAAATCAACTTAAAACTCTAAAAGATATTTTATATATTTTAGCATACGCATCAATAAGACACAGTTGCAGAAAGTTTTATTGGGGAGTATTTATCAATCTCCTTTTTTAAAAAAAGTGTGCAAGTGCAGGTAACTAGAACAAATTAAATTTGTTGACTCTCTAGACTTATGAAAATATTGATTTTTCTGTTATGTGTCCCCTTTGACAGAAATATATCTGACATTCTCAATGAAATTTCTCACAAAATAGACTAAATTTGCCTGGATTTTATATCAGACATCCCCAATGAATGTAACACCTAAGAATAACTGGAGTTGGAGCCTAAAGTTACTGTTTTGGTACTTGTTCAGTGAGTTTGCATTGTATTTTAGAGGGTATAGATTCATAACATTTTCAAATAAAACTCATTATTTAACCTGTTTCATCTTTTTTCGGACACACAGTAAGTGCAGAATAAATTAACAAATTCCATGTGCTTACTAATGCTTTGTTTTCACATTTGATTATTTGTATTTGTTCTCAGGACCTCGCAAGCAGAAATGTTGAAAATGCCATTTCTTCATTAAAAAAGCCATCAAAAATATGGATATATTGTGTCATGTATCAAGTACTTTTTATTTGTAAACTCCTGTAAACAAGATCCATGCTACTCATTTCTATAAAAACTATTGAGCTATTGTGATCCTTTGTTTTGGGTATTTTATACTATTCAGTATATCCATTATAGCATCAAGACTAGTTACTATTTTATAAATAAATGTTCAATGTATGGCAGGAAAGCACCACTTTAGGAATGAATTCCTCTGGTGTGAGGCTCTGAAAGAAGAAAAATTTGAGGGTCTGTGGGGTAGTGAGGTGGTGACTGCATTACCACATTTCTGCAACACTCTGTCTTATGTACAGCAGTGCTCAGTAAGTACATATTTACTTTAGAGACATCATCACTGTGGAGGTGTGAGAGGATCCTTTTGTCCTTCCCCTTCAATCTGCAGTGAGTAATACATTCATAACCCAACAAAGGACTCATTGCCCAATACACCGGAAAGCCAAGAGATCTGCACATTGGTACGTACAAAGGTGAGTGGATTAGAGCACACAGAGGAGGCAAAATGAGGGAACAGCAGAGGCAGTGCCCAGGACCCTGGATGCCCAGCTGTGGCAGCTGAATCAGTCACTCCCACCCCAAGAGAACCCAGTGGGAAGCAGCAGAGGCACATATGTGACTTTGGCCGGAAAATTGCAGCAGCACTTGCAGACAAGGGGACAGAGCAATAGCAGAGGTGGAGCCCCATGATCTCAGGCCCATGGCTGTGGCTCAGAGCCTGGTAGCAGCTGTGGAGGTGCGCATACAACTCCAACATCCTGACTACAGTAGCACCTACAACCACAAGGTAACAAACAACAACAGAGATGTGCCCCCAAAACCTGACTCCCTCCTCCCCAACTCCCTCCCCCTGCCATAGCAGTGCAGCTTCCCAAATAAAGGGAGTGGAGGGTGGAACCTGCAGCTCCTCAAATATAGCCAGAAGGACCTCAGGTAAGGGAAACAAAAACCTAACAGTATAGCACCACACAAAACAGATTAAAGCCCTCAAATCTCCAATTGGTTAGAAAGTTTGAATCAAAACAAACAAAGCTATACCTAAATAAGAAAAGTGATTGTCACGACAAATGTGCCAGCAAAGAAATAACTCAGCAAGCACCAAGGAAAGCCATGGTAACATGACATCACAAAAAGAAAATAACCATTCTCCATAAACCAAACATAAAGTTATGGAAGATTGTGATCTAACTGATAAAGAATTCAAAATAGCTATCATGAAGAAGCTCAAGGAGCTACAAGAAAGACAGTTCAGTGAGGTCAGGAGTAAAATCAATGAACAGAAGGAATACATTACCAAAGAGAATGAAAATCT
The DNA here is from genome assembly GCF_021613505.1 of Equus quagga. Taxonomy (NCBI): domain Eukaryota; kingdom Metazoa; phylum Chordata; class Mammalia; order Perissodactyla; family Equidae; genus Equus; species Equus quagga. Next base: position 79,445,102 of record NC_060269.1, read on the forward strand.
AAAAAAGAACCAAACAGAAATTCAGGGGCCAAAGGATTCAATAAATGGGATGAAGAATGCTTTAGAAAGCATTGAAAATACAGCAGACCAGACGGAAAAGGGAATTAGTGATCTCAAAGATAGAAACCTATAAATGATGCAGGTAGAAGAAGAGAGAACTAAGATTTTTCAAAAATGTATAAATTCTATGATAATTATCTGAATCCATTAGAAAGGGCAACATAAGGATAATGAGTATTCCAGAAAGAAAAGCAAGAGAGAAGGGAACAGAGAGCTTACTTAAAGAAATAATAGCTGACAATTTCCCAAACCTGGGAAAGGAACTAGAAATACAAAGCCATGACGCTAATAATACACTCAGTTATCTCAATGCAAAAAAATCTTATCTGAGACACATGCTAATCAAACTGTCAAAAGTCAATGACAAAGAAAGAATATTCAATGAAGCTAGGGGAAAAGAAACAATAATCTACAAGGGAACCCCCATTAGGCTATTAGCAGATTTCTCAGCAGAAACTCTACAGTCCAGGAAAGAGTGGAAGGTATATTAAAAATATTGAGAGAGAAAAATTGTCAGCCATGAATACTTTATTCAGCAAAGTTATCTTTCAGATATGAAGGTGAAATAAAGGCTTTCTCAGACAAATAAAAGCTGAGGGAGTTCATTGCCACTAGACTTGCCTTACAAGAAATGTTGAAAGGAGCTCTCCTACCTGAAACAAACAGGCAAAATTAGAGAAACTTTGAGTAAAGTGATAAATAGTCAAACAGAATCATAAAATTGCAGCTATATATTAAAAAAGGTGAGTAAACAATTATAACATAAAGTTTAAAGGGAAAGGAAGCATTAAAAATAACTATAGTTCCTTCAATTTGGTAATGAACTCACAGTACAAAAAGAAATAATTTCTGACAACAAAAGCAAAGAAGGGGAAAAGGAAAAGGATGAAACCTACACAGGCAAATGAAGATAAGATGCTATCAGCATAAAAAGGGCTATCATCTCATCTATGAGACTTTTTGTACAAACTTCCTGATAACCACAAAACAAAAATTCAGAGCAAAAACACAAAACATGAAAAAAGAGGAAACTGTGCAACACATCACAGAAAACCACCAAACTGAAACAGCCGACAGAAACACAAGGGAAAAGAAATAGTGGAAATATAATGCAACCAGAAAATAAAAGATAAAATGACAGCATTAACTCTTCATATATTAACAATCACCCTAAATGTAAATGGATTGAATTCACCAAACAATATACTGACTCCATGAGACCCATGTCAGATCTGAAGACAAACATAAGATCAAAGAGAAGGGACGGAAGATGATACTCCAAGACAATCGCAACCAAAAGAAAACAGATGTAGCTGTATTTATATCACACAAAATAGACTTCAAGCCAAAAATGATAACAAGTGACAAAGATAGACACTATATGGTGATAAAGGGGAAAATCTTTCGAGAAGGCATAACATTTATTAATATATATGCACCCAACATAGGAGCACCAAAGTATATAAAACAATTATTAACAGACCTAAAAGGATAAATTGACAGCAACACAATACTAGTAGGGGACTTTAAAACCACACTAACATCAATGGATACATTATCCAGACGGAAAGTCAAGGAGGAAATATTGGCCTTAAATGAAACATTAGACCATATGAACTTACTAGATTTATATAGAACATTCCATCCAAAAGCAGCAGAATACATATTCTTTTCAGGTATTCATGAGATGTTCTCAAAGATAGACCATATGTTGAGAAAGAAAACAAATCTCAATAAATTTAAGAGGAATGAAATCATATCAAGCATCGTTTTCAACCATGATGGTATAAAACTAGAAATCAACTACAAGAAGAAAGCTGAAAAGTCACAAATTTGTGGAGACTAAACAAAATACTACTGAACAACTATTGGATCAATGAAGAAATCAAAAGAGAAATCAAAAAATACCTGAAGACAAATGAAAATTAAAACACAACATACCAAAATCTATGGGATGCAGGAAAAGCAGTACTAAGAGGGAAGTTTATAGCAATACATGCTGACCTTAAGAAACAAGAAAAATCTCAAATAAACAACCTAACATTATGCCTAAAGGAGCCAGAAAAAGAAATGAAGCTCAAAGTCAGTAGAAGGAAGGAAATAATAAAAATCAGAGCAAAAATAAATCAAATAGATTCTATAAAGGCAGTAGAAAAGATCAATGAAACTAAAAGCTTGTGCTTTAAAAGATAAAAAAATTGACAAGTCTTTAGCTAGACTCACTAAGAAGAAAAGAGAGAAGTTTCAAATAAATAAAATCAGAAACAAAAGAAAATAAATTACAACAGATAACACAGAAATACAAAGGATTATAGGAGAATACTGTGAGAAGCTATACACCAACAAATTGGATAACCTAGAAGAAATGGATACATTCTTGGAATAAAATAACCTTCCAAAACTGAATCAAGAAGAAATAGAATATTTGAATCAGCTGATCACTAGTAACGAGATTGAAATAGTAATCAAAAACCTCCCCAAAAGCAAAAGCCCAGGACCAGATGGCTTCTCTGGTGAATTCTACCAAACATTCAAAGAATGTTCTTAAACTCTTTCAAAAAATTGAAAAGGAGAGGACACTTCCTAACTCATTTTACAAGGGTAGCGTTACCTTGATACCAAAACTAGACAAGAACAACACAGAAAAGAAAAATTAGAAGCCAAGGTATGATGAACATAGATGCAAAAATCTTCAACAAAATACTAGCAAATCGAATACAACAATATGTTAAAAGGATCACTTACACCATAATCAAGTGGGATTTATTCCAGGGATGCAAAGATGGTTCAGCATTCACAAATCAATCAGTTGTGATGCACCATATTAACAAAATGAAGAATAAAAATTACATGAGCATCTCAATAGATATCGAGAAAGCATTTGACAAGATTCAGCATCCATTTATGATACAATTATCAATAAAATGGGTTTAGAAGGAAAGTACCTCAACATAATAAAGGCCATGTATGAGAAACCCACAGCTAACATCATACTCAATGGTAAAAAACTGAAAGCTGTTCCTCTAAGAACAGAAACAAGGCAACGATGCCCACTCTTGCCACTCCTATTCAACATAGTATTGAAGTCCTAGCCAGAGCAATTAGGTAAGATAAAGAAATGAAAGGGACCCAAATTGGGGAGGAAGATGTAAAATTGTCACTATTTGTGGGTGACATGATATTATATGTAGAAAACCCTAAAGAATCCACAAAGAAACTATTCGAAAATATAAATACAGTAAATTTGCAGGATACGAAAATCAGTTGTGTTTCTATACACTAACAGTGAACTACCAAAAAGAGAAATCAAGAATGCAATCCCATTTACAATCAGAACACAAAGAATAAAATACTTAGGAATAAATTTAACCAAGGAAGTGAAAGACCTGTGCACTAAAAACCGTAAGACAATGTTGAAAGAAATTGAAGAAGACACAAAGAAATGGAAAGATATTTTGTGATCATAGATTGGAAAAATTAGCATAGTTAAAATGTCCATAATACCTAAAACAATCTACAGATTTAATGTAATCTCTATCAAAGTCCCAACAATATTTTTCATGAAAAAAGAACAAAGAATCCTCAACTTTGTATGGAACAACAAGACCTTAAATTGCCAAAGCAATCCTAAAATGAAAGAACAAAGCTGGAAGTATCACACTCCCTGATTTTAAAGTATACTACAAAGCTGTAGTAATCACAACACAATGGTACTGGCAGAAAAACAGACACTCAGATCAATGGAATAGAATTTTGAGTCCAGAAATAAACCCATATATGTATGGATAGCCAATTTTTGACAAAGAAGCCAAGAACATACAATGAAGGAAGAAAAGTCTCCTCAGTAAATGGTGTTGGGAAAACTGTACAGCCACATGCAGAAGAATGAAAGTAGACGACACAAAAATTAACTCAAAAAAGATTAAGGACTTGGATATAAGACCTGAAACCATAAAACTCCTAGGAAAAAACACAGGTAGTGTGGTTTTTGCCATCAGTCTTAGAAATATCTTCTTAGATATGTCTCCTTAGGTAAGGGAAACAAAAGAAAAAGTAAATGGGACTATATCAAACTAAAAAGCTCTGTACAGCAAAGGAAACCATCAACAAAAGGAAAATACAACTTGTGGATTAGGAGAATATATTAGCAAGTCATATATCTGATAAAGGGTTAATATCCAAAATATGTAAAGGACTCATACAACTCAACAACAAAAAAACAACCTGATTAAAAATTGTACAGAGGATCTGAACAGACGTTTTTCCAAAGAAGACATACAGATGGCCAACAGGCACATAAAAAGATGTTCAACCTCACTATTTATTAGGGAAATGCAAATCAAAACCACAATGAGATATTACCTCACACCTGTCAGAATGACTATCATTAAGAAAAACAAGAAACAGCAAGTGTTGGAGAGGCTGTGGAGAGAATCCTCGTACACTGCTCTTGAGAATGCAAATTGGCGCAGCCACTATGGAAAGTAGTATGGAGATTCCTCAAAAATTGAAAATAGAGCAACCATGTGATCCGACTTCTGGGTATTTATCCAAAAACCAGGAAAGCACTCATTTTTAAAGATACATGCACCCCTGTGTTCATTGCGATGTTATTCACCATAGCCAAGACTTAGAAACAACCTAAGTGTTCCTCAATGGATGAATGGATAAAGAAGATGTGATATATATGCAACGTGGAATACTACTGAGACAAAAAATAAGATGAAATCTTGCCATTTGCAACAACACGGATGGACCTTGTGGGTAGTAAGCAAAATAAGTCAGACGGAGAAAGACAAATACCATATGATTTCACTCATATATGGAAGATAAAACAACAAGAACAAACAAATACATAAATATAGAGAACAGATTGATGGTTACCAGAGGAGAAGGGCGTGGGAGGAAGGTGAAAGGGGTAAAGGGAGACACTTGTACTGTGACAGATGGAAACTAGATTCTATTGTGACCATGATTTAGAGTATAGAGGAGTCGAAATATAATGGTGTACAACTGAAATTTATGTAATGTTATAAAGCAATATTACCTCAATATAAACAAACAAACTAATAAATGTTTACGTTAATTGAGTGTACATAAACAGCATTTACCAGAAATTCCTTGCTGGCAGCCAGCTGCATTGGCTGCTGAGAACCGTGGCATGTTCTCCCTGGAATCAGAGGAGATGCCACCTCTTTTGAGTGTGCAGTGTTGCTCAAAAGGGAGACTCAAGCTGTAAGATCAATTATGGTTTCATTCTGATCACTAATAAAATGGCTTAATAGAAAACAAATTTCATATTATCATAAAGAATCTATGGGCAAAGAGGCAAAAGGAGTAAAATACTAGGTTTTCAGATAATTATTTGAGTTCTTAAGTGGTTTTTATCATCTTAAGAAGTTAAGAATTACTGTCTCTATATATGTTTACATAATAGCAAGTTTACTTTGTTGTCTGAATTTCCCTGGTGTAAAACTGGGTGAGCTAGAGGGCACATTTAGAAACCAACCAAAAAATCACCTAGATATAGTTACTTCATCTCCATCAACGATTTATCACAAATTTGAAAGCTTAACGTATCAGGTGTCAGAATATTGACTTTAATCTAAGGAAGTTTATATTTTTGTTTACATTATCTCGCTTCCAAATATCTCTCTATGAGAAAAAAAATTAAGGGATGTCAAAAATATCAAAGATTATTGTCTCACCTAATGAGATGGATACTCCCCAAACAAACTAAAGGTAGTAATACAGAAAGTGAGCAGCAGAAAAACATTCTGAAGTCGTGGGAGGCAGGAGGTGGGGAGGGTGGCAGTTTAGGGAGGAAGGGAGTTAGTCTGGGGTGTTCAGCTGGTGTTAGCTTCTGATTGTGATGGCAAGCAGGGACTGTCCTGTAATCCTTTCTCATCTTTCTAAAGAAAGTAAGATTTTCTCTTGTTAGCGCTGAGAGCTTTTCTTTTACTCCATAATGGCTGGTATTGTTTCATACCACCTTTTCTCTTTATAAATGCTCAGGAGTCAGAGCGCGGGCAGCTGGGTCTTGTTCAGTAAGCAATATTCATGTCGTGCTAGAAGACGGGCCCCAGGTTTCCGCACATGCCTTCCCTCCACGGCCTGGCACCTCTGTTCAGATGCACATTTTAGATAGCAGCACCATCACTTGTAATGCATTTTCTTTTCATCATTTCTTTCTTAATTTTATGTTTCTTAAAATTCCTAACCAGGTTTGTTCTAAAAATTGCTTAAAAGATGACGTGAAGGTCCTCCTCATTTCCCAAAACTATGGGCAAATGAAAGTGAAAACCTCTTGTCATGGCGTTTCTAATTAAACTTGCGTGATTTTAGAATTGAATTCTCAAAGAGGGCAATAACCACAGACTGATGTTTCAAAGGAGGACACACTTGTTTTTGGAATATGTAAATGCTTCACTATAGCAAGACGAAGCCTATAAAGCTGTCAGTCTACAGTCATGGGTGAGCGGGTTGCGTCCTCACTGCTCCTTCACCTGGGAGGAATTGACTGTAAGATGAGTTTGGAGGATGGGGCCCATTCAAAACACCATTCCCCGCTGACTTTTTGCTCATTCCTAAGCTATCACTTTTCCATACTAAAGAAGAAATAATAATAAAGTTTCTAATCACTTCACGTGATTATTAAATATCTTAATTTGTCACTAAGTCATTTTCTTTGAGATAACTGCCAAAGACTACCTGGTGCTTGGAGGGAAAGGTGGCCCGTAAGGAGGAGTACAGGTGCAGAAAAGACACACAGGAGGACAAATTTCTGTTGCTTTAACTTCTGTAAGAACTGACCCCCTAGCAAGCAAATAAGCCCGTTTTAGGAATTCCAGAATTTGGAAACATTCTAAGAAGTTTGGAGGAGATGCATTTAATTCAAATAAAGTGAAATACTAGGTTAAACAGAAGATTATAGTGTCTTGAGGAGATAATGCTAAAAATGTTAACAGACTCATAAAGGATTTAGCAAACTTCATGGATAAACCATAATTATTTATTTAGGGGGTGTTTGGGTGTGTATCCCTAGTCTGTTGCAGTTGATGTTACGAAAGACAAAACAGTGACTGCTTATCCCAAAGAGCCCGTTGTATACAGAATTCTTTGCATAAAATTGATGCAGCATGTATGGATTTTTACAAACTCTGTCGCTCATGTGATTTGCATTTCCTGTGTTCATACATAGTTGTTTTAATTGAGCTTGATAACAGATCAGGGGAGAGGAAATAGCTGGTGTGGCTCTGACAAAACAACAGATAACTGCCATATTTTTGTTTGGACGTGGCATGGCATGATGCCCGAGGCATGCCCTCAGTCCTATGCAAGCACATTCACCTACTTATTCCCTTTGTGCTGTTCCCACTTCCTTCCTGCCTTGGCTCCACTCCATGAATAATCACCGAATGAATGATGAAATACAACTACGAAATGTTATGTCAATTACAGAGACTTTATATGATGCTAATTAGCTTAGGAACTGAAGATGCTTGTCTCCTTCTTCCTCTAAATTAGTTTTAATCAATCTGAACATCCCAAGGAAACATTTTGAAGGAGAATTACAAAATGGTCATCAAGAGGATGATTTTTCCTGCTCACTAAATGTGAAAATCACTATGCAACAAGTGCCTGATATCAAACACTGTGAGTTTATTAATAATGAAAATAACAGAATATAGGTCAAAGAGCTGTGTGTGGGGGGAGACACATTTAAAACAAATGATTAAACTTAATGCACATTCAGGACTTAGAGTACTAATTTATGTAAAAAGATGTATTAAATCTCCACCTGGCAAAATCATTTCCATATACGGTTCATTTTTCTGTGTGCCGTTAGAGCGATAGTTTCTTCATACTACGGAGGATGAATGAGAGCTGATGGAGCTCATTCTGAAACATGTAAAGAAAAATATGCCAGAGCAAGAAGAGTGTATGGAAATGACTCAGCCGAGACTTAACAGTGGGTAAGCGTGTGGTCTGGGGCACCGGACACACTTGGGTTTATTTCTTGTTTCCGACACTTACCTTGGGCTAGTTCCTTGGCCTCAGTTTCTCACCAGTAAGAGAAGTGTCATAGAATCTACCTCATAGGGCTGTTTAAATAAATAAATGAGAGAGATTTAACACTCTCTAAATTCCTGGAACAGAAGTTTGAGTTGTCCCAAGCACTCATCTAGTTCTAACCATGCATTCCACACATCTTTATGGCGTGTTTACCATGTGGCAGGATGGGCGTTTGCTAGGTGCTGGGTCCTTTCAAACAGCTTTACGTTGCACACGCTGTTGAATGCTTGTTTTTCCAAGAAGCACAAGCTATTTAATTATGTCAGATATTTTGTTGGGTCACCCTGTGCCTTGAACATGGCGTGCAGACGTTTTGATAATGATGTCATAGAAGTTTTGAAAGTGAAAGCATATTTCTGTGATGCTGATAAAAGCATATTTAAGCAAATTGGACCTAACTGTTCTAATTGCCAGAAAAATCCCATTTATCTTGAACCAAATTCTCTCTCTTTTTAATTCTCACATGTTAATTTCCTTTCTGTCCCTTAGAGTCGGGGAATCGAGGCAGTGCTTATACCGGGTGGCATAGATTTTGCATCGTATGTCCACCCTTCTCTCCTCATTTTTTTGTTTAAATCACGGTCCCCAAGATAGTCTTTACTTATCTGGTGTTCTACTTGGTTCTGAAAGGCAAACATACTTCAAGGATGAACTGAAGAGTGAGCTTTCCTAAAATTAACCTTTCTAATTCTTTAGGGAAGCTACAGTGCACACCACCATTTCAGGTACTTACCCCTCTAAAAAGGCTCTCACGTGGAGCCTGTAATCTTTCAAAACCCTTAGTCTGAGAGCTCATAGAAAACAGTCTCTGCTGAAAGCCAGGCCATTCCATAAAGTAAGTTTTTAAAGGTTCTTCCTTACATTGACTAAAATCTTTCTAACTTCCATTAACCATTTTTTTTCTAACTTCCATTCTATTTCTGCCCTCTGGACATTCACAAATAAATTTATTCCAAAGACTCCCTTCTTTCACTTATTTTCTTATATTTAATCTTTTTTTTCTTAAAGATTTTATTTTTCCTCTTTCTCCCCAAAGCCCCCTGGTACATAATTGTATATTTTTAGTTGTGGGTCCTTCTAGTTGTGGCATGTGGGACGCCTCCTCAGCATGGCTTGATGAGCAGTGCCATGTCCGCAGCCAGGATCCGAACCGGCGAAACCCTGGGCCACCAAAGCAGAGCACGCGAATTTAACCACTCAGCCACAGGGCCGGCCCCCTCTTATATTTAATCTTAACATGCCCAGTTCCATCAATGTTTTTACATAATCTGATGAAGTTTGAAGTTGGAGTTGGGGAAAAAGGGACATTATTATCTCTCAGTTATTGCCAGAGTGAGAAAGCAACAATTTTAAAGAGTGATTTTCAAAGCACTTGAAAAGTAGTCTCAAAGCAACTGTCTCTTTTCAGAATGATAGGGTCTTGACACTTGCACTTCCTGAACTCAAGCAATAATCCACTCTATTTATCTCGTGCTTTCTAATTACTCATCGCGGACGACCATCAAGGTTGTTAATCAAGGTTGTTTTGGAAGTAAGTTCTGATACATGTAATAAGACTTATTTTAAAAATCAGCATTGCTGTAATGAAAATGAGGCATTGAACTTATTAAAACCAGACAACTGACCATATTAATAGTGTGTAAATAGTGCCCCAGGACTAGAAAAGTGATTGTCACCTAAAAGACCCTCAGTGAATATCATCTCAGTCAATGAATAATCACCTTAACATATTCATTCCAGTTTTCATCGACTTGCTTTTGTTTTTCTTAGAAATCTGTGTTTTAGGGGAACACTCTAAGTGTTTGCTATGAATCATCTGTATTCCCTACCCCATCTGAGATTTGGTTCCAGAAAGTCAAGTCAGGGCTAGGAAGTTATAATCACTGCCACAATTTCCGTGATTCCTGTTACTGAGTAATTTGAGGATCGCTGTCTGAATGTACTTGGGAACTTGTAGCGAGTTGTGATGGGAAGAAGGGAGTGAGGTGTAAGTAAAGATAGCCTAGGCTGAGACAAATACTAATGACTAATAAAACTTTTACACGCCTATTTTAAAAAATTATTTACTTGGTTCTTTTACATTCATGCTTCCGGTACTCCCTTTAAGAGTTAAAGGGGTCTGTGACAGCTCAGCCTAAAGTATCAAAAAGAGAAGAAAAGAAAGAAATCCTTAGCTGTGATGGCCAAGTCTCAGATGGATTTATAATCAAGGGAGAGGCTTAAGGTTATATGAATTTAATATGATGAGTAAATATTATTCTACTGAAGATTTGAGCTTTATTTTATTTCCCACTTGTAAAAGAAAGGTCACAATAATCTACAAAATTCTTTTCTTCATATTTTCAGCATAATTATCCAGATCATTTTTTCTCCTTCACTGCACTCTATAACCTCCTTGAAGAAAATCTGTTCAAGTTCAAAGGCATTTTACTGAACCTAAAGAAATTACCTTAAAATATTAGGTTATGAATTTCTGCCTGCCTTTTTCCATGTTGGTAAGGTTATAGGCATTCATATTCCTGTGTAGAGGGGTATTTACCTTAAATTATCTTTTAGACGTACATGTATATTTTATTAGAATATATTGTAGGCTAAAGATTAGAAAAAACTGGCATCACAAAAGTGTTCACAATCATGTGGACACAGTAATAAACTCTATATTCATGTCAAATGCAAAAACAGTTAGGTCTAAGCACCTTAGTTGCTGGGTATTTTCTTTATACTGTGCATTTTCCCATTATATGCCAGTAAATTCAGCCAAGACCTCCCATCGCCTGACAGAATTCAAGTCATTGCTGACGGGCTTCATAGCAAAGCCAATTGAGTTCGATACTCAGCTTGTGTCTTTGGAAACTCGTAAGGAATCATGAAGGTGTTGGGAGCAGAGACAACTTTGCAGACAGGGCAGACCTTTAGATGCTTGCCTGATTTCTTTGTTAGTATGACCCTTTACTTTTTCATCTTATCTGGGCCTTTTTTTTTTTTTTTTTGGTAACTTTTCCTCTCCAAAAAGGCCTTCATTCTGGAAAAAAGAGGTGGAAATTGAAACATCAGAAATTTAAGGCGATTCTAAAGAGCTAATAAGAGAATCTCTCCTTAATTTCAGAATTTTAACCAACCATATGAGCGACTCAATAAATTAATTTGATGTGCTATGTCAGATGATGCTTAGATCTGATCATAAAAAATTGGTATGTGCCTCTTCTATTTGGTAAGGTACAGAGAAATTTGACAGCTCACTTGGGTCTGAGTGCAAATGAGGAAAGCACTTTTCCTGAAGGTGAGGACTCATCCCTCCCATTTGCAGGCTGTGTCTCGAGTATGAAAAGGACACCCAGGGAGCCGTGCTGCGGTTCACCGAACACCTGCACATGTGCAGGGGCCACAGTGACGAGCTACGGAGTCCCATGACTCAGGAATGGGACTTCTACCATCTTCTTCCTTGGCTGTTGTGCGTACTCACAATTAGGCCGTGAGGAAAAGTTCTCAACTCTTTAGAAGAAACCTTTTTTTAATGCAAAGCTTATTATTGTTATAAGCACAAAAATGAGACGTATGACAGTAGTAGGAAACACTTTCCTTGGTCTGTGTAGATTTAAAACCTTTGTTCCCACCATTGGGAGAATGAATTCAGTTGACTATTCTAAATCATATTATCTTCAATAAAGTGCAAAGGTAATAAGACCCTCTGCACAAAAGTAGTGTAATCAGAATAATTAGATGTTAGATCACATCTGAATGATGAGGTTGATAAACGGCAATTCTGGAAAGGAGTGTAGCCCTCTGTGGGAAAATGTTGGAGGCTGGGCTCCACGATGGGTGGCCCTTGAGAAAGCAGGGCTGAGGAGGTATGCAGGGAAATATAGAGCAGTGCTCTCGTCAGCACCTCCAGAGAGCACACGAAAAAGCCCCCTTGGGTTGCATTAGTGGTGTTCTGAGAGATTTTGGAAGCAGAGGAGACATCAGACAAAAACCTGAACAGGATATGCCTCAGTATCTGACAGTAAGTAAGAACTCCAGAAACTCAAGGCAGCGTAAGACCAGGAGGCTGAGTGTGGCAAGGGCGTTGGGATATGAGTTTGAGGAATTGAGTGTAGTGAAGACGGAAGGTAGGTTTATCAGAGTCACTTGGGATTCTTCCATTCTTTGTTTACCAAGATTTGTTGTACCTATGAAAGAAAAATCACCCTGTTCACTTTTGTTCAATTCCCATAAGTGAAATTAACAGGGAGAATCCTGACTTTGTAGATGGAAAACAAGAGCTGGTGTCGGGGAAACTTATAAAGCTGATAAATATAATTTTCTTCTTCTCCTCTGCTCCCTATACAGTCCGGCCTGATGCTCTTGCTATCTGCCCTTTCTCTTACCACCTATATCTTGCAGTCTTATGTCCTCAGTTCTCTCTGGTGACAGTGGGAACCTAAAAACCTATTCAAGGTCAGGAGTTGGTGACTCACTGTGCTCACTCTTACAAGACTATTTACATTTTAATAGTCTTCCAGGGATAAGGCAATAAATCATTTACGGAATAAATCCTGAATGGTAGATTTTCAGGCATCAGTACTTTTTTTTTTTTGGAGACGTTTGGCTTCCCAGTTTCTCAAATCATACCCAATACGGTGACTCTCAGCTCTTAATATACTCTTAATATATTCATTTATCCAACATTTGTGGAGTGTCTGCTAATGTATGCCAGGCACAACTCTTGGTACTTGAAAAACAACTACAAGATAAAGGTCAGTTCCTTCAAGAAACTCACAGTCCAGGAAAGTGGAGGAAAAGCTAACATAAGATTACAGTAAAGTGTGAGAAAAGAGAAGCAGATCCAGTGGGAACCCCTGACGGGACAGCTGTACTGCACAGAATGTGTTCAGGAAAAAGACAGTATCTGAGTTGGATTGCGTGTAAAGTGATGTTAACCTGGTGAAGAGAACTGAGAAGGACAGTTTTGAGAAGAGGGAGCAGTCTGCACGCACACTACTTTTGATGAATTGCAAGTCATTTGGCCTTGAACATGAGATATTGGGAGAGAAGGGTAAGGACAAGAGATGAGACTGAAGAAGCTCATGCGGGACCCTCTGCCAACCTGTGAAGTTGGCATCTGCATCCTGAAGGCAATGAAGAAATAGATATGACATGATTAGAGTTGTGTTTTAGAAAAAAACATTCCACAGCATTATGAAGAACTGATGGGAGGGAGTGAGGACAAGAGGCCAGGGGGCCCACTTAGGAGGCTCCTGCGGTTGTTAGGCAAGAAATGGGAAGGTCCTTAATGAAGATAGGAGCAGTGGATACAGGCGGGGGGGGACCAGCTGGAGGGAAAATAATGACTAGGCTGGGATCTATGATTGCCCCTGCTGAAAGCCATCAGGAAAGCTCCGACTTAATAAGCAACTCTATTCTCCTAGACATCACTTAGCCAACCATGAGGATTTAAAACTTACGAATAAAGAGAAGAGATTGAGATCCAATTTAATTGTGACTTTTGGCCTAATTTCCTTCAGTGTAATACAAGGTCATACCACAATATGTGAATTATTTAAAATGCATGTCCTTTTGGTCTAGTGTGCAGATTTATGGGTGGATATGAGGGAGCCGATGTTAAACATATGTGTACATTCATTTTTGAAAATCAGGAAACGAGAGGGTTACTATTTCCTGCAGAAACTTTTAACAGACACAAAAAAGTAATATAACATGCCAGGAAGCTCAAGGGAACGTATAAAAGTAAATTGCAAAGAAGAGAGAAACCTGGCCACCAAAAGGAGGATAACTTTCTCTTTAAGATTCTGCCCTGTGTGCCCCTGATCAGATAGGCTGAGTGACTAACGCAGGATCCTTTATGGACATCCAAGTTTCTTTTGCCTCCTAGACCAGAAACATAAATCTTGTTTCTCTAATAAAGTCATTTAAGGCAGAAAGTTATGATAGTAGCCTCAATATCCTAAAGTTAGATGGGTCAAGACACTGGAACACATCCGTCTTCCGTGTACCACCGATTCTCTGCTTTGTCCCGAGGGGCTGTGGCATGTGTTTTCCTTGAAATTTTCAATAAAAGATAAGAAAATAATTTCTTTTAGATCATCAGCTTTCCCAGCTGAACTCCTGCGAGGCTGACTTGTAGAGACAATTAAACCGAGCATTTGCTCAGTTTACGTGGCCGTTGTTATTGCAACGTTTGTCCCGTTCCTGACAAATTACATTATTCCTCTGCCCTCTGAACCATTAGAAGGTCCAGAGGGAGCCAGGTGGTGACGAGGAGGGGCTGATCTTGCATTTGTCAACCCCCGGGCAGAGCCAGGCTGAAGGAGAAGTCCCTTTGATTCTTTCCACTGGGTAAAGGGGGCGGGGGCTGAATTCGGGTGGGACACACATTTGAATGCTGTCGTTTGCCTCTGAGCAGAAGGCCATCATCTCTTTAGTGTTCAGAGTGAATGCGATGCCCCCAGATTTGTTCAATAATTGCCCTGATTTCTGCCTGAGGCTTGACTTTTTTCTAGCTAAAGCTCGCATCCCCTAACACTCTCCCCCATTACTAACAAAGTGGCTCTTTCATTTGCTCTGGGTGGTAGCAGCATCGTTCTGCCAGCGCTTCAGCTCCGAGGCTGATTCAGCATCACAGACTTCCCTTTGTGAACATCTCGCCTCTCCTCCCTCTTCTCTCCCTTCCTCCAGGAGTTGAAAAAATAATGGAGGATTTTAGTTAATGCTGAAACATCTGTTGAATCCTAGAGAAGGAGTTGAGTTTTAATGAATGCGCAAAAGTAAGAGAGGACAGGCAGCCCCGTGGATGGAATCTGTTGATCTTCTCTTTTTTATAAACGAGGCTGTGACCTAGTATGAGCTGTCATGCAATTGTAATGGTACCAGGGACAACATGACCCAGTGGATTAGGGCAGTTTTTAGGAACATGCAAATGTAGTTAAGAGATACGTCAGCACCTCTTCCTGGTGTGGCCCAGGGTATGATACCTAACTGCTCTGACAATCCGTTGTGTCATCTGCAAAGCAGAGGCCATAACGCCCACCTTACTGACCAGGAAGTAAATACAATACATATATAAGACACTAACATGATATGCTGAGCACCCCAAAACCATCATTAGCAGTCAGCATTTTCATTGGCATAGTTGTTTTCTGCTTATTCTGTGGTCGTCTGCGCTCGAAGAGGGTAGAGCCACAAACCAGCTGGAGAATGGGTGTGACAGTTTTCCTTTCAGGTGACACCTGCAGAGCCGGATGCAGCCACTTCCTTGCTCCAGGCCAATCCTAGGTGCACGTGACAGAGTGAGAGCAACACTGCCTCTGCCCTCGTGGACCACACCCTCTTGTGGTGGGTGAGGCATGGATCAGAGAGGACCCAGAATGAGTCAAAAGATAAAGGGAATGCTTGTGGAGATGAGTGCCATGAAGAGAAAAAGGGGCCAAGATAGAGAACAGTGGGTGGAGCGGGTGCTTAATTTAGTTTGGCTGGTCAAGGAGGGCCTCTCTGAGAGCATGGGACTCCCCAACTTTATTCATATAGGATCCCTTTTCAACATCAAAAAATTTTGACCACATCCACAGAATAAGTAGTGGTACCTTTTAAATTTTCATTGATTTGAGAATACACAGAGATAAAGGGTAATGTTAATTCAGTAAAAAGCTTTTACACAAATGTATATTTTATTCATCAGAGCAACATCAATGCGCATTTGAAAAATAGAAGTATATGCATAAGCGTAGGGAATGTTCGCGATTCTTCTGAAGACAATGCCGAGTTTGCATTTGGACCTGAGGATTTGGACCCTTTAATATTATTCTGAGTCCCCTGAGTTGTTTGAGGCAAGCAAATTGGGAATCACTGACAGAATACAAAAAGAATTAGATGGAGAAGAAAGGAGACCTATTTTCTCCTTTTTCAAAAGCTAAACAAAGAGCAAAGAAGCCACTTAACTTTTTGAGTCTGTTTCCTCATTATTGGAATGAGGATAATAATGTTTGTCATTTAACCTCTTAATGATTCTACGAGGTTGAACTAATCTGACAGAAAGGAAAGTTCTTGTAAAGCATTTTGAACTCTGTGAAGATACAAGTATTAGCATTGTCTTGAAATAAGGAATTCTAATAATCTAGAATATAATTCACTTGTTTAAAAAAACTAATTTGTCAAACTACTCACTTCAGCTGCCTCTTCTTGGATTAGGGTCGTGAGAAACTCTACTGGCCTCAGCTGCTTTTGCCTGTGTCTCTCTAAGTGATGTGAATGTGGGTCAAATCAAGGGCTCAAAAGGGACACGGGATTCTTATCCTCAGCCCTCTAGTCTTTGGGGAGGTTATACCATGTTGGCCACTTAAACACTATAAGGAGTTGCCCTTTCCTCATACTTGAAGTAGCTAGGAATGTCCCTTTCTCTTTTTTGCTTTATTTCCCTTAAAAATATATATATATACATATGTATGTGTGTGTGTGTGCGTGTGTGCGTGTGTGAGTATATTCCCTGTTCCCTTGTATATCATGTAATCTCAGAGAGACATTTGTGGACAACTTGTTGTATCAGAAATATCTCAATGTTCTAAGCACTAGTGTTTCACTGTGTTAAGTAGCCAACCCTGATTCCCTTTCTTATTGAATAGTTCAATGTTAAATTAGTATATTTCATATCATATTGATTTTGCTGCTTTTTGTATTTGGTAACAAATACTTCACTATATATAGAGGCAAGATTTCCTTTAGAAGTTTTAAAGAAGATGAGCAATTCAAAAAAGAATCTATAGTTCATCATATCTTTAATATTTTCAGTTGAATGTGAGTCACTCCAAAGGCAAAAGCATTAATGAAAACAGACTAAGTGCATTTATATGATAAGGAACAGAGAAGGAAGATTGCAGGTAAAAATCCTTGGTATCTTGTAGACAGAGAATATTAGCCAGACAACAGGAAGCATTATTCTTCAGAAGTCTCAAAAACACCTTAAATCATTTAAAACAGTTTTAGATTAGAAGAATATGCATATTTGAGAAGAATATGAGTATTCTATGACAATGAAATATTCCTGCTACATTTTTCTATTCAATGGTATAAAATATCTGCCTGAGATATGTACAGAAATTAACAATTTATTTAACAATAGATGTAGTTAACAATACATTTAACAATCTGGGGACAATCATTTTAATTTGTAGATCAGTTAAATATGTAATACATTTTTATTAAATAGTGAAATATGCGACATTTTTTAAAAGTCAAACAATTCCTTACCCATTCCTCTCAAACCTCTGAGCCAACCACTTTCAACTCAATTGTTTCTTCTAGTTTTTACACATTTTTTCCTAAATACACTATTTATTCTATTATTTCTTAACATTTTTAGCATCTATGACTGACTTTCAACCATTGCAAATTGTAATTTAGCTCTATTATAACTTCTTTTCCACCCCATATGCTTTCTTTCTCTATGTCCCAATATAGTAATACAACATTTTTTTGGTTAAATTAGTATTGTTTACAGTCTCATGACTGTAAATACCGTCATAGTGATTTATTTGTTCTCTTGTACAACTTTTTGCTTTTATTGAAGTTGATAACTGCCTCTCTCTGCACCTCTATCTCTCTGTCTCATTGACTCTCTCTCTGTTTCTGTCTCATTGACTCTGTCTTTGTTTGTCTCCCTCTCTCATTAGATTTCTTAAGGATTAACACTAATGTATCTCCAAATACTTCCACTAAATTTTAAAACACCCCCCAGTAAAGGCAAACACAGCATGTAATCTGCGTATTGTCCCTTGGATCCAACCCTTTTGGAGCTCTCTGCCCTCTGTCCCAGCTCCAATTTTCTTGAGGCTCCTGCACAGCTGTCCACCTAGGGTCCCCTTGCCTGTGGCTCTGGAAACACCCTCTGCCTCTCGCTTTTGCTGAATATTCTCCCTGTTAAAATACCTCATATCCTCTTGTGTGGTTTACTCTGCGGTGTTGGTGAAACACACTCTTCAGTATCTTCATAGGAATAGGTAAGTGTGAAAGATAACACTTTAAGAGTTCTCTGTATATCTGAAAACATCTTTTTTCTCTTCAGGTAGTCAAGTGATACTGTACTGCATAGAGAATTCTAGATAAGAACTTCATTATCTAAAACCTTAGCTTTTAATAATTCATCATTTTGTTCCCATATTTCATTTCTTGACAGCCTTCATTTGCTATTGTCTACTCTCTCATTCTCTTTGTTCTGGAGTGTTTGTAGTTTTTCTGTTTCTTCACTGGAATTATGAGTTTCAGGAGCTAAGTGCAATCATTTATGTATAACCAATAAATTAGAGCTCTTTCATGAAACCTCTAAAACATGCCCATTTAACATTAGATTTGTTAAATTTGCCATCTACAACCATTGAATTATTTTGATTTTAAAAGCAAATGTTTGCATTTCTTAATGGGCATATTTTTCAAATAATGAAATTGCTGAAAATATAGTTTGGAATGAGCTAGCTTTTGAAAAATATATTAATTCCGTTTACTTAACATTTTTCGTCATTAAGGTTTGAATTTTACTTTAATTCTCCAGGAGCATATCATGCATTTTACTTCTCAGTGTTTGAGTTGCTTTAAATTATGCTCAGAAATTTAAACATTAAAATAAGGAACAAATAAACTGTGTTAATAAAGTAAGGTAGCTTATGGGACTAACAGTAAAAGAGGTCAGGGGTGATGACCTATTTTTTTGTTATATATTCTATTTTTTCTTGGCCATTCTGATAAATTTGGACTGTGAATCCTGTCTGCCCTAGTTGCATCGCATATAAGCCATGCCTAAACTAGAGTTGTCAGGTTTCATTTTACAGAAATGAAATCAGGACTGGCCCTAATGGAATCAAACAGTACCTTTTCAGATGGTTTCAAGGTCTTGGAAAAGCCTGCCACATTACCTGTGGATCATGGCATTGCCTCCAAGAAGCTCGTGCTGTATAACGCAGCGTATTAACTGGAGGGAAGGCAACTTCTCGCTCAGCCTAATACTGATACAGATGAAGTATTCCTACGGATGGTGGCAGAGCATTGGAAAGCAGGGAAATGGGAAATAGAACTAGTAAATTGTTCATGTGGGGGTGGATTTAGAAGTCAAGATATTGGGAAGGCAAGTAATCTTGGAATCATGCCTTGATCTATCATGAAAGTAGAGTTGTTTCTGTTTTTCAGTCCTCGTTAAATTCTTGAAACAAGAATCTCCTGTTTTTGCTAGTTATGGGTGACATCTCCTAACATTTGCTAATCTTCGTTTTTAACAAAGACAGTTTGCCTTAGGCTCCAGGCCTATGGCAAGAAAAAATATCTAACTAAATGATGAAGCATCATTTTGTGCTCATTGTATATATTGTGGTAACCTTCTCTTGATGGCAGTTGATATAGGTTCCAATTTACTGTGATAATATGTAGATTCCTATGTAGATAATATGTAGTGTAATAAATGCACTTAAGTGAAAAAATGAACTGATTTCATGTTTCAGGGAAAAAATTCACAAAGAATACTTCAAGTAGTGAGCAAATAAATCAGAAATTGTGAACATGGAGCCCACACAGCTGAGGTTTAGGAGACACTGGCATTGGGTGAGAAGACAGGAGGACTGGACTTTGGTTCTGTCCATAGCAAGTGTATGATGTGGGCGGGTCATCTAACTTCTCCATCTAAAATGAGGCGTTGGACCAGCTTTCATAATAAATTTTGTGATTTCAAGGATTTCTTTTTTTCTGGCACTGTATATGTTATTGTTTTTGCTTTGATGCAACTTGGGAGGAGTGAAAAATATGATGCTGCTCATAGTAACCATCCACAGCATCCCACTAAGGAGCAGAGGAATTATAGAAGAACAGACTAAATTCGTTTCATAGAGTTTTAAAGCTGGTAGCACCCTTAGCGAACGTAAAGGCTGACTCCCCCTGCCAATGCTCATTTAATAAATGAGAAAACCAGAGGACCCAGAAAACTTGTGAGGCTCATTATCATGCAGCTGAGTAGTCTGAGGCAAAGAACTCCTTGGATCCTTGGACCTTGGCCTAGAACCTTGGGTCCACTTTGATCCTCTTCATACTGTATCATTATGGTCTTGGAATATGATTTTCTCCAACGTTTTACGCTTGTAAGAAGAAGTGAGGGTCATGCCTGAATGCTGAAGTGTTTTACATCCAACACGGTCAGAAATAATATAAGGCTCAGCCAAGTGGACCCTTGAATAATTATATTACTAGCTTCATCAATACCAGCAGCTCCTAAGAAGAACTCAAACTACTAATTTTTTTTTTTACATACTTTGGGCAGTTTTGTCCAAAAATATTCTATTTCCCTTTAGTGGTTACATCTAACTGAAATATGAGATATAATCAAACCCCTTCCAGGAGAACGTTATGAAAATTAGCAGGCATTGTAAATTACTTCTGAGTTGTAAATAGTTGCATTATTAATTTGTTGTTCTAGTTGGTGGTATAAAATAAAAGTTATTCTTAAAGAGAGATGGAGGAGGGGAATGTCTGTGTGCTTTTTTGTTTTCCTCCCAGTCCTTTAGAGTCTATTGACTCTTCGGCAATTTAATTATTGTGTTATATCTGTCTAATGTACTTGCCACACAGGAGGCTAAGTAGTTTTCTTCCCCCAAGGTAGCTTTCTACTGCTGGAAAGCGATCCATCTGTGAGCCATGCTGGCTTCTTTGGAAATGTCCTCCTATTGATTACTCTATGAGAAAGAACTTTAAAAGATGACTCAAGGAACAGTACTGAGGAAAGTCACTAGTGTTTCCTTCTTTAATTATGACCTGAAGCAAATCCCTGAAACAAGGGATTGTAAAGATCCATGGAGCAGTGAAGGACAGCGTGGTGACACAGAGACTGAGGAAAATGGAAGGAGATGAATCTGAGCCAGAAGAAAGGAACTTGTGAAATAGTGATTGATCTGCAGCTGGCTATGACTATGGAAAGTATGTATTAAGTTTGTTTCCACAATAAAAGTATTATGTTTAAAACATTTACAATGGCTCCTGAAGGGAAACAAGGCTTTGAAAGGTAGTAGAAATAAAACAAAAATATCAGTAAATATTTATTTAGCACTATTGACCTCCCTGCATACAAGCTTTCAGTGGCTTCCCGCTATCTGCCAAATTAAATGCCTTCTCTTCACCGCCACACTGAGTTTCTTCCCAAGCGTGAGTCCCAGCCTCTGCACGGGGCTGTGTTGCAGCAAAGCTGACTTGTTCAAGAATATGGTCTCGATTACTCTACCAACACGTTTTTGCTCAGGCTATTTTCTTGAATATTCTCTTTCCATTCAACTCCCAGTGTCCAGCTTTGGAAATTTCATTAATACCGACAGGCTTATTTCAAGATCTTCCTCTAAAGAAATCTTACCTGATTCTCCAACCAGATGCAATCTTTTGCTCTTTTTTTATTTTTAATACCTGCCATATTTACTCCTGTGTTCCGCTTATTAATTATTGGTGCGCTTGTCTAATTCTGGAGGAGCATCTGTCCCCAAGACATCTTCCTGAGCATAGAAGTAATTTATACTCATCAAGTTGAAAAGATATCTTAAATATCTTACAACATATTTTAAAGAGTTGGTATCTCATACATGGAAAAGTAAATAACCCAAAATTTAGAGCATTGTTAGGACCACAGAAGAAATGTCCCAAAGAGACTTTAGATTAGTTTCTAACTTTAGAAAAAAAAGGAGCAATCTCTTTAGGCTAAGGGACTCTAGAGAAATTGCTGCCAAGGAACCAGAATTTCAAGTAAGTTTAGAAAGATTTACCTAAATGGAGATAATAATCGAGACGTAGCCTGAACTGAAGCGGAGAGGAGGAAGGTATGGGTACAATCACAAAACAGATAGTAAATATGTGTCATAATATGTTTATATAGTGATAGAGGGTCTCTATAGTTTGTAGATTGTTTTTGTATGTATTATCTTTGTCCTCAAAACCGCTCTGTAACACTTAGGTACTATAAACCTTTAAGGCCATCTGGAACTATCTGTTTATTCCTCTCCATTATTGGTCTCATGTGATCAGAAACAAGGGGAACCATTTGCATGCACTTTTATTCCCCTCAAGGCTAAGCAGTTCTTCACGAAATAAACACACGGAGAATGATTATGCCTGTTACACAAAACAAGTCTCTGAGAGAAGCATTCTTGAGCACAGAGCCCAGACTTAAATTCAGGTCTACTTTGTCACGGCCAGAGCTCTTTCTTGCACGTCACGTCCTCCAGTGTGCCAGTACAGCAGGCCCAGGCCGAAGAAAGAAACCTGGAAACGCACATCTGATGGATGCTATACATGGGGTGGGAGCCATTTCAAAACTATAACCAGCAGAGTGAAACATAGATGGTATCTTTATATTGCATAATAGCATTGATTAGAAAGCATTCTGAAAAAAATTACAAGTAGGCAGAAGTGGAATTAAGTGAAGATGTTGCATTAGTAGCATTATATTTCACAAAATGAATAAAACTACGAATGATACATTTTTAGAAACAGCTTTTAACAAAAAACTAGGTAATTGGTACGTGAAATTGCATAAAGACAGGAGGAAAGCTATTTCTCCAATCCCTCTGCTATTAACTGCTGTCCACATCTTCAAGAACCAATTTTCAGATACCACTTTCAAGAAGCTGCCCTTGACATGCTCCATCATACTCCATATCTCTTGGGCTTTCAATTAAAAATCAATATTGCTTGAATGTAAACTATGCGTCTAGGGAATACACAGGTGAAAAGAATATTGTTCCTGGCCTCAAGTGAGAGGGGAGAGTGTCAGATAATTCTGCCTGCTCTGATCCATCAGCCTCACCTCTCTCAGGCCCACGACCACTGGTTCTGCCCCGAACACCAGCAGGGGCTGCACCCCAGCCACTCAGGGATGAAGATTGGAATAAAAATATCATAAAGAGGCACTGAATGTATCTGTTGAGTTCTTTGTAGTACAGTCCAGTCTGTTTTATATTATTGAACTGTAGGTTTTCTCCAACAGCTTCAATATCCCCCAGAAAAGTACACTCTAACTTACGCATCCTGTGGTGCACATAGTAGGCACTCAGTTGTGAACGAATCAGAGTCCCCAAATCAGAAAACAAATTGAAAAGAAAAATATGTCTAAGATTATATCTCGAGGAAAAAAATAGATTTTTTTAGTGAGAAAATCATCTCAAAAAAAAAAAAAGGAAAACACCCTACCATCCAAAACTCGGTTGATAAAGTCAGAACAAATTAGAAGAAAGAAAGCATTTGATGGCAATTTGGCTTTGGATGTGATCCACTTTGGCAGTTGTGTTAGTTTCCTATTGCTGCATGATAAGTTACCATAAAATTAGCCGCTCACAATCGCACCCATTTGTTGTCTCACAGTTTCTGCCGGTGAGGAATCTGCACACAGCTTCCTTGGGTTCTCTGCTCAGGGTCTCACCAGGCTCCACTGCAGGTGTTGGCCAGAGGTGTGTTCTCTTCAGAGGCTTGATGTGGTGAGGGTGGGATCTACTTCTTGGCTCCCTTAGGTTGTTGGAGTAATTCGTTTCCTTATGACTGTAGGACTGAGGGCCCCATGTTCTTGTTGGCTGTTGGTTCGGTCTGCCCACAGCTCCCAGCCACATGCCCCTCTCAGAGTGTGGCAGCCTACTTCACCAAAGCCACCATGGGGAGTCTCTATCTGCTAAGACAGTCTTATATAATATAATGTAACCCAATCATGCAAGAGACATTCCATCACCTTCAGCGTATTCTCTTAGTCAGGAGCAAGTCAAAGGGTCCTCCTGCGCTCAAGGAAAGGGGATTATACAAGGATGTAACTCATTGGGATTGGCTTAGGTTACGTCCACTACAAAGGCTTTGTCCACTACAGTCTCTCTCTCTATATATGTAAAAGATTAGTTACTTTTATGTATAGCAAAGTTAGGAACCATGTACAGTGATTGAGAAGCTAACCGTTATTTTAGGAAATATATGTGCAGGCATTGTGCTAGGTTAGAGATAAACAATGGAGAGACAGTCCCTGTAGTTGCAGAACACACACTCTAATGGGGAAGACTAATATTAAAGACAAACAAATAAAAATCCTACTTTCATTCAGAATTATAGTTTCTAAAAGGACTGAGAAAGAGCCGGATTCTAAGAAAAAGATTAATGAGGGAACCTCTCTTGGGTGTTAGAGAAGATAACGAGAAAAAAGTACTCTGGATTTGGTGATGATGGCATACTTCCCTGAAGAAATGCCGTTTGACTACCTAAAGAATGCCTAGAAATTATTCAAGAGGAAGGAAAGGGACCTTTGGGTAGGAAGAACATAAATGCAAAGGCCCCGAAGCCGGAAAGACTAAATTCATCCGAGAGATTAGAAGACTAGCGTACCTGGAGGAGATGCAGCGCGGAGACGGAGACAGGAAGACAAGGAGGTAGGAAGGAGCTGTCGCCACGCTGAGGCTTTCACATTTCTCCCGAGTGCAGTGGGAGTCATTGAAGGGTTTTCAGCGGGGAAGTGACATGCTCCAACTTGAAAACGTTAATGGAGAACAAATATTTTACATGTTTTTCTTCGTCTTCAATAACTTAAAGAGTTCTTGCCTGTTGTATGGAGTACAATGCTTTTTTGGTGAAGTCATTGACAGGTTTCTCTTCTAGAGCAGGCCCTGCTTAAATCAAATTAATTGTACTTAATCATGTCTCCGTTGGCATTTTTAGAATACTGTTTTTGGCATGATAATTCCTGTGTCATGTTTTTTTTTTTTTTTCCGTTATTTCACAATGATTGCATTTTTATTTTAGGAACACGGCATTGCAGGTGACATGCTTCTATTCATATATGTTATTCTAATTTTGTCTAAGATATTAGAAAGACCTGTGATGTAAATTGCATGTTTGAAGTAAGTCAACCTGATTTTGGAAGATTTCGGTGGAGAAATACAGAATCTAAGTTCTATATTTTTCTTGTGTTACTCAGGGAATTCATAGAGTAAAACAATGTTTTCAGTTTCTTTTCAAATAATAAGCAATATTTTTCCTGTGATTTTTATCTAATTAGTTCTAAAACTGCATTTATATCTAAAAGCCTTCTGCAGCAACCTCATTCCCACATAGAATTCACTGTTGGCAGAAAAAGGACATGCTGCTGAAGTTTTTTGCTACCAATTAAATAGCAAAAACCATCCCACTGAGAAAGCACAGACTAAATTTTATCTCATTAAGACAAAGTCCAGATGCCTTGTTTACTTGTGGTTGAAAATCAATGCCCTATTGTCTTCTAGAAATACATAATTTGTAACAGAAACAAGAAACGAGGTATACGTTCATTGCTTTGTCTAAACTAGTAATTAAAATGGAAGTTTTATTTTCGGATGGACAGTTCTAGCAGGTCAACAATAGTTTACGATGATGCAGACACTCAGAAAGGGAGAATTCTCTGCTATGGTAGAACGTTACTTCTTGCCTTGTGCGTAGCTGACACTCAAATAATTCTTGACTAAATGAATAATGAGTGATTGAATGAAGTTAGACTTCTGAATTGAAGCTATTATTTTCCCTAATTTGGTAGTTTCAGAATCTGGCCATCAGAATTGGGCAGGACTGGTGTCACAATTGACAATGATGGTTTCTTGGTTGCAACTTTGGTAAAATGCAGAATAGATTCAATTATTCGGCAGTAGAAGATACCTTTCATTAAAATGCTGGTGAGTTAATTTCTTCTGATTACCTAAGTCGTTGTGATGACCCAGGTAAATGATTTTGATTATAAGCATGGAATCCTTTGTTTCAATTTGCATATGGTTAGCGATATAAATTTTCTTTCTGCCCTTTGGGAGCAAGGATGTATGTTATCCACCATAGCATTTTTCATAGGAAGCAAAAAAAAAAAAGCTACATTTGGCTAGTTTTTATTGGGAAATTGTGTCCCAAGGGTGCCGTAAAGATGCCAATTTTATGAACAGATGTAGAACTGGACACATTGAATTATGAAGATGGAACAGAATGCAGACAATTAATAATACTACTGCTGTAAAATATAGATGAGAGTTTTAAAGAAATGTTTTTGATAGTTGTCTAGATGTTGGAGGACAAGATGATCTCTGCTCTCTGCTTTGCACAGCTAATTTAAACGTGCTTTTATTCCCTGCAGTCTGTATCTAAAAAGTTGAAGGGCAGTAAAAACTCATACATTATTTCTTCAGTGTGTGGACATTAGGCCAAAGAGCTGAATTTTAAAGTACTTCTTGGCCACATTGTGTACATTTTTGTCCTAGGCATCTAGTGGCACAGACAAAATACATCAAAAGAGCTGCAAAAGTTTCTGCTTGTAGTGTATCCTGTCCACTGTACATTTTTCTAGTTTGGAAGAATATATTTGGTGTTTATTTGAAAATTAATTGTTAGTATAATGTCTGATGACAAATATGGAGGGATATGAAGAAAATAGGTTCTTTGTCTAGGGCATAGTTAACTAAATCCTTTAGGTACCTAAGTGTTGTCTTACCAACTTCTCTCTAGTGTTAGTATTTAAAAATCACCTGTGAAATGGGATTAACAGAAAGACTCATTCAAATGTGAGTTTTTATATTCATACTAATTTAGTTGAAAATATAACAGATTGGCAAAGATTTAAATGCATCAATTAATTAACCTTGGAATTTCTTGGACTTCCTGACTTTGGGTAAATCACTTGTATTTCTCAGAATCACGAGTGGAACCTATTTTATGTTCTTTAAGAAAATTCTTTTGCTTCCCACTTGTCAAATCCTTGCTTTTCCCTGCTGTATCCCGCTCCTCCTTAGGGCACCCAGATAGCACACACAGGACTTGGAGGCTTTCCTCGCTCTGCATTCCCTTCTCTGGCTTCCTGCCTTCCTGGTCTGAATGCACTGAACCCATGGGCTCTGCCATAGATCTTAGCACATGATAGGAGTTTAGTAATGTCAGTGTCCTTAAGCTCTTTGGACCTTAATTTCCTTACCTGTAAAATAGGCATAATAATAGTATCTACCTCATAAAGTATTTATAAAGGCTAGATGAGCTAAATGCAAACTGAATTCCTTAAATGTAACATGTAAAGCACTTAAACAAAGTTTGACACATAGTATCATCATCATCATCATCACCCTTCTATAAAATTAAATGTCCGTTAAGAGTAGAGCTCTTTCCCTCTCTGAGAAAAGAAAATATAGATCATCTCTCTTTTTTCTCATCTCATAGGCCTAGTAAATATTCCAGGGACCCTTGGAATCACAGAGCCACTACCTTTTACCTTATAAGTGAGAAAAAGGAGATTTAGAGAGTTGGGATAACTTACAGAAGATCACATAGCTAGTTAGTGAGCACCAGACCCTGAATCCACGTGTTCTGAGAACTGTGGGGTCAGCACATGTTTTCTGCACAGCGGAATCTCTCCTTTCCCTGTAGCTTCCCAGGGTCCTAGAGACACAAACCCTCAGAGTAATATCCTGTGGGTTTCTCCTGAGCTGAAACCTCTTGCCCTAGTTATCAGCTATCTGTTTATAATAGTCTGCAGGTTATTTCCTACAGCTCTCAGCACAAAGGCTGACTCGGAAAAATACGGAAGTAGCTTCATGATGAATGATCATTCCAGCTCAGGGAGACGCAGAGACAAGGCCAGCCTCATGGGTGTGTGTCCTGAAGGGTCTTGGCCCTTATGAGGGCTCCATTCTTAGTTTAATGCTCTGCTGTTGCTATGTTGAAATACTTAATATTTTTTGAAGAAGGAATCCCACATTTTCCTGGTCTCTCGGCTTCACAAATTATGTGGCCTGATAGAAGTGGTGGATCTTTGTGGTCAATCCCTGGGCATTCAGGAAACTTTAGATCTGCCTTGTGTGGGAGGAACTGAGATGCTTTTGATAGCAAAACTCAGGGCTATAAACCTTCCCAATTAGTACTGTAGATGAGAACCGTATTTTCATTAGAGCAGCATGCTGCATTTTATTTAAGAAAAGTGTTCTTTAGCTTTGATATGGCAGCGAAAGAGACAAGACCTGTTCTGTGATAGCTGTGCCCTTAGACAGTTCGTGGAGGACACTACGACTTAGAACTCTGTAGATTTAACCTTTCGAGCTCTATTTAAAGCAATTCTGTTCTGATTTTTAAAAATAAAGAGCATAGTCTTATATATAGGAATAAAGCTAACCATGCTTTATCAGAACCTGTGCAGAAGGAAAATAGCCTTACCGTGAGGGTGATCGGCATTTTAAGCATCGAACTGAATGAATGGTTCTATTGGGAAAAGAAGCTAGTAACTTAAAAAATCACCCAAGTACATTGCCAAGAGGCAAATAACTTTGGATCCAATTGGCAGTCTGTTAGCATTTCAATGTAGACCCTCGCAGAGCTCAAACTAGTAGTGGGGCCACTTTCACACTGATGTAAAGAGAGCCTTGGCCAAATGACCTGCCCACCAGGGAGGGCTTCTCCAAACTATTTACCTTCTGGGCAGAGAGGAGGGCTGAAGCAGCAGACCGGTGGGAAATAGGGGGCTCACTGTGAATCTTTGCCCTTTGAATTAATTCTAGTTGACCTACTTGAGCAATGATTGAGGAATTTTTTATTCAGTTAGCCCCGATCTATCCCCTGGTGAGCATGGGCTTGTTATTTTTTAATGAAACCATTTTCACAGCCTGTTGTTTGAGATGTCAGCAATGGAAGAGAGTGAGGTTAGTTTTTTTTGGTTCGTATTCCATTTTTTCATCAGTTCTTCTAGTGCTGCTTGTGCTGCTGAATTGCTTTGAACCAGCATCTTGCTACAGAGCCTACTTTCTAGCAAACCGCAGGATAACACTAACAAAGGATAAAAATAATCCCAGATAATGACAGATGAGAAAAAAATACATAGCAAATACCTTTTCAGAATTATGACCGTATATTTTTGTCATCCCTTCTGATTTATGTAAAGAAATCTGTTGGGAGGTACTTGTCCCAGCATTGAACTTCTCCAGCCCAGCTCACAGGCCATCTCTGGAAATCAATGGAAAAATATTACTTTATAATTTTTGCTGTTAAAGTAAACTCTGTTTATTTACTCCAGCTTTCATCTTTTGGCAGTCAGGGTAAATAAAGGTCAATCCTGTTTTACCAAGAGGAGTTTTCCAATTTAGAGACATTTTATTCACGGTATAAGGAGGGACTAACTGCACAGTGAGCCGCCCCCAGTGTGTGAGATTTCATTACCGCCTTTCAAAAATTGCTTTCGTATGATTAAAGGTGGCTTTACAAATTATTCATAAAGCTTCAGGAGTGGGCAGAAGTCTCAGTTAGATAGTTAGAAAGCAGCAGGGTACAGAAGTCAAGCTTAGCTAACTCTTAAAACAAAAGGAGTAGCGATACTGCCGAAAATAGTAGATTTATTCACAGCATCAGCATGAGCCGCAGTACATCAAAAGCACCACTGCGGCCGATGCAATAACTCAGGACAGGTTTGCAGATAAGATGGCCTTAGCTACCCAGCCATGTATCTTCATTTGTTTTTCTATTTCTTAATGAAACTATTAGAGAATAGGTTTTCAAAACTGAGTGCCATTATCATAAGTTTAATCTTATTTATATTCAAAACTGTCCTCCAAGGTTGATGTCTAGAGGAAAGACATATAGTAAGCTATCTTTAAAAAAGCAGATTATACAGGAATTGCTTTTTGAACTCTACCTTTTTACAAAGCTGCTCTGTAATTTATGGAATAGCTGGCTATAATAAAACATCGGAAAAATGTCCATTTTAGGCTTTTAATTGCAAATGAATAAATGATCACAGGAAGAAAGTATCAGCAGGCTAAATATTCTCCACATAAACCTGGTAAAATTATACTCATATCCATATTTCAGGGGTAGGGAGTAAATAATTAGACCCCAGGAATAATATCCTCATTCAATATTTAGAAGCAACGAAAAATTAAATATTTGGAAATGTTGCTGATACTCAGTGGCACTTCCTAATCAAGTCCAGAGTGCCAACTGGAATAACTCTAATTTAGAAAATGCTCCAGGAGAACCTTAAGACGTAGTAAGGGTCCTGTGGGGTTATCACTCCAGCCCATACAGTGTATGTGCTATAAGCGTCTGAAAGGAAGAAGCTTCTACCTCCTTTTTGAGTTTCCCTCTTGATTCCTCCAACAGCACTCTACAGTCATCTACAATGAGACGACTGGGTCACAAAAGTTCCATCTTGGCAAATTCAAATTACTTACATTCACTCAACATTTTATGTTTTATCCTTTGGCCTCTTTAAAATAATAACTCCTAATATATTGATGGAAGAGGTAACGTTGCAGTCAACAGGCGTGACTTTTAGATTCCTTCTGAACCATCTGACTCCTCGATCTGTCCTACTCCCACCTTGCATTCTATCATCAAATGACACATAATGGAAGAGCAGTACAATAAATCTAAGCCAATGACTTACTGCATTTCCCCAAGGGTAGAAATCCCTTCTGTTTCTTTTCTCTTTTATTTCCAGGTTAAAGGGTGCGTTTGTGGACATCTAATACTTTGCATGCTGATCTGAAGGAATTTCCCTGGGGGGATGCGAGATGTATATATCTTATTTATAGTCTCCTGGGAGATTTTTACTTTTAGATAGTCGTAGTTAAATCAATATGGCCTCTGTTCTTCCAAACCAGTAATAAGGTTTAGCTCAATTTGTTTATAAAAAACATCTGATAAATTAAAATTCTCTTAATTTTTATCTTGTGACACTTTTAATCAGCAGTGATAAGATTTCTCTAGTAGAATATAGCTTTTTGGAAAAGTGTTTACATAATTCAAACACTCAAAAACTGCTCCACCAATTGTGTAAATTATGCCAAAAATTTATACCACTTTCAGACTAATTAATGACTAATCATTGTAACTGGAATACTTTCCCTTAGCGTAAAATGTTATCAGTACATCATTATTTTCTACCAACTCCCAGAAAATGTTAGAAATAACTGTATAATATTACGCAATAATGAACCAGGTTTCCAGGGGAAGGGGCTCCTTGCTTGAAAATTGGGTACATTTTTAAGCTATTTAGTTCTTCTAGGCTTCAAGGACATATTCTATAAAATATCTTAATTTATTTTTCAACCTACATTACAAAATATTATGAATACCTACTAAAAAGTACTTTTTTCCCCATGAAAAGAACATGGATCACTTCATAGTTTGTACAACATGGCAGTTGAAAGAAGAGATTTGTCATCATTAAAATAGTGATGACACTGTCTACTAAGTAGTTTTTATCTATATTTAATAGATAGTCTCACTGAGGTCTAACGGTTTACATATAAAATAAGTGGTGTTGACAGGGAAAGAAAAGGAAAGAGTGCGGGATGCCACGTAGAGGAAGACATGGCAGCGACCTGCCTGTCTAGCCCATCCCTTGTAAATGATTTAATGGATGAAAGTTGTTCATCATGATTTCTGTGATTGTCAGAAAATGACAATCAATGTAATATACTGGAAACTGATTTAGATTAATTGTAGTCCCAGGCTCCCTGGTTTCTAAAAATGTGTCAATTTGGACACTTAGCCTCTTTGTGTCTCAGATTTCACCTCGGTGAAAGGGGGTTAAGAAGCCTGTCATCAGGTGGGTGCAAATTAAAAATAGAGCATGCTATGAAAAACGGAAAGCGTTCTGTAAGAGTTAGCTTCCTAGAATCCGTTTGGAATCACCAACTTTTAGAGCTAGAGCAGGCCTCTGGAGGTGGTGAACCTCCCCATCTCTTTCAGGAAATGAGGGAACAGGCCCAGGGAGATAGTGATCTTTGCTCCATGTCACACAGGTCTTGGGCTTCAATTCAGACCACTTAACACACTGAGCCATCTCATTTGTTTCCTCATGGGTTTATTTTTTTGGTTTGGTTCTATTTACCTTTACAGTGTAGCGCAAAGGAGGGAACACCATTGGGATCGTTAAGTGTAAGGTTATAACTTTATCTCTTTTGAAAATGTAGAAGCCAAGAATGAGAACACTATAGAGGGTTTTTGTGTTTCAAGCTCCCCTGTTCAGAAGTTCTAGGGAGTGTGCCTGTTCTGACCCTACTAGAAATGTGCCTTGCCTAAGTTGCCTGGCTAGCTTCCAGCTAAGCATTTTACCAAATCCTGGCTTTGACCCACCCGTGGTGTCTGGAGCAATGGCATGAGTTAGACACTCCACAGAGTCTCCTACTTTCTCTTTTAGTTGCTGATTCTGCTTAATAAAGAATCAAAATGATACATCTTACTGTCCAATGGAATGGAGATTATGATTGAGAAATAATGTCATTTTCATAAGTTTTGGGCACACTTAAACTATTTTCAAGACAAACGATGAACTTTCAACTTTACCCTCTAGAACATTGCTATCCAATAGAACTAGAAAGTACACTGCGTATGTAATTTAAATTTTCTTGTAGTCACACTAAAAAAGTAAAAAGAAGCAGATAAAATTACTTCAACATTATTTTTAACTCAATGTATCTACAATATTATTCAATGTGTAATTCATATTTTCAAACTATTAATGAGATTTTTGCATTCTCTTTCTTAACATGTTTGAAATCTAATGTGTATTTTGTACTCATAGCACATCTCAATTCAGATGCTATATTTTCGTTGGAAATACATGATCTGTATTTGATTCCATGAAATTTGCATTTGAAAAAGTGACTTTACATATGCCAGCTGTTCCAAAGATACTTAAAATTTTTCTAAAAACTCAATTATCAGTCAATTTTAAATTTAAATCAGTTAATATAAATTAAAGTTAAAAATTCAGTTTGTCAGTTATATTAGCCAGATTTCCAGTGCTCAATAGGCACGTGTAGCTGGTGGCTACCATATAGGATACTACAGTTCTAGAAGACAGCAGTGCTCTCATTTGAGCATGTTCCTAATTATGCGGAAGGAAAAGAGACAAAAATCCATCTATCCATCCATTTTATCTTGTTTCATTGACCTATACTTTATTTTGTTAGGCAAACATCTTCCCCATACCTTCCATCGTAAATACTTAGATTTTTTTCATACTGAACAGTAAGACATCCATTGTAAGAACTGGTGGGAAGATAAATGTTGGGAAATTGCCTGAACTGTGATTGTTAGTGCTTGAATGGACCAGATTTCCTTCCCAGCAGCCTTGAATGTTTTGAGAGTTTGTACAACCATGTGCCCTGCTTTATAAGTACTTTCAATGTAACCTGCGTTGTTTCACTTGATTGCTCTAGTATGATTAAGGACAAGTGTTTTTGAATAATAACAGGCCCATTAAATTGTCAACTGGGAGATCCATGAAATATGCTTAGGGCAGCTTTTTCCAGCATTTCCTATACCTGGCAAAAAAAATTTATAAAAAATGTTCAGGGGGCCGGCCCGGTGGCACAGCGGTTAAGTGCACACGTTCCACTTCTCGGCAGCCCTGGTTTGCCGTTTTGGATCCCGGGTGCAGACATGGCACTGCTTGGCAAAAGCCGTGCTGTGGTAGGCATCCCATGTGTAAAAGACAGGAAGATGGGCATGTATGTTAGCTCAGGGCCAGTCTTCCTCAGTAAAAAGAGGAGGATTGGCAGGAGTTATCTCACGGCCAATCTTCCTAAAAAAAAAAGGAAAAAAGACTCCATTGCACAGTGGTCTCTTAACTGGCAGATTCTGGAAAACACTTCTTTATATAACATATGGGCTTATTAACTACTATTACATTTTTAAAAATTAGTGTTCTGGGGCCATACAGAGAGATGGTACAGCACAGGCTCTGGAGTCACACTGGCTGTGTTTGGATCATGACTCCATCACTTATATATTATGTGAATTTGTGCAAAGTTCTGTCACCTTTCCAAGCCTTAGCTTCCTCATTCTAGAATGGAGATAGGAATAGGATCTACTTAGTAGTATTGTGGGAGAGTTAACTAAGAATAGATCCTCAGCCCTGTGCCTGGCACAGAGCAAATGCTCAGAGTGTGGCTCACTGCTGCACCAGATGCTAGGACTGTGGGTGTCATCACTCTTTAAATCATCTCTGAAGGTTAAGAAGAGGAAGGGCGAATGCTTTCCATGGCCATGGTGATGTAAAGTCAATGTGTAGAAACCCAGAAAAGTGCAGAGTCAGAGTGGAGAGTCACATGGGAGAGTCTCCAGTTTCTTTTTCTTTTTTAATTAGCGTGTCAGGTCTTTCTCTCAAGTAGCAGAAGGAATTGCTCATCAGTTTCACTGTGAGAATTTTGCTTTTCCTACCTGTTCCAAAATGACTAGTTTGCATCTGTTTTGAAACAAGACCTTATAAACAGATTCTCTAAAATGATTCTATGAATAATAGATCAGACTTTTAATCAAGGTATGGTTTTATGTTGTGAAAATTATAGCAAAGATAAACATCATGAAGTACATTTGCTAGTTTTATGTAGTTCCAGACTGGTAAATACTGTACTTCTTTGCTATCCTGTTGTTGTTGTTGTGGATTTGTTAATTTACGTTGTCTTTCCTGTTCCTGGACTCCTATTTCTCAGACTCCTTTTCTGTATATTATTATTAATGTGATGTGTAATGATTATAGTGTTTGCATAAAAATAGATCATCTCTTATAGGTAGTTTTCAGTATTACAGCAAATGTGCTTATTCATTGAATATGAAAAATATCCTCTGGAACAAATGTAGAACCATCCATCTCTTGAACAGAGTTCTTATGGGCTCTGCTTATCTACCTAACTGCCTTGAAAACATAGCTTGGAAATGACTCTCATGCTTTTGGGGAGCAGTCAACCGTTTAGGCAGTTTCCACTGAACAGCAAACTCCTTGAGACAGGTTATTGCAAGTCAAAATATTTTGGGAAGGACATCTCCATCCGATAAAGCAAAAACCTACACTGAACTGATGTTTAAGCGTTATCACAGGCAAAAAACGTATCTGCCTTTGCTCTTCAACAGAGTTGGTTACAAAAGTTCATAGTGAGGTCAGCAGTGACAGAGACACAGGGTTTAAAATGTACTTGGCATAATTTTTAAAACTATTAATATTGAGATGTTAGCTTTGCAAGTGATGGAATTTCCGAGCACTTGTTTATTTACATTTTAAAAGTGGAATTAGATCAGAAAGTGGCACAAAATTAGAAATGTCAGGATATTTAATTTGAGGTATGACTATTTATTCTTAAAGATATTGAATTCAAACAAATAGGGTACTGTGTCACATAAGGCATGAATGTGTTTTTAAAATATTTTTTATGAGTTAGAATTAAATTTTTTCTTCCAGATTTGAATTAATATTCTTTAAATCTCACATTTTATGTATGTGAGGAGTGAAAGGGAAGTATATCTAGAAGATCAGAGTTTAGAGTAGTTTAAAAATTGCCCTAAATGTCCAAGCCTTGATAATATCCTTTGTATTTTGTTGCCATCTTGTCCATTAAGATCCATAAGAAGATCCTCATGGAGGAAAAGAAAAATACTTTGCTGCATTAAATTAAGCATAAGAGGAGCACAAGACAAGGGCCCTTTCTGGTGGGAAGTGAAAACAGCTCCAGCATCCACCCCTCCCAACAAGGCAAGGAACGGCCATGGTGTCTCCAGCTATCAATGTTCTTGTCCCCAGAAAGACTAGTAAGTCACAGCCCTGCAGAATTTTGTTTGTCATGGGGAGACTGACATCATCTGCATCTCAAAGGATAAACACGCATTAGATGGAGAAGAACAGAGGGCTTCAGATAGAGACAGTGGAGTCATCAAAGGCATTCATGTCCAAACTATGCAGCTGTGCTAAATGTGCTCAGAAGAAAGAAATATTTGAGTGCTTCAAAAGATCAGTGTTGTAGTAAAGGAGATAAGACTAAAAAGATGTAGAGACAAGAATGTTCAGCCAGCAGTATATGCAGAAAGTGTATCTGAGCATAACATAGTGTCAAAGACCACTTAGAAATTGTAAGAATACAAGAGTGAGCTGGGGACAATGAAGAAACAGATGGGAGAAACATTAGAAAAATTACAGGGAGAAACACTGCAAGTTATGATGGGTGGTTAGAAATGCGTCAAGACAGGTTTCAGAATGTGTACCAGTAGTAATGGTGGCACCATTAACAGAGTCTTCATGTAGAGAGAACGTTAGATGTTGTTTAGTGAAGACTGAGGCTTTTTGGTTGTTCAACTCTGTGTGAACCTGATTCAGCCCATGAGCTCCTTTTAGGTTTTGGTTTATGCAACAATTGTCATTCTGGTAGAGCCTGACTTTTCTCAGGCCATTACTAAAATATGGTCGAAGAAAAGAATTCTGGACCCAGCAGAGCTCCAAAATATATTAAATAAGAAACAAGCCTGGGAGGGGCATTTCTTAAAGACGTGTAATTTGAGGTCTCAGGAGGACATTCAAGTAAGTTGCCTACTGAAAGTTATCATCATGGGACTGGACCTCCAGCCACTGGCCAGCACTGGAGATAAAGTTTGGCCATCAGCAAAAATAATAATTTTGTTGTAAAAATGTGAAGATTTGCAAATTTATAAGCACTTTTTTGTTTCCTCTTTCTAATGTAAAAACTGTCTACTTGGTAGCAGTGGGAACTTCTGACACTTTTAATTGCAAAACCCTAGAATAATACACTCTGCTACTAAAATTCCTCTTTCTATGTTCTATGGTTCTATGAAGTATCGTCGAAAACCATTTGGCTTTAGTCCTTACTTGTTTAGTGATGATAAAAATGAATTTTAATGAAAATATAAATTTTTTACAAGAACAAAATGAAGTTGAGCAGTACAACATTATATGTTCTTCTATCTTTCTGCAAAGCGTAATCTATAATTTTTTATAGGTCTGAGCAATCCAACATATCTACACAATAGGGAAAAAATCCTGAACAGCGCAGTTGTGTTTTCAGAGCATGTTTGGAATAAAATGAAATCTTTATGAGCATAAAAAGTTTTTCTTCCTTTAATTGAGAGTCTACAAAGCACTGAGTGAATGGATGATATAAACAGGAACCTATGATTGTTCCAGTGGTTGAAGACGTTTCACTTTACCCTGGGAGATTTCCCACTGCCACTTCCAAATGATCCCCAGACCTCCCTCTGGGCACAGATGCAATGTGAGGGAACTCATCTCCCTTCTCCCTGCCTTTTTTTTTTTCTTTGAGGAGGATTAGCCCTGAGCTAACATCTGCTGCCAGTCCTCTTCTTTTTGCTGAGGAAGAGTGGCCCTGAGCTAACATCCGTGCCCATCTTCCTCTGTTTTATATGTGGGGCACCTGCCACAGCATGGCTTGATGAGTGGTGTGTAAGTCCGTGCCCAGAACCCGAACCGGCAAACCCCAGGCTGCCAAAGGGGAGCGCATGAACTTAACCAGTATGCCACCGGGCCAGCCCCTGCCTTCTCCCCTTTTTAAACTCTGTCCTTTTCTTACATTCTCTGTCTAGCTTATTGGTAGCACCAGTTGGCCAAGCCAGGCACTTCATCTCTCTCTTCTAGTACCCACATCCAAGCAAAGATCTGATCTTCTCAATTCAGCTTTTAAGGATCTTTTAAATTTTCTTGCTCATTTTCTCCAAAGCCACTGTCTGGGTACAGGCCGCCATAATCTCTCATCAGATTTGCAAGACCTTTCTGCCTGCTCATCCCCTTTCTGTCTTGTACCCCTTCCAATCCCTCCTCCTTACAGCCACCAGAGTAATTACTTTTCAAAGGAAATCTGGATCTGTTACTCTCCCCTAAAAAATTGTTTAATGGCCTCTCGTCAGGATGTCATTGAAGTTTCTTG
Organism: Equus quagga; assembly: GCF_021613505.1. Classification (NCBI taxonomy): domain Eukaryota; kingdom Metazoa; phylum Chordata; class Mammalia; order Perissodactyla; family Equidae; genus Equus; species Equus quagga. The sequence continues at coordinate 79,482,931 of NC_060269.1, forward strand.
ATTCCACCTGCCAAGTCTTTATCTACTCTCCAGTGTCTGTCCACCGTCGAGCCTCTGAGGCCTGGGTTCCAGCTCTACCACACTCCCTGTGCTTCTCCGCGACTCCTCTGTTGGCCTTCCTTCAGTAACGCTGCCAGTGTACAGAGGGCGCTTTACCCACCTGCCCACCTAAGGAGGTCGTCCTTCAAGATTATGCCAAAACAGAATCTCTTCTGACCTCTTCTCTTGCAGGCAAAATTTTTTCCCTTTGCTTTATACTTCTATTTTTCCTGTATTTGTAATTATTTTTCAGTCTCTCAATTATACTGTGAACTCTTTAAGGACAGAGACAATCCATAAGCATGTTGCATTTGCAAGACCAAGCACAGCACCTAGTACACAATAGTTCCTTGATAATAATTACCACGTGAAGTTGACTTAAGAAAGGGCAGGGATGGGCTTCATGTTGGGTCAATATCAGTTCTCCCTTAATCAGACCATTGACAAGCTTTCCTATAAAGCCTGGTGAACTTACATAGATATAACTTACATATATCCACATGTACGTATATATTTGGGATATATATGATTAATTATACTTACGTACAATAAAATATGTGGGTTTGAAACATACTGTTCTAGTTATTACTCTCTTTTAGAGTAAATCATTTTTTCAACACTACTAATTTAATAAATGACACTTTATGAAGCAAATTAGTTAACGCTCGTTACAAAAGTGTTTAGTGTACTAAAGCAAAATAATGGTTTGAAAGAATCTAGTCCTCTTTTTAAAACGAAAAATGCAAGAGACAAATTTGAGCATCCTCATGTGATAAAGAAACGAGTGGGTCTTATTGAGAACTAAGATGAAAAGGTTACGTGTGTACTTATTTGCCAGTGTAATGAGGATGTCCATGTCTCAGCTTATTAAAAATTGGGACATTTATATTAGAGATAGTTGTCATGCTTCAATTAAGTTAGCAAATATGGAAGTCAATATTATCCCAAATGCAGTATTAGAGCTGATGTTTGGCCCTGTCTTGAATGTAATGATTAAAAAGTCTAGTCTTCAACTGCCTCACATTGAATAAGGAGTAAACAGCCTGGCATTTTCCTTATCACAGAAATCTCCTTGGTATGCTGTAGTTTGGTATTTATATAAATAAGCAGTTAGGAAAAGGTGAACAGACTCATCATTAAGTTGTTGTATTGAATCAGTAAAAGTGATAATTGAGTCCTAACGTACCAAAACAGAAATCTTGAGAATGACTATTATGGGGATAGTTTTTAAAAAGGAGAAAACGTTAAATCAGCGAAAGAGATTTGTTTGTACCGTCCCACTATTTTCATGCATTTTACAGCAACAATAAGGAAAATCCATGCACATGCAGTTTGGAGTGCTAATCCCTTTATAACTGGTTATCAGTTCGGAAAAGATGCCTGGCTAAAAGTAAATATATGTTTATCTCTCAGATAATTTATGTGCCCTTTGTTGGAAGAAGAAAAATATGAGAGTGTTGATGATTTCGCTTCTTTTTCTTCGTCCTCTCCTCTTTTTTGATTTGTTATTTCCACGCTTATCTTCAGCTTTGATGTTGCTTCCAGCTTGTGCAGCATTGCTGACTGTTTATTGTGAGGATGCTTCCTGTACAGAGCCTCTGTTATCATATCCTGCTAACAATACGGTAAATGGAAATTTGGGGAAAGCAACAGTAGGCACTGCTGTGTATCTGCAGTAAGTTAATCAGATTTTGATACCCCAAAACTAACACAGCCCACAAGACTAACAGCCCAATGCTACAGTAAATCGTTTCTTAGCAGGAAATCTACAGTAGCAGTGTAATTTGGACAATGGGGCGTTTGACAGCTAACCCATCAAAAGCAGTGCACCCTGAGGAAGTCGCTCACTTCCAGCTTTACATTCAGTCAAGCATTGATAAAGCAGTGGCTAAGTAGGAGAATCAATTTAGAATCAAATGATGGCAAGGCTATTTATCCCATTGCCAAAAGGGGATACAGGGTGGTAGTAGATTACTCCTCCTGGGGACCCTATGCTACATCCTTACCCAAGTTAGGGGATGGATCATCCATGCCTTATGAATTCCTTTTGAATGCCAGTTTACTCGAACATTAAAAAGCATGATTAAAAGCTAAGCTATTATCTGTTCCCAAAAGATTGATTTATGCAAAATGACACGGGATAGTTCTAACTTGTCTCTCATGCAGGGTAGTAGATAATCAAATATGCAAGATGGTGTTTATAACTTCAAGGGAAAAGATCTTTGGAGAATATGAATGCTATGTTTCTATATGGAGGTTTATCTCACATGGTGGGCCAGAAAGTGTTAGAAGATTTAAAGGGAATAAAGATGCTTCCAATTCCCAAATTGGGAGAGCACTTATTTGAATGTAAGCTTTTTATGTTTTTTCATATTAAGCAAAGTACACAAAGTTATTTCACATGCCCAACAGTTGTAACCTATCCTTTACTGCTTACAAAAAGATTTCAGGTTGAAGGTTCCCACTCCATATCCTAATTTGCTGTAAGGAAAGGCCAGAGATGCCAGTCACAGTGGAGTCAGGAGAGATAGCAAAGCTGGGACAGGGGAAAGCCAGTGGTGACTGTGAAACCGAACCCGTTGAGGTATCTGCGGGGCAGTGTAACTGAGAAGAGCGATTCGCTGCAACTGCAACAGGAGTACTCAGCAGCCCAGGGGCTACATGCCATCAAGAGGAGAAGCAAGGCCCTGTGCTAAGGAGGAAGAGGCTAAAGGGAAGCAGCGGTGGGAAATGTTTCAAAGACCAACGTGACAATGGACTACAGGCTTGAAATTATAGGATGTGATTATGACCCGAAGAAATGAGATAAAGTCAGATGAATACACGCTAAATGCAAAACCTTTGTCACATGGAAAGGCCGTCAAAGAGCATGCAACAAAACAAATGCAACAAAAACAATATTGTAGAAGTGTGACAAGCAGTTAGTTAAGAAGGAAAACTGTTACTTTTCTGAATTTTGTGATGTTTGTGATGCTTGTTATTTTTTTAGATTTTTAATTTATGACTTCCATTCTCATTCTAAATAAAATATCTAATTTGTGTCTTAATTTACATACATGATTTTGGATTATTCTCTTCTTTTCCTTTTTTTTAAGATTGGCACCTGAGCTAACAACTGTTGCCAATCTTCTTTTTTTCTTTTTTTTTCTGCTTTTTCTCCCAGAATCCCCTCAGTACATAGTTGTGTATTTTAGTTATGGGTCTTTCTAGTTGTAGCATGTGGGACACTGCCTCAATGTGGACTGATGAGCGGTGCCATGTCCACACCCAGGATCCGAACCAGCAAAACCCTGGGCCACCTAAGCAGAGCGTGTGAACTTCACCACTCAGCCACGGGACCGGCCCCATGATTTTGGATTATTCTTAATGAGGACTCTCAAATTCTTTAAGCTTCAGGTCCCATAAGACCTGGACATACTCCTGCAGGTCAGAGAGGATGCCACTGGTAAAAAGGACTTTACATGTGCCAAGTGCTGCCACTGGACTTTGAAATGGGCCCCTCTTGACCTGAACCAACTCGTTGACGTCGTTAGCAGATTGGCTGGGAAACCTAGAAACCAGATTTTCACTCAGTTCTGTGTGGGGCTCCTGAGCTTGCAGACAGATGCTTTAGTCATCCTAGAGTTTGCACTTGACTTCTTCCTTCTAGTAACACTCTGTTAGTAGACCAGCTACCTCACACACACATCCACTCATACCTATGTTCCAGGGTGTGGTCAACAACCAGTCACTATTAAACTGGTCTCGTATTAGCATGAGAAGCCCCTGTTGTCTGAATATCTTAATAGCCTTGTAAATCTATCGTTTTCATTTAATGTTTAAGCAGGTTTTTTTTTTTTTTTTTAATTTAGGCACTTGTGTTGCCATTTAGGTAGTTGGTAAATGTATATGAAATATTTTATGCAATATTTCCACATCTCCATTATTGACAGTAAAACACAAAATTTGGAAGTAAAATATCAAGTTGTATTGTACAATTTAATTTGACATTCTAATATTTGAGCTTTAGATAATCTTAAAAATTTAAATAATTTTTATTAAGTTAATAGTACTCAAGATGACTATCACAGAGACAGAGATGAAGGGTAGTGCTGGTGCTGGTGGTGGTGGTGGTGTTTTTCTTTCTGAAAAAGCTAGAAAAGACATGTTTATTTGAAAAGATAAAAGAAGAAGATATACGAATAGGAATAGTCGTGCCTTCCACTTCCATTTTCTTCTAGCAACATGGCACCCACACACATACACATATTTTCTTTTCACAGCAGATCTACTGTGAATTTCAAGTCATTCAGGACCTTCATGAATAATTTCACAGAAATATACAATCAACACATCCAGTTTCATGATGTAGCTCTTCAGAGGGCCTCTGTTAGAAGCACTAGATGTTCAATAATGATGAGTGTTCTCTGAAGCAAAGCATACTTCTCATTTTGTGCCTGTAAGAGATTCAAGTTGTTTCTTGTTGTTTGATGATAATGCAGTAAAATTTTTAGAAAACGTGATTCTAAAAGAGAAAGCTCATGAAGAATTTATTTGTAAACAGTAATGATATTAGATATTAGAATTTAAAAATATTTAAATCCTAGGTATTATTTCCTTTTCCTGTGTACTGAGTAAAATTCTCTCTAGTATAAATTGCATGTATAACAAATATTCATTACAATGAAGGTTTTAAATTGGCATGGTAAAATTGAACAAAATATGAACTTTCACATTTCTCTGGTCTCATGGTCCCTGGGAGAGAGATTCTTTCTTTAATGAGGTTAAGTTAATTAGAGTGGGCTCATCAGTGCTATTAGCTACATGCAAAATCTGAAGCTAAATGCTTAATCATAGAATTAGAAATGATGATTTAATGAATTCTGAATGAATAGTGTGGTTTTACTCCAGCATATTCACAAAAGGGAGTTGTTTGTCATATATAGAAAGAAATATGGGAAAAATAGCATCACAGCAAATCTAAGGATTTAATTTGCAGTGTTGGTTTGCTTGGTTTTTTTGTAAATGACTAATTTTAAGAAGTTATGTTAAAGATGGTCACATAAGGAGTATAAAGGTCTTAGACATAAGGAAAAATAGTAATTTGTAATAATGATAATTATATTAGTGAACTTAGGTATTCTTTATAATGTATTATTTATATTCCACCCAAATTTGACCATGTTAATGAGAAATAAAATGCAAACTTTGATTTTATTTTTAAATAGATTTAAATGTTCTATATTATTTTAAACATCAAAATCAAAATAATTTTGGGGCTGGCCCAGTAGTGTAGTGGTTAAGTTTGAGCACTCCACTTCGGCAGCCTGGGGTTCACAGGTTCAGATCCCGGGCGCAGACCTACACACTGCTCATCAGGCCATGTTGTGGCAGCATCCCACAAACAAAATAAAGGAAGATTGGCACAGATGATAGGTCAGGGAAAATCTTCCTCAAGCAAAAAGAGGAAGATTGGCAACAGATGTTAGCTCAGGAATAATCTTCCTCACCAAAAAAAATAATAAATAATCAAAATAATTTGTAAGATACATTTAAAGTACGTGGAAAGAAACTAGATATGAGAATAGAGCCAAAACAAAAATTGAAGCATGAGAAAATGGGATAAAATAGGATTGCTTTCCATCAAAGTGAGTTAAGTCAACATAGAGGGCATGAGAATAAAGTAAGGAACAGAGAATTTTCAGAAGAGAAATTTTGAAGAGGATGTTTCAGAAAGCTTCCTAATGGAAAAGGAGCACAGTGATAAATGCAGCAAGTGCTGCCATAATACAATCATCTTACATCCCCCAGCCACAGTCTTTCAGCCACTCTTCCTGGTTCTTATACCTCGACGGGCCCCGTCCAACAGCCCTTCTCTTGGAGTAGTTGACAGAGCTAACCAAGACATGAGGCAGCGCTGCCATCTTGTCACCTCTTATCTTGTGCCTGTACTCCCTGAGATTCCTTATCACACCTCAGAAGTGCCAAGTCCTTGTTATTCTGTTGGCTGCTGAGCCCTGATCTACCACCGTGTAAAACTAAATCATGTGAAACTAAATCCAAAATTCCGCAAGGAATGGGGTCAACCTATCAGTGAAAATAATAGCCTATTTGAGCACTTCTTCTTTCTCTGACCGGAAGGCAAGCTCTCCAGAGTCCACTGGGGATATTTCCTAAAAACACTTTGAAAGCTCACACATGTGTGCTGTGATTTTTAGAAAGCAGGATACTCCGCTTGGGGAATAGGAAAGCCTCAGCCACAGTGAAAAATGGTAGGAACAAGAAAGATCCATGAGCATGTTCAGAGAGGTTTTTGCATAATGTAATGTTGTTTATGTTTTCTAAAGCTTAGATAATTGCTTATTAAAGACTTCAGCAAGTTTATAGACATAGTGCTTGCTACATGGTAGTCACTGTGTGGCATAAGCCTATTTTAGCAGATTCTCCAATAGTGCACAGCATGCATCTGTGACTGAGACAAAAATCAATGCTTATGGATTTAGCAGTGTAATCCTATCACTTGTTCTGTGAGATATGATTTGAAATGTAAAGTACGTTAAGACTTAAGTGAACTTGGAGGTATGGAGTCTCTGGGGTGTTTCTTAGCATCCTATTTATTATTGATCAGACTATTTCTTTACGGTCTCTCTACTCCTTGCCCCACTTCCCCTTCCCCTGCTCACCAATAGTTTTTAAATTATGTGTATCAGAACCAATAAATGATCTTCAGTATGAATATTTAGTTCCTGATTTCAAAATAAGTAATAATTTTAACGTTATCATACCTAGAACATAATCATGTGGCCAATCGATTTGTCTTAAAAGAAAATACTCGTAAAATATTAGATAAAGTTTCTAAGTTCTACAAAGAAAATTTAATGTTTTCTCTAGGAACATAACACAAAGTCCACAAGTCATCTGCTTCTAAGTAACCTTAAATAACCCTAACTTACTGTGTTTAGTATCTATGGGAAGTCACCAAAGTAAAATTTTAGAAATTATGGTTTTTAAATTAATTTAATTAAGATTTTTTAAATCACATGCTTGCTCTCAAATTTACTATGAAAGAATAATTAAATGCAGTTTGAAATAGTCATAGCTACCTGGAATCATTCATTCAGTAAATTTGTGTCCAAGACCTATCATGTGTCAGTCACTTACAGGTACTGGGACAAAGTCCCTCCCTCTATAAGGCTCCTATTGTAGTGATCCCTCTTAAGCTCTCTATAGGAAGCTATTGCTAACTGGAATTTACATAAGCCATATTTGTTTCTACATGCAAAAAGTTTGACTCCCCCCCAACCCCACTCTATCAGCCATAATACCCTCAGGACATCACAAAAAATAGTTACAATTATATAGGCTTTTATCAGTACTTTAATCTAGCCTGATCTGAGATAAAATTCTGCCCAGTTTAGTAAACGTTCCTCCCATTAATAGATTATATCTCTGAGAATCTGATTTTTAGTCTCTATTCTGAAAGTGCATTGTACTTTGCATTTACTGAATACTTTTGATATAGACAATTCAGTTGCAAACTAATCTGAATTCTAAAAACAATAATTCCTCTCAAGTTATGCTGTACAACTTAAACTTATATAGAGCTGAATGTCAATTATAATAAAAATGAAAGAAAAATAAAAGCTATTTTCATTGCCATCAGTGTATTCTTAATTTGGGGAAGAGTGAGACCCGCCACTCTGTACATAAACTTGTAAACCTTGGGTTTCCATGAGCTCAGTGCATTTAGACATAGGTGAAACTAGTAAAAGACAAGAATATAAGTTTCTGTGTCAGGTAAGATCTGAATGAGAATCATTCAGAACACTTCAGTGCAGACTCTGTGTGAAAATAATCATGGGGGGACAATCTGTTCCCACTGCTGCGAGCTCTTTTTGCTTGGATACATGTGTATATATTTAAAATTTCTCACTTATCTAGAAGGAATTCTTCTGAATATTATGAACACTATGGATAGTATCTGCTTACACATGCAGTCTGAGTCTTTGAAAAGTTATTTTGTCTTTAAAAGAGCAAATCCACAGAATGACCTTCAGCTACTATTAATCCATCTAAATGTAGGGCGCGAAGGCAGAACACATCTGCCATCTGTCAGCTGAGAAGTCCCCTGCGACTGCCCGACCCTGGCTCCCGACAGAGTCCTCTTGGGGCTGAGATAACTTAGGGAGAGGTCTTTCTCTGCTGGCAAGGAAGGAGTGCATTTAGACTAATCATTAAAACCCATTACCTAACAAAGTGCATGTTCTTAAGGAGCACAGAGATACTTGCCAATGAATTAATCAGCAAAAGAGACTATGAGAAGGTGAGATTAGCAGCCTCAGAAAAGATCAGAATCCATGAGCTGCCAAAGCGGTTTCTGGTTGCCATAAATCTTAGCACAATTAGAGGGGTTTTCTCTTAACAATTTAGAATTCTATCTGGATTTGGTCTCTTTGTTTCTCCACACTGTGTTATATCTGGGGCTGGAAAAACGACCAAGACTTTTCTTGAGCTCAAGAGGGAGAATCATTTATTTGAATAATTGATCATTCAATTAGGAGAGCAAATGTTGAACAGTTGGACAGATCTTTTTATCAGTGTTGATGGGAAGTAATTGGCTGTAGTTCATAATAAAGCAGAAAATTGAAAAGTGTGATTTTAAAATAAGAATATTAAATACGACCTTCCCCCCATCCAGCCCCCAATAAAACCTTCTTACCTGCTCTTTTTGTCATGGCTGTCTGATTTCCTTTTCCCTCAGCGCGACTGCATTCCAAAATACAATCAAGCAACTGATTACATTCCCTGAATATTACTGCATGGTGATTTGCTTACACAAAGTGTGTCTAATGTTAAATAATTCTGCAAGCTGAGGCCTACGAGTAGAGAGTGATACCAGCACGTCATTGGATTTAGCCTAAAGCACCAGAGGAAAGGCAGGCAACCAAAACTTGTCTAGGGCCCTGGTGACACCCTTGGGCAGTGTGACTCTCCCCTAATTTGTAAGAAGAAACTATATTTTCAAGAAAAATGCTTACATCTTAAAAGGTTAAATTTGAATTTTTAACAATAAAATGTTAGATGGGTGTATGGTGTGTTACGGACAATTACGTTACTTTGTCTTAAAAGTAATTTGAAAATACTTAATCAAGGAAAACCCTATGTAATTGCAGGCTATGTTTATTTTATGTTAAGTTTAATCCAATGTCAAAAAGACTGTAATTTGATTCAGAATGGTATACTTATAACTTAGCTATCATAATAAAAAATATAAAAACCTTACTTTATTAATTAAAAAAAAGAAACTTCTAAAGGCATAAATCGATTGCTGATTCTCAAGCTGACCCTGTTTTAAACCAACATAAATTGATACACCAGCGTATCTACTTTTTCATATAGAACATGGGAACAATTTTAATGTTTAAAAACAATGTTTCCTTTAAGTCGCTAATATCAGATAAACTGTTTCTTAGAGGAGAAACTATGAATCACTTTATAGCTCAATAAAGAAGCTATAGAGCAAATGTATTCACTGAAAAATTATGTGTGTGTGTATGTGTGTGTGTGCAAATGTATATGAGATGTATTTATATCTCAAGGGTAAAATTTAAAAAGGCTATAGATATACCTATCTCTTTCTCTCAAAGGTATTAGTAGAAAATGAATTAATAATCAAATATGTTTTATGTTTATTCCCTTTATTTAAAAAACACTCTGTATAAGAAATATTAAGTAATATATTATAATTATATATTATAAATAACATAAAATATTAGGTAGTGAACACTCTTATTTTGTTCCTGCATTTAAAGGGACTTTCTTAAAAATTTTGCCATTGAGAATATTGCTTTCTATTTTAAAACAGGTACTTTGCTATTAGAAAAATGCCCTTCTAATCTTATTTTCAATGGTTTTATTAGAAATGAGTGTTGAAAGTTGTCAAATACCTTTTCAGCTCCAGTTTTGGTTGTTCAGATTAGCGTGTTGTATTAACATACTTTTTTATAACACTCATCTTTGCATTTTATTGTGCTATGTCTTCTTCATTGCAGTAAAAATATCTATACATTTCTTGATAATGGTTTCATTTAAAATAATCCATTGTTGCTTGTCCACCCTGTTTGAGAGTGTGGAAAATTTATTTTCCTATGAAATTAAAGAATCTTAAGAGAAGGTGCTTTGATAATGGTTTCTTCTTGTTAGTTTTAGCTAACTTTTAACATATTTTTTTCAATTATGTCCTTAATAACCAATTCTAATTCATTGTTATGTTGATTCAGAAGGCTGCTTATTTACTCTGTCATCTTCTCTCACCTTTTTCTTAATTTAACTTTATATTTGTTCAGTCACTTCTTATGCAAATGTTAATGGAGAGTCAACTATGTGACAAGCTCCTAGGCAAGGTGGATAAATGAACGACAAATGGGATAAAATGGTCACTTCCTGGGCTCTAAGTATTTTCAGTATATATTACTCCAATCTATGTGGTTTTCCATGTGAATTCCACAACCTAATGCTTGAAGTTCTGGTTTAAATATTCAGTGTTAGAATTCAACATATTGTATTATTGTCATTTAGTTCCCATGACTTTTTTAACTTCCTGAGAATTAATAATGTGATTTTTTTCCTAAACCCTGTGCTTACTTTCTATGACCTATGTACTGTGTTTGATTTCTGTTCTCTTCTGCTTCCTTCTTTTCCTATCTTGTAGAAAGATTCTGACTGGTGCTGGACCATACCACCCATAGACCTGAGTGAGGGGGCCTGCTGCCCTGGGCTTCACACTCTAGGGGGTCCCCATTCTGGCCCTCCTCGAGCTATGCCCCTCCTCACCCACCTCCTCTCCTAGATTATGCTGTGGGTACTCAGGACTCCAGAATTCTCTGCTCCAATGGCTCTTGCTTGATTCTGGGGCCTGCATATACCATTTCCATGTGTCTGTCCTCCCAGGGGCAAATCTTGCTGTCAGTGTGCAAATCCCTAGGACTAAGGGGTGGCCAAGGGGCAACTGTTCGTAAGGGATGTGGATGGAGCTTCTGCATGTGGATGGGGATGGCCGTGTCGGTGCCTGCAAGGCCACTCACAGCAACCAAGGGATCTGGGGGTGGAAAGAGAATGCATCAGCTCTTCCCAGGCCCTCACAGACCTCAGCATGGAACTCAGAGCACCAACAGGATGATAATTTAGAATTTAGCCATATAATAAATCCCTGGAAGGTATATTTGTCAAGATCAGAGGATAACACATATTTTATTTAATAGTTTTTAGCTTGATTTATAGCCTTGAACTGTTTAGACATATGGTGTGCGGACTTTCATTTGCACTCCTGTCCTGATCTCTAAAAATGTTGGAGGTAGGTCTGTGTTGAAATATTCTTTTCCTTTGTTTTCTTGGATTGTTTTCCTAATTCACTGAGATAAGTCCTTGAGGGATGCTGCTTTGACTTCTCTTCCTCTTATCTTAACGTCAGAGTGGTCACAGCGCATGCGTGGGGATATAGACATGCTTATGATATAATTGAAGGACTAATTCAAACCCATTCTTCAGATTTCCCAAAAGATGCCAGTTGGAGACCAACTAGAAATCAGATCTCGTCTATGGTGATTCCATCAGAGATTGTCATCAAAATAACTCCGTTATGTTTAGAATTGCTTCACTGACCAACATGAAACAATGTGTTTAACTCTTGCCTTCTTATTTTGAAGCCTAACATGATTTAATGCCAAAGGGGAGTTCATGGAAGTATTCCACCCGCCTCCCACATTTGTGAAAAGAGTTAGTGTCTGTCATTCTCAATTGCATAGTCTAAGAGCTAAAGCATTCATTTCCTGTAAACTGGAGGTCCACTCAGTTACTCGGTAGTCATTTGCCGAGGACATACTACGTTCTAGTCACCACACTAGAGCTGAAGGTACAGCAGTGAACTAACACTTTAAGGACATTTGAGAAGTGGAATTAGATAAAGATCATATTAACAAATCAACATATGCCATAATATTGGCCACGAAGAAGAATGAAGTAGAAAGTGAGGAGACAGAGCATGGTCAGGGAAGGCTTCCCAGGGAAGTGACAATAGAGAGGGGTCCTGGATGAGTTGTTGAGAGAGCAGAGTGGAAGGAGAAATGTCTGAGCTGACAGAACCACAGATGATCCTGAGACAGGAGATTATTTGGCAGGTGTTAGAGGAGCACCAAAAAAGTCTGAGTGGCTGGAACAGAGCTGAGGAGGGAGAGAGTGGTAGGAAGGAAGGACGGGAAGCTACTGTCAGGTTGTATAGATATAGGGCATTCTAGGCCGTGGTAAAATGAAGCCATCAGGGGGCTTTAAGTAGTATTGTAGCATGTACTCTGGTATTGCGGGATAGTCATGTTTTGGAGTTTCAAGTCAAAGTAGGGAATGCTGCAAGGAGGCTATTATGTACAAGATAAAAGATCACGGTGGCTTATACTCTGTTGATAGCAGAGGACACCATTGGAAATAGTTGAATTTGGGGTATATCTGGTTTTGCAGAAATCAGCTCGTACTTACTCCTAGCTGCGAGTAGTGCTGGAAGAATCCTGCTACCTTTTTTTTTTCTTGGCTGCCCTCTCATGTGGTTGTATAGCTTCCTAAGGCCCACTAGAGCATCTCTCACAGTCAACAGTACAGAAATCGACATTGCATCTTTTGTTATATTTGCATTTTCTGAGCACTGTAGAATGATTTGGGAGTGCTTTGCTTAGAAGGAGAACAAGAAAGTCTCCCCTGTGTTCTTAAACCTCCAACTGCACATTAGTTCCAGCTTTATTTGCTATGTGATATTTATATCTGTTTTTATTGTAAGATGCCTTGGGTGTATTTTTGAACTTGGAATAAATACCGATTTTTGATAAGCATGTAGTATTACCCAAACAAGGCTGAAGAAGTTGAAAGTCAGGATGTTTAACCTTGTAAAATGTTTTTGACTGTTTCCCAATTTTGTAGACCAAGAAAGTGAGAGGAAAGATTGAGAAATCTCTTTGGAATCAATGGTACCTGATAGAGCAAATCTTTCCTGCTTGAAAATTGTTTCTGTGTTTGTGGTTTGTGTGGGAGGACTAGATACAACACCTGAAATATCATGGAGACCATTATGTCTGCACTTGTCTCCGTGGGTTCACCTAATTTACGCCTCAAATACATGGATGCCAAACACTTGGAAAGCAGCTGTTCTTGTAAATATATTAAGCAATTTACTTTAGGTAATGTAGCTTATAAAATTTTAATTTTGGATTAAATAAACCATATCCTTCAGCATGCCTGTTACACCTTGATATTCAAAAGATGAAATATGGGCGTATTTAGTGAATTTCTTCTGAGGATGCTCCAGTGGAGAAGGGTCAATCATTTCCTAATGAAACTAGTCAATAGCAATTCCTCTTAGGAAGCTCAAGGAAATTAGCATTAAGCAACAGGCATGGGTATCTTGGGTTTTACACAATTATGTGATAGGATTGTTACATGTTTTAGGAAATGGTTTCAGGAGGCATTATATTGAAGAGGTAATTGATAGGAAACAGTGTAATTGTCTGGGCTCTAGTGCTACTTGCATTGTAATCTAGAAACCAGAAAGACATGTGATTTGAAAATCTTTACCGAGAAAAGCTGATCGTGGTCTTTATAAATAAATTGCCAAAGGTTAGTAAGGGTTATTGTGTTTTAATGTTTTATTTGAAAGAGAACAGATGTTATACTGGGTGAAAATTTGAATTAAATACCCATTTGATTTATTGCTTCTTAAGTGTCTGTATGTTTTATGCTATGAGATTTTGAGCTTCCCTTCTTCTGTGAAAAGCTATTTATTTAACAAACTCTCATATAGCCCCTGTGTTCCCAGTGCTTTGTACATATTAACTCATTTAGCCTACATAACAATGCTTTGAATTTGGCAATAAAATTATCCCCATTTCTCAAATGAAACCATAGAGGAAGAGAGAAGTTAAGTAACTTGGCCCAAGTCACACAGGCATTAAGTTGTGAACTCGGGTGATGAAGATGCAGACATGGCTCCTCACTGACAGATTCTGCTTCATCTTCTTCATTCTTTACAGTAACCGAAGGGCTTCATCTTTTTCAATTCTAATCTCAATCTCATTTGATTTCACCAAAAGAATGTTTAATTGTTTTTCTTTCTTTCTCATCATAACTATAGGTTCAGCAAATGTGGAAGCACAAGGACAAGTCTGCCTTATGGAAAGTGTGCTTGCGTCACTTTTAAAAGTAGTCTGGATTTTCTCATCTTTTACATTTCTTAGTTATTTTATGGCACTATTTCTGTCAAGATATAACCTGTGGAAAAAATTTACCAAACGGCATCATGGTGAGGAGCCTGTTATAGCTGGAAAACAGCTGCTTAACTGAAGCATTTCTGAAAACAGACAGGCTTTCGATTCACCTTTGAAGGCACTCATGTTTCCTAGTTAAGACAAGGAAATTGGTCATAAATATTGAGCCAAGAAAGTTTATCTGTTTCCTCTATAGCATTTTAATAAATAAAAAGTGAAAAGAAAATCAATGCTTGCCTATTTTCTAATGCCAACTCTGGTTTATTTCATTGTCTAATTACCGTCTGACATACTGTAGTATCTCAGAGCACACAGAATTCTCTAGTGGCCTGAAGCAAATTCCATGGCTGTGATTTTGTTAGATTTCTTAAGCTGAGCTGTGCTAGGCCAAAGGAGTCGCAAAAGCACTAAGGACTATTATAATGCTCTAGAAGTCTTGCTATCATAGATGGCATTTATCCTTTTAAGCATATCCAAAATCAATGTCAGCTGTTCTAAAAGTCTTAGATGATAATGAGTCTCCAAAGTTCCTGTTACTGGCTTAATACAAGTGATTCAATCTTTCCTAGTTCTTTCCCTTGGAAGAGTTAATGCAGGTTTAGGAAATTACATCTTTTCTCCCTTTGTCCTTGATGTTTTTCAACTAAAATAGTAGCCTTACGGTGATTCCATTTGATAAACGCACGTCTTATTTTTCTCAGTTTATGTCTCATCTACAACTCTGTTTCAACAATCAATTTATTGAACAAGTATTAAGCTCCTACTGTGTGCAAGGCTGGATGGATAAGAAGATACACTGCTCTCAGTTTGATAATAGATAGCAAACCATAACCCAAGTTAGACTAGATTAAGTGCTCTGTAGGCGTGGGATGAGTACTGACTAATTACACCTAAGGAATCAAGAAAACTCTCAAAAAGAAGGTAATGTTAGATCTATGAGTTTGTGGATAGGTGAGATTTTTGTCGACTAAAGAAGGAGTAATTAGTGAAGAGACAAGGATGCCTTGGAAACAGAAGATACAAGGAATAACATCATTTAGGGAATTTATTCATTCATTCAACAGATATCTATTGAATACTTACCAAGTTTTAGTAACTCTTGCAGTCATTTGCAATGATAAATACATAGATGAGCAAAACAGACAAAATCCCCTGTTCTGGTGGGACTTGAACTCCAGTGATATAAAAATTAACAGTAAGGAAAAATATGTGAATTGTTAGTGGGTTAGAAGATGACAGATGCTGTAGGGGCGGAAATGTGGAGCAGAGCAAGAGGAAGTGGGAGTGCTGCATGTGGGAGGGAGGGGTTGCGATTATAATAAGTTAAGTGAAGATTAAAGATAAGCAAAAGAGGCCAAGAATTAAGGCTGAGAATAAAAGTCCTAGATGATCAGAGTAGGGTGGGGAGATGTCAGATGAGGCTAGAAAAGTGGACCAGACCCATGTGATAAAGGACTTTGAACACAGATACAGGACGATTGACTTTAACGCCAGAGATAAAGGGGAAACATGAAAGGGTTTTGCAGAAAGTTAGTAATATGATTAGATCGTGTTTTAGAAAAACAAACAAACAAAAAGACAGTGTGGTGTTTCATTCCTGGCAAGAAAAACAGAGAGGTGGTTTTGGATGAAGATTGTGAGGATCCAGTTGGTGGGAAAGGAAAATGGGATGGGCGTGAGAAACGTGTTAGAGGTACGACTGACATGGCTTGAAAATGGAGTGGTTGTGATAAGTAAGGTGGAGGGAAGAGTTGAACTTGATTCCTAGGTTTCAAACTTTGTTGGCTTAAGAGAAAAGTTATATTCCATTTCCCATATTTGAGCTAAGGAACACAGGAAAAGAATCAGACTGGTGGGCATCAGATAAAGCTTGTGTGACTATAAATTACCTCGCTCATGGTAGGTGCGTACAAATATCGGTTTTCTTTCACATCCTCCCTTCTCTCCACCATGGACAGGTTGAATTTGGAAATTCGAGCTGCATATTTATGTGACAGTGTCCAACAAGATGGCAACTTGCACTTGACCCATAGAGGTCTAGAGATAGAGATTTATAAGTTATAAACTAAAGTTCATGTGAGTTACAAACTAAACTAAAGTCAGGGAAGAGAATAAGACTAGGCAGGGAAAGAAAGAGAAAAGAAGTAAAATTTAAGACAAATTGTCTTTGGTCAAATACTCACAAGATTTGAAGTGTTGATTCAAATTTCAGTTCTTTGAGTTGCTTAAAGAAATAGCATTTTCCTTCCAACCTGTTCAACAATTTTTCCTGGTAACTCTATAATATACAGCTTATACTATAGTACCAAATATATATGAAATCATAAGTTATCCACCTAATATTCCTTTCACAATTCTGAGCACTTAATGTTCTTTCATTATGAAACATTTTTGTTTCTTTTGTTCCAGCTCAACTGATCTGTTCAATCAACAATTGAGTCAGAGAAAAACACTACAAAAGCTCACTTTTTATCCT
This sequence comes from Equus quagga, assembly GCF_021613505.1. NCBI lineage: Eukaryota > Metazoa > Chordata > Mammalia > Perissodactyla > Equidae > Equus > Equus quagga. Next base: position 79,499,728 of record NC_060269.1, read on the forward strand.
ACTTTAACTTTATAATCTTAAATAAAACTTCCATTTTTTCCTTTAATGCTCTCTCGTGTTACCTGAAGAGTGTAATAGAGAAATGCATATATACATAGAGAAATATAAATAAAGAATTATGAATTACTAGGAGAGTAATGACATTTCCTTTAGAAGGCCAGGGACTTGGACAATTCAGCATTTAGATAGAAGGGGGTCACTGAATAGTCTTTCGATTTGTCATCAGACAAAAGACTGAAAGGATCACAAGATTAATATCAGCCATGTGCCATTTCTTGCCTGGCTGATTTAAAGATTGTTCTGCTGCATAATTAGGATAATTTATTTGTGAATTGCTTAAAATTAGTGTTAACAGTTGGAGGGTGAGTTATGAGTAAGAATTTTGTGGCTTTATTAAATGTCACTAAAATATAGTCCAATTGTGCTCTATATGACTAAAAACATGTGATAGTTTCTTTATTGGTAGATTTCTTATCTATCTATATTTAGAACATCATTTAAGCAAAGTGTAATGCCAAGGACTTCAGAGATTAGAGGCTTCTAGTTGTTTATTGATAAACAGTTACAGTAAACATTATTCAGTCTAAAATTTTGGCTCACTAAAATCAATCCTAAGTTTAATCAACATATTATTTCAAGCAATCAAAAGAAAATCATATCCCCAAGATTGAGAAACCAACCTCAACACTCACTTAATGAATAATCACCATAGTAATGCTGTGTCAACAGAAAGACAGCCTGTCGGCTCAGTAGAAATGAGTGGTAGAAATGAGTAACTTTAAGTTTAGTGATGGAGGTAAGGACATTAAAAGATTAGATCAGTCTTGGAATCATATCTGTGATTGTTCATCTTGTAAATTCTGAGAAATATACCTTTGACACAGAAATCTGCCATTGTCTTCTATGGCTAGGAAACAATTGCCTGAGGACTTCTGCAACCAGAATTCCTAGGTTAATACCCTCTCCACTGGTAGTGAGTAGCACCCCAGCTCTAACTTGCCATATTTATTATCGATACCTCCTTTCATGGTAGCAGTGTGGCTAATGGAAAGCATCGGGCTCTATAGTCAGGCAGAACAGCATTCAGTTTTCTGTGGAGCCACATACAAGTCACGTGACCTTGGGGACCCTGCCCTCACTTACTTTTGGTTTCCTCATCTATACATGAAGCTCCTACTTGAGCTGATTGTTGTAAGGAGTAAGAAGGCCATGTGCTTGAGCCAAGTACTCTGCCTATACACAGTAAGCTCTCAACAAATGTGGTATTATTTAATTCAAAGTCTTAGAAATTCTTTCTAAATGAATGAAAGATGATGGATATTGGCCATAACAACAACAGAAAATATCAAACTATTTAATGCTGTCAACTCTATATTATTCAAGCAGTAAATTAATTGACAAATGTTAAGCATAGTCCCCTGAGTGTATTTCTTCTTTCCTGTCCATCTCTACCAACACTTGTTAAATTTTTATAGAAAAATACGTGTATCAAAATCCCATGCCTTTGACATTCTATTCCCAAGGATAAACCTCTTCTATTCTAAAGATAAACCTCTTCTATCTAGAGATTTCAGATAAATAATTCTGAAAGAAAAGGGCAGATATTATATAATTTATTTGGTTGATTCTTCTAGAAATTCACTGGAATTAGTAATTAGAAAAACAATTATTTCTTAAAACTAGAGAGAGTGTTGTTTATATGCATTTGAAATACACATAGATACCTACATGTGGTGCTAACGTCAGTGTTTACATAAACTGCCATTCAACTTCTTGTCTTCCAGCAAGATTAACCTTTAAAAAGGTGAATTATATTAGCTGTTTTTCCATTTCAGTCATACAGGCAACCTTATCAACTCTTTCAAAGGAAGTACTGAAGGTGATGGACCTCCAGTAGGCAATCATTCTGTATAACTCTGTCCTTTTATATTTCCTGTTGAAAGTCTGTGCTTGTAAATGGTGTTATTACATAGTGTGTTTTTAATGAGGTTTGACTATTTCGTATTCTAAGGGCTCCCTGCATGACATCCTTAGAGGCACCTTACCACGCTATTACAAGGCCTGGTAGAAATCTGCGCCTCGTTTTCTGGGCCACGCAAGAGTGTGTTGTATCAGAGGCCCAGAGCTACAGGCAAAATTCCTTTCAAGGACCAAACACAGAGAGTTTATGGTGTGGAAGCACACTTTCTATATATGGGACACGTGCCAGGAAACTTCACGAAGGACGATGGGCATCAGATGTGGTGTTCCACCTCAGCAAAATGAGCAAGCACCCTCTGGGTCACTTTGCACGGAGGTATTGGTGACAGTGCTGTGTGCTAAGACGGAGTGCTGAGGCCAGGTGTGGTTGAGCACCTATGCAAAGAAGGTCCCAAAAAACCTGATATGATAATGCCACTTTATAAGTTCTCCAAACTGAGGTTTCCAGATGCCACTTCAGTACGTGTACAAACAACCTAAGCCGCACAGATCCAAGCAGTCACTTAGCATCTCCTGGTATAACTTTATGGAGGCTACTCTTCCTCCTTCCCGCACGACGAGAGTGTAGCGGAGCAGGCAGCAGAGAAGTCCAACACCCCTTCAGCTTTCCCGACAGTCTCAGGACCCCGCTACATACTGATACCTGGATAGACAACATACGGACTGAGGCTTAAATAAAACTATAGCTTTCCTTCTACACACTGCCTGCCTGTTAAGGAAACGAGTGCCCACTTTGGCCTGCATATTCTTTTGAATTACATATTCTTTTGAACAACTCAGTGATTATTGTATTCATACAATCATTCACGTACTGCTTTTTTTATGGTGCCTTTGTTCTACTGTGGTAGAAATGCAAAACCGCAGGCAGTGATTGCACGGAGTCACCCACGATGGGTGGTGCACTTTGCTACTTTTGCAACTCCTGAACAATGAAAAGCACAAATCAAGCTGCCAAACATACGCAAGCAGAAGAAGGTTAACAGAACAAAACAGCAATTAGTGAAAATGAGAAGAGATAAACCCTCCTTTTCATGCAGGCTCTGGAGTCCACTCTAACTTTGCCTGCAAAAGCCAGCGACAGGAAACCAGGTCATCAGGCCCTACTGTGGCCAAGAATATGCAGGCTTTTCTTGGCACCATGGTGATGAGGAGGAGTTCTGTGAATATCAGAAATCACAGGCCCAGAGTAAACCAAAAACTAAGCAATTCAGCCTCATGGGTCCACTCAGTGATGCAAGGAAATGCAAGCTCTCTCTCTAGACAGTGCGGTCCAATAAAAATAGCCGCACATGAAATTTTAAATTTCTAGTAGCTGCATTAAAAAATAAAAAGAAACAAGTAAAATTAACTTAATAATTACATGATCTAATCTAAAATATGATCATTTTAACATATATTCGGTCTTAAAACATTATTAATGAGACACTTTACCTTTTTTTTTGTGCTGTCTTTGAAATTCAATGTGTGTTTTATACTAAGCCACTTCTCAGTTTGGACTAGTCATGTTTCAAGTGCCCAGTAGCCACGTGGGGCTAGTGGCCAGTGTGTGGGACAGTTCAACTTTAAAGTAAACTTTTCTTGTTGATAAAGAGGATTTGAAATGAATACTCGTTGACTTCATTCTAACCTTAAAACTGTGTCCTCTATTCTCTGTGGACAGCAAATAAACAGATGGCAAATTATTCTGGAAGTCATAAAAAGCTAGAATAATCTTGGAAACACTTTTTTAAAGATTAGATTTACAAAAGGCAGCCTTATCCATATTTACCATTTCTACTTGTTTTCTTCCTCTAAAATGTCATCTTTATTATCTTCTCTGATTTTGCCAACTGGTCCAGTTGAAACTTTTGTTTAATTTATTTAGATTTGTACTGTCTAATACATAACCCTAGCTACAATGAATCGCTAGGGACTTAAAATATTGGTAGTGTGACTGAGGAATTGAATTCTTCATTTTATTTAATTTTCATTAATTTAAATTTAAAACTGACACTGGACTCAGTTATTAGAAAACATTTAAGTACATGTCAAACATTTTGGGTATGTGAATCTACTATATTTATGGATCTATAAATTTTATGAAAACCAAACCCAAATCAAATAATTCCAGTGAAAATTTAGCTCTCGAACTGAGATGGCTAAAATTATAAATATAATACACACTGGATTTCATAGACTTAGTACAAGAAAAAGAATGTAAAATAGCAATAAATTTTTATGTTGAATATATGTTAATAAAATATGTTATTAAAGTTAATTTTGTTTGTTTCTTTTTACTGTTTATCCTGTGACTACTGGAAAATTTTAAACTGCCTGTGTGGTTTGCTTTCTGTTTGTATTGGGTGTTTCTGGCTTTAGGTCCTTATACTTACCTGGGCTTTGGGAAAGTCTCAAACACTTGGCTTGGAGAGTAATGGCTGAAAGTAGAACACATTCCTAAACCTATAAATCATAACTGGTTTACGGGGGCCCCTTGAAAAAGTCAAGGGTTTAATGAAGTGCGTCATAAATAACCATTAGCAGTCATCAGAGCTGGCCTACCTTTCAACAGATTGCTCTCTGAAATGTTTTTGCCTCTTTTGTTTCTGAGTTTTGTTTTTTTTCATGTATTTATATTTTTAAAATCAATTAATAATTCTTACCAGTGCCGTAAAGTGACTTGAAATGTAGAAGTAAGTCTGTAATTTGTGAAGTGTTTTGAAATTGACAGTTAAAAGAAAGGGTCCTATAAAAACACGAGTTGTTTTACTTACATTCTATGGGTAGAAGGGAAGAAACATACACTTATTATCTCTCAGTGAATTTGCTTTTCCAAATACCTCAGTAGTCAATTGAACCACACAGTTGTGATATATTATAATTTCATACATCACAGATAACTAGATTTAATGTTGTTTTAGACATCAAAATGTTTTTAAATCATGAAAGGAGTATTCATACACCATGCTGAACAGGCTGTCAGCACACCAGAGGCTAATTTAGACTGTGTCTGGGTTATTTTCATGGCCTCTAATGCGTCTCTGAAAGCATCTATTCACTGTGCGGTATCTGTCTTTCATCAGAATGAATTTGTCAGCCATTTCTAGGGAAAGACAATGTCAAATAATTTTCTGAATATACTATTTGTATTCCATTGCTAACACAATCTACAAAATTCTCCTTAGATCGAAGCTGGTCAACTCAAAAAGAAGTTTTTAAGCACTCGCTATGGGCTAAATTTGATAGACGATGTAATTCATTTCCTTGAAACAACTGGAATCTACATGAATCATCCAAATTAACCTACAGGAAAAGTTTAAACATTAGAACAAAGAAAGATAATGTTAAATTAGAATAATAAATAATAATGTTCAAAAGTCTGGATAAAATCAGCAAAACATCATTAATCTTAGTATATTCTAGTTTTCTAGGAATAACTAATAAAGTTTTCGAGGAGAAGAGATCAAAATTTTAGAGGTTAAGTATAGATATGTAGCTTCTCACATCTAAATTTAAATAAAGTGGTGCAAGGCGTAGTGTTAAAAAGGACTGGAGAAGTGAGAAGACCCAGATTCTAGTTCTGACCTACCACTGACCAGAGGTGTGGTCTGGGGGTGTTATGAAGCTTTCTGAGCCTCAGTATTGTGGGGGACGGGAATTGGCCACCCCAAGATATGTCTCTTTGGCATGAGGATTATTTGGGGCTGGTTACTTTTGAAAACTGCAGACAGGAAAGAGACTTCGAAAAGTGGAACTTACTTACCCTTTGTTAAGAAACATTTACATTGTAAAGGAGATCTCCATCTGTAAAGGTGGCTTCCTCTCTGTACCAGGAAGAAGGGGGGATGACCTTATCTCTAGAAACTCTTGATAAATCAATGTGGAAGGCAAAGACTTAAATCTGCATCATCTGGTAACCTCCTGTAACTGACTCCCCCCACCCCCAACATCCTCCTTTGTCTTTAGCTGAGGATGATGTTTAAGGTGGTGGCTTCAGCCATTTTGGTGAGTTGCTCAGTTTGCCTGAGCCTCTCCCATGTATACATGCTATAAAGCTTCGTTTAATTTTCTCCTGTTATTCTGTATCATGTGAATTTAATTCGTTCTCCAGCCAGAAAAAACCATGGCGGGTAGAGGAAATGCCTTCCTCCCCTACAGTATCATTCTATGTAATGGGGATTTCTGAGCCCTTCCCTTCCTGACCTACAGGGTCTTAGTGAAGATGGAATGAGCTAGGTTTGTGATAGCTTTCCTCAGTGCTTGTAGACCTGATATTGCTGCAGATTAAACTGGGACACACATAGAAATGTTCTGGCATAAACTGCCTCACAAAGAAAAGTTATTGTTCTTTTAAAATAACAAACTCAGTGCTCAGTTCTGCTGTTTAATGTGACAAAAATAAGTTTACCAGTTAAAAAATACAAAGTTAGGGGGCCAGCCTGGTGGCGTAGTGGTTAAGTTCACGTGCTCCACATCAGCGGCCTGGGGGTCATGAGTTCAGATCCCAGGTATGGACCTACACACTGCTCATCAAGCCATGCTGTGGTGGGGTCCCACGTACAAAATAGGGGAAGACTAGCACAGATGTTAGCTCAGGGACAATCTTCCTCAAGCAAAAACAGGAAGATTGTCAACAGATGTTTGCTCAGGGATAATATTCTTCACACAAAAAAATAATAATACGAAGTTGGGTTTGACTGGACTTAATCAGAAAACCACAGAAGGTTTTACTGTGGAACTACTTTGGAGACTATTATACAATTAGGTTTCCAGCTAGCACTTTTGTTGACAAAGGTCCTACCAGTGGTAGCTTCTTGTTACATTTTACAATGAACTGCATGACTAGTTTAGTATTGGATTTTTTATGTAAAGGAGAGATTTTAGAATATGAAGCAATTTCTCCAGACTTAGAAGAATCCAGGAAAAAGCCTGGGATTTTAATTGTGTTGTCTTTGTGATTGTTGGATGCTACAGGCAGTTTAGATTCCTTGAGAAGTTTAAGATAAAGGATATAGTGACTCATAACAAATTTTGGGTAAAATACAATTTGTAAGTTGGTGGTGTTTTCAACATCGCATATATTTTATTAATATAAAATAATGCTTCCTTTGACTTCATTTCTTAGAAAATGTAAACTTGTACCTTTCTCTTTTCAAAAGTAGGTGATTCCAGGCCCTTTTCATGACAGGACCAGATGGTAGGTTTCCAGCACTTTGCTCCATGATAGTCCACAGACCAAATTTAATTTCCTTTCAAGTAGAGGAAGAAAACATATATGACTGCTTATAATTTGGATATGAAAAAACTGCTTCTCAGGAAATTCTTTAGGATAGAGAAATCCTGGGGGAAGAAGTTACTTGGTACATGACAGTCAAATCCTGGATAACAAGGGAGATTTGCCCTGTAGATGGGAGCTGGGGCCCAGATTGCTAGACGTGACCAGTTGTGCCACACAACCCAGGTCTTGTCATTGCACTTACCTTTTGTGTTGTTTATTCTCATAACTTTTCATATGCATTGATATTTAGGGCATGTGTGATTTTAACTCTATGTATATTAGAAATTGATCTGTGTTTGAAAAGATAGCTTGACATTTCAGCACATGTTTGAGTATAAAGAAGAACACTTTCAAGTATGGTCTGAGCCATTAGAAGTAGCATTATGAAATAAAATCTTCAAATAGCATTGTGAAGTAAAATTTTTGATGAGGATGTGCTTTTAAGAGCAAAGTTGGATACTATTTCTGTTAGAAAATTAAAGGAATAAATTATTTATATTGTTTTGTTTATACTGTACTGTGCTTGACAGCTTGATAAGGAATTTGGCAATGCTTAAAAAAATACACAAACCACAGTAAATAAGACAAATCTTTGAGGAAGTTGATGGGGCAGGAAAATAATCAAGGCCATAATGATAGTGAATTCACAATGATGATGGCATGTTTATTCAATGTGTACCCAATGCCAGGTGCTCTTGTAAACACTTTTCACAAAGAAACTCATTTAGTCCTCAGAGTAACCTTAGGTGGTAGGAACATCTCACAAAAAGGTCAAGATACGTGCTCCAGAGTTAAAGGGACAGAGCGCATGTTTTGTTTGAACTGCCGCCTGGCCTAGCAGCCTGGGCTCCAGATCCCTGAGCTCCGCTGCCTTCTCTGTAAAACCAGCATGGGGAATTACTTAGTCTTTCCAGGGGACCACAGATTTGGTTTTAAGACTTTTAGCAGCTAAACCAGAGCTGCAAACACAACTGTAGTGCTGATTGCTGATAAGATAAAAATAACAACCATCCTGAGTAATTAAAAAATGGAATACTTTGGGGCTGGCCTGATGGACAGTGGTTAAGTTCATGCACTCGGCTTCAGCAACCTGGGGTCTGCGGCTTCTGATCCTGGACATGGGCATACACATTGCTCAGCAAGCCACGCTGTCAGGGCTTCTCACATAGAGGAAGATTGGCACAGATGTCAGCTCAGGGGCAATCTTCTTCACCAAAAAAAACAAAAAACAAAAAAACTTTATAGACATATTTGAAACTGCCTCACTGCACCATATATTGAATCATACCAAAAGTAGAATTATGCTCCCATATCAGTAATGGGATATGGGTCTTGAAAATATCCACAGCTCTGAACATCAGCATATTACTACAAGCCAGGCGAGCACAGTTGTATTTTGCCAGCTCAGCTTAGAGCCAGCCAGCCCTTTCAGCCTCCAGACCACTGGTATTTTGTGACATGCAGGCCAGGGGGGCTTCAGAAAATTCCAGGTCCTGGGAAAGACAGCAGCAGGAGTTTGGGCTGGGAATGATGGAGACAGTGATTTTGACTATGTAGCCAAACTACTGGCAAATCTTAATATGCTGATAAATATGGATGTGAATGTACAGTTGTCCCCCCTTATTCAAAGAGGGTACGTTCCAAGACCCCCAGGGTATACCTGAAACTGCAAAGAGTACCAAACCCTATACATACTAAGGCTTTTCCTGTACATGCATATTTGAGGTGTGACAGCAAAACTAGCAGAGATGTCTTTTTCCTTCTTCACAAATTCACAGATGAAAGATTCATTCTTACAGTCGATCTTAGTAACCTCAGCATAAGATCATTTTTCTTTCCTTATTAAGTGGAAAACTAACCTTTTCACCTAAAGGAAGCACTTTTCAGCTTCTCTTTGGCATATCCAAATTGCCAGCATCACTACTCCTGCACTTTGAGGCCATTATTAAGTAAAATAAGGGTGACTTGAACACAATTACTGCGATACCACGACAGTCGATCTGATAACCCACAGGGCTACTAAGTGACCAACAGGGGGGTAATGCATACAGTGTGAATATGCTGGACAAAGGGGTGACTCACTTCCTGGGTAGGCTAGCGAGAGACTTCATCATGCTACTCAGAAGGTCATGCAATTTAAAACTTATAAATTCTTCCTTTCTGAAATTTTCCATCTAATATTTTAGGACCGTGATTGACCGCGGGTAACTGAAACCTCGGAAAGTGAAACCATGGATAAGGGGGCACTACTGTCTATGGATTTATCATCCTGATACTTTATCCAAAGAGTTTGGCCAACGTGGTTCACTTGCTGGGTTACAGTTGCTTGCTCCAGAAGACGGAGATTCAGCATCTAAGTAGAGCAAAGCAAGCAAACCAAGCCCTGGGGCTGGAACTGTGTCATCCTGGGAAGGGGAGGTGGCCTGGTTTGAGTTTGACTCTAGGAGCGAGGCATCAGATGAGCTCTCCTAGGGTGGAAGGGGAACTGTGGCTGTTATTCCACCAGGAAAGAAAAGCAGTCTCCCTGAAGGTCTCAGATCATTTTTCTGTAACTAAGCAATGTGCTACCTTGGCATTGCTTCAAAAGGGGCATTATATCAAAGAACAGTTTTTTTCCCTCTCTCTCTTTTGTGACTGAGAACAAGAGAGAAACAAAACCTCTTTTATACTGTGCATATTAATCACTATCAAAACACACAGCTGTTGGATTAATTTGGGTACTAATTTACTTTTAGTTTGATTTTGCCACTTAAAATGAAGTATTATCGCTGAGGCAACAGTGTGAAAGTATGTTGTTGTAAAGGACCTTTGAGTCATAAAAGCTCCACTTGTTTTGCCAAATCATTAATCTGATATTCAATGAATCTCCCACTGCCCAAAGACCTCTGTAATCCTGAGATGTGACATTTTATGTTTGCAGATGCTTGATTTAGTGGTGTCTCTGCCAGCTGATCACTAACAAATGATAGCACAGCCAAGGAAGACCGGTGAGATTTGCATCTGGTTTGTGTAATGGTAAACCTGTGGTGCCAGCTTTCTCCTGGAAACTCTCCTTGAAAACTCAAATATAGTGGGCAATGATCAGTTCATTAAAAAATGCAACAGCCAAGAACTATTATGGAGACTGAAAATACTTGCTAGTCCAAGAGTTTGGCTGGCCCCATCTACCAGCTGACAGAGGTACAGTTGAGCTATGGTTTCTGTGTATGGCTCCAGGGAATGACATTTACATATGCTGTGGTGTGAATGGCACCCCCTAGGGTTGTGTAATATGCTAGCTTTGCATTTTATATAGTCCACAGTTTCTACCTTTTTTACAGTATCCTATTTATTATTCAACACATGTTTGTGTCCTTCCTTACCTGTAAGCTCCTTCAGAACTAGTTCTATTTTCTTATTCATCATATTGCCAAGCCCTGGTAAAGTGCCTATGGAATAGGAAACTTTTTTTTTTGAGGGAGATTAGCCCTGAGCTAACATCTGTCGCCAATCTTCCTCTTTTTGCTGAGGAAGATTGGCCCTGAGCTAACATCCGTGCCCATCTTCCTCTACTTTATATGTGGGACGCCTGTCACAGCATGGCTTGATAAGCAGTGTGTAGGTCCGCCTGGGATCCAAATTGGCGAACCCTGGGCCACTGAGGCGGAGTGTGCAAACTTAACTGCTACACCACCAGGCTGGCCTCAGGAAACTTTTTTTAAGCTTATCCATTTAATTGAATAAAAGTGCAAATATGTTTTGTAAAGCCAAAGATTTTAGCTTTTATGCTTAAACAAATAAGAATTTTCCAAAACTATTATTCATATTGGTATGTCAGTTTAGTCTTCACACTAGTTAGGAATCTTCAGGATGCAAGTGTAAGAAGACCGAATCAAACATGTTTAAGTCAAAAAAGAAAAAATGAATTCAGTCGTTCACGTAACAGAAAATCCCAGAATTAGATACATCTAATTTCAGTTGCGGCCAGATCCATTGACGCGAATTATGACCTCAACACATTCTCGATATATCTCTCAGCTCTGCCTTTCCCTGCGTTGGCTTCATTCAAGCTTGCTCTTTCCGTCCCACATCAAGATGGCCAGGAACAATGTCATACTAACAGCCAATCCTTTCAGCAATCATTTTCTTTCTATTACAACAAAATCTCAAATTTCATTTTGATGACATCACGTATGGTCACGCGCTCGCCGTGAACCAGTAGTTGTGGTCACAAGATGGGAATGTTCTGATGGGATGGAGTGGAAGCGAATGGGAAACTGAAGCACATGGCCTGAGAGTGTAGGAGACATTTCTGTCACAAAACAAGAGGAAATAGATCAAGGGCAAACAACATGTTTCCATTGCATTATCTTCCATTTAACAGGTGAGGCAGCTGAGGCTCAGAGAGTATCTATGTCTTGACAATGTACGTCTTCTGATCCTGAGTCCAGTATGTTTTTCACATTATGTCTCATTCATTCAGGCAGTCATGTGCAGTATCAGGTTTATAGGTAATTAACAGCAAGGACACTTTTTAGACCTGAGCCTGGTACCCTGAGAATACTGAAGAACCAGCAGCAGTGAATGGGTAAACTGATAATAGGAATCATGAGAATATTTTTTGAGTCTTCGGTTCAGTAGGGTTCAACTTGATTTCCCAATTTATGAAAAAAGGCAGCTTGATTTTCCTGACAGATCATACAAGCGGAAGCTTTCCCTGAAGCACTGGCAGTGATTTCAGCAGAAACAATCGAGTTCAAATAGCTCCCTTGTTTCTTGGCTCTCCTGACTGTCGGAGGGATTTTGTTTGCTTTGATTTGGAAGTGGTTCTGTTTTTGGCGAGAGTGAAGAGGTGCTCTGGCCTGAGGGACTTGTGAGTCTTACAGGGTCACAGGCATTCGATCTGCCCGCAGCCCCCGCTGCAGAGGAGACATTTTCATAAATCCTGCATGATTCTGCATCCACATTTGCACACAGCAGCATATCCTTGATGACCCCATCTTATTTTCGTTTAGTTTTGTTTCCTTTTGGATTCACTTTTTGCAGCAGTCAGTCTGAAAGGTATGAAAAGGATAATGATTTCACAAGAACTCCAGGTGAACCCGTTCAGAGGAAGAGGGAGTTCGGGGGTCTGGCCTGAAGTCACCCTGCTTATTTAAGTAGATTTGAAGAAAAACAGAGCATGAAAACGACAAATCAGCCTGACTTATCTGAGAGGAGTGGATAAAACAGTCGCTGCAGGAGGAAGCGTGTAACCCAATCCAGTAGTTTATCACATCTTCAGGAGACCTTGAAATAGCTCCATGAGTTTATATTGTTTCCGAGAGCCGTGTGAGCCGCGCTGCCTGGCCCTGCCCCCCGTGAACCCTGAAATCAATCCATTGCTCTCTCAGACTTTGGGAAAATGATATGCTGCTAATGTCAGTGAACTCGCTGCATTCACAGAATGGTTTTTCACTCCCTGAGATCACCGAAGTGGAAGACAGAAAGGGTATGCTTTCCTGAGAATAGCCACATGTGCTCGAAGACCTAGATTTTCCAAGCATGAGTGCATTTCTGATAAAACACCTCCTAACATGAGGAAACCTTGTTATTCTTCCTTTCCGCAGATCGTTTGCCTCCTTTATATTTGTAAAGATTGTCAACTCCTATTTCTCTTTTGGAGCTTTGATGAAACAGAGGCCTTGGTGAAAGGAAAATGGATACCAGTTGAAGAAATCCACCTCCTGTAACAAAAGCGGCCAGAGCTGTACCCTGGCACCCCTGTTTTTCCACAAAGCGTCCTCCTTTGTCCCAGTTTACATTAGTTCATAATCATTGTTTATATTTTAGATATTCTGAAGAAGCACTTTATAGGTGGATAAAATGCAGGTTAAGATTTCTGGCTCAAGAATAACCCCTAAAAGTTGTTACATTTTGCAGTTGGTTGCATTACATGTCTTAGGACATTTTCCTTTTATTCTTTTTGCAAATCGCCTTAGCTTGTTATTACTTAATTTGATAATAATTTTAACAGTGCTAATACCTTACTCTCTGGAGCAATTAACAATTTTCAAATTGCTTACACCTATTCTGTGCCGGGTGTTTTATTTTTTCCCTCTATATTGTGGACAATGATCTGGCAAGTCTTTTTCCTTTAACTTAAAGGATAGCTTTTATAGGTAATTTAAAACAGTTATTATAAATATGTTGGTTGAATACATTAGAAAGCAAACCAAATAAAAGAGCAATAATAACATGTCCTTGTGGTCTTTGAAGAGACTAGCAGCAGATACAGTACATATAAAATTATGTATTGAAAAAATAGCATCTATATATTCCTCATTTTGACCGATAACTAATAAACAAATTATGGTACCCTCTTGTGAAACTCCACACAGCTGATTATTCATCAGGTGATTCTCTAAGTCTGTGTTGAGTGTTTGTTAAAGAAAATTGCTGCTGCTTATTAGCCATGTGGACCTTGGGCAAGTTAATTTGCTTCTCTGTGCCTCTCTTTTTTCATCTTTATAATGGAGATAATGATATCACCCATGATGCTGTTGTGAGAATTAAATTAAGGAATAAATCTAAAGTTCTTGGTGGGGTACTGGGCGTTTTTAAGTGTTTTATAACTATTTGTTATTTTTTAGAGCTGTTTCGATGTTATTGCTAATGATAGTACTGTAAGAGAATAGTGGACAATGATTTACTAAATCGTAAGTTTTCATGCTTTGGGAGGCAGCTTCACTTGAAAAGCGCTCAGGCTTACAAAGCCAGACCTGGATGCCTTTCCTAGCTCTTCCCTTAAATGGGTGGATAGTCTTGGGAAACATACTCAAGCTTTCAGAACCCAAGTTTTCATCTATGAAAAACAAAGGGAGCTTATTATAAAAAGTTGCATCCCACAGGGTGGCTAAAAAATGAGATGGCAATATAATATTAAATAATATAGAAAAAAATTGGTTTCATAAAGAAAACTTCTTAGAAACAGTCTCTGGCTTTAAGCAAGTGATGGTGGAGCCCATCATTAAATCTCGTTCCATCTTTTGCCCTGGAGCTGAGCACCCTGAGTCAACAACACACGGTACATCCCTGATCTTTACATTTTTTAACAAAATAAAGGTAATATTTTCTGTTTATTTGCAAAATGTAGAAGTAGGTTTAAAGTAATTGGCAACTTAGAAAGTTTTAATTTTATCTCAGCAGAAAAAATACTTAGGCAGTGCCATATTCTCAGCCTTGATTCCTTATTTCCTTTGATCATCACTCTGTCTCCTTCTAAATAGATAACAGTATTCAAAGTGCTGCTCAATTCTGAGGTCAAGATGATTCCCGACACTAACTTATTGGGAATGAGTTCAACTATACTGATTGGTTAATCCTTCTCTGTTTTTGTCAGAGAATTTAATTATAGACCCCAAATAAAACTACTTCCAAATATAACGAAAAGTTTAACTGTCTTTGAGACAGGAGTTTTTGGAACTTTTTGTTACTTGTAAACTTCTAGAAATGCTGAAGCATTTGTCATACTTCAAAATCTAGTCTTTATCTGAAACATCAAGGTAGATTTCAGTCCTGAAAGACTTTTTATCTTATAAAAATAGCTCACCTCTTTCAACTTCATGTAAAGATGGCAGGCTAAGGCTAAAGTGACAAAGAATGCCTTAAGGGGAACTTTGAATGAATAACTTTGAAGGAAAACTATTTTCACCAAAGACTTGTCCAGATTTAATTAGTTACGGGGGTTAACGACAGGGAGAAAAGGCCAGGAGCCTAAAGGGATTTCAGGAATAAAGTGTCAAGGAGAAGTGAGGTCTCCCGTGGAGAAGGAAGTGCCGCTGCTTTAAGGTTTAATACTTTTGTGACCAGTGTCAAGTGCTATGATTTCCAGTGTCAGCAGAGGTGAAATGTGAAACATTAACCAACCCTGTACCTTACTGGAGGTGATTCACAGCCTTACCATCTTCTTCAGTATACTGAGTATGTTATCTTTCAAAACAATAAATTTTGGAAGAATGTCATTTGCTCCATCAAAAAGGATAAAAAGTGAGAATATTGGTTCAGAATCAGTACCCTCACTTAACAAGAACAATTAATTTTTTTTCCTGAGGAAGATTGGCCCTGAGCTAACATCTATGCCAATCTTCCTCTATTTTGTATATGGGATGCTGCCACAGCATGACCTGATGAGTAGGGTGTATGTCTGAGCCTGGGATCCAAACCAGTGAACCCTGGGCTGCCGAAGCACAGCACGCAAACTTAACCACTGCACCACCAGACCAGCCCCATCCAGCAGAATTCATCTTTTGCTGGCAAAGTCATGGAATGTGCATTTATATCACATGCTAACTGGAAACTACGATTTTTAAAATGACATACATGGATCCAGAATTCAGTTCTCAGAACTAAAGATGACAATGACATTAATAAAGGTTGTGGGGCTTGTTTGTTTTTGTTATAAAACTTCTGCAGAAATTTTGGTGTCATGCAAACATTACCAAAGCCATAAATGCACAACGGTCTTTTTGTTTTGTTGTTTTTCAGCTTTGGATGTTAGCTTACACTAGACATCGTAGGACTGTGGTTGGAACACAGTGGGCATATGACAGCACCAACCTTGGCAAGTGATGGAACAAGTGAGGCAGAGAATTGACTATGAAAAGCAATAGGCAACACAGAACATGGACAGCAAGGTCCCATTTGTATTTTGTTTGATGCTATGTGTGTATCCACACACATTTACACACACGCCTCCATAAATAACTGCATAGAGGAAGGTCGACAGCAAAGCACACTGGTCTCAATGGTAGGTAGATTTGGGGAGTGGGCTGCAGCTTGAGGAGTGACTTTCCATTTTTGTTATTTGTTTCTTTATTGTAGAATTTTACCAACTAAAATATATTAGTGTTGCAATTTTTTAAGAAAAGATAAATAATAGCATTTTAAAAAATGATAGTCTGTGGGGTAGCTCAAAAATAAGAAGACAAAATAAACTATCAGCTGAATTAGAAGGGGGTATTTTGGTGGCACCACAGAGCTTACACAATCAGAAAATATAGACCGGAACCAAGAAATGTCGATTGTGACCTGAGAGGGCTGCTCCTGCCGCTTCATAGCCATGCCACCCCAGAGAAGCCACTCCAAGTGTCTGGGCTTCAGCGTCCTCTTCTATAAAATGAGACAGTTGTACTGACTAAAATCTCTGTGGATACTTAATTAGGCAACAAATTACTTTACAGCCACAAGCAATTCTCTCCCATGTTCCCCTGCCTCCCCCACCCTACCGCCTACACAGTTCTGTGACGGCTACCCAGCCTGTGAGACAGGGCACAGAGAAATGAGACCGTTCTCTGAGCATCTTTTTTCCGCGTTGTAACCCTGGCCTCCCTCCCACAGTCCTGATCCACAGTCATGATGGAAGCACAGACTTCTGGGCTGGAGAACTTGTAGATACCCTCACTTTCTCGAAGCTCTGCTATTTATGTGCATGGTGTACTCACAATCTGGACTTCTGTTCACACTGTACAAACCCACCTATCAACCTACCTACCTAATCACACTTACAAAAAACAATAAAGCTTAGGGAAAGTGACGAGGACCAGCACCAGGCTCCCAGCTCGCAGGTCAGTGTTCCTTTCCCCACCTCCAGCTGACTCCTCCAAAGCAGTACCTGAAAATAAACATATTTTGGGAAGTGACATAGTAACTGGAGTTTGTTTATATGGGAATTATTGATGAGAAAGCAAATTCTGAAATTTTGTTTATAAATTATGTCCAAAATTTAGAAAGAAAATTAAGGTGAGATAAAACGATTTTATATACCCACAAGAAAGAATGAGGACTCTCAAAAAGATGCTAACACAAAATCTAAAGATTCATTTGTTACAGAGTAGAAAAATGAAGAGTACTGACTTATACATTAAAAAAATTGGAAACTTACACTTTTAGGAATTTCTATACCTCTTCATCAATTCAGTCAACAAACATCGTCTTTTATTTATTTATCTTGTGGTCCTGCTATGTGCCAAACATGGCTGGGTGCTACAGATTCCTGAATGAAATACAAATAATCTTGTTCAAATAAGCTCTGTGTAGTGGGGCTCAGAAAAGTCAATATGACATATTACCGTGTGACAAGTGCAATGATATAACAATGCATATTGCGCAGTGTTAGCAGAGAAATAAGGCCACAAACACATGCTGGAAGAGTCTAGAATGAATTCCTGGAGGAGATAAAGCTTAAGGTGAACTTGGAAAGAAGAGTTGGCATTTCCTAAGCACAGGAGGGAAAGGACACTCAAGAAGATGGATTCAAGAGGAGCTAGTGGTCAAGCATGTTTGGGAAAATGAGAGAAACTTAGTATTCACAATACAGTGCAACGAGAAAATAATACAAATAGTTATCATATGTGAAGATCTTATTTGTGATCAGCTCTATGTTAAATCAGTCCTATTACCTTGTTTCATGTAACCTGTGCGCTGTCACCATGTTGCTGTACCTACCCATTTCACAGCCACAGAAACTGAGATGAGGTGAAATGGCAAAAGTCACATACATAGTGAAGAGTGGTGCTGAGATTCAAACCCAAGTCTGCAGGGTCCCAACACCTATTTTTCTAAAAACAGCACAATTCATAGTCTACGAGAACCCAAAGTCTATGTGTTCTTCCATAGATACAGAAAGCCTTGCAGCCATTTATTCAAAAATTTTATATTCAGTTCCAAAGACTATATAAGCACTAAATATACAAAGATGAATAAAAGCCAGTTGGTTAGCTACAAAGTTAATTATAAAATGCAGTGTTAGAAATAAATATAATGCCCCTAACAAAGTTGAAGGTAGGGGTAGGGGAGAGGTGGGTTGTATCTGGCGGAAGTGAGGAAAGCCAGAGAAAACTTCCTGGAAGGACTGATGCCTGAGGCTTAGAGGTTGAGGAAGAGCAAGTAAAATAGGAGAGGAAGGTCACTGAAGACAGCAGGTATAGAAACTGTGTGTTGTGTCCAAAGGATGGTAGATGGTCTGCTCTGTGGGCATGTGGAGGACGAGGCAGGGAGTGGTGAGAGACGACGGTGGAATGTTGGTCAGCTTCAGATCATGGAGGAGCATGTGTACCATCTTGGGAGCTTAGATTTACCTTACAGGAAATGAGGAGCTTTCGAATTTTAAACAGAGGAGTGACTTAGTCAGATCTTGCCTTTAGACAGGAGGCAAAGGATGCCAGTTCTGAGGCTTTGAAAATATTCTGGCAAGAAATGGTGATGGCAGTGGAATCAGAAAAAGAGGCAGATTCAAGAAGCAGGTAGGTCACAAAATTAGTAGGACTTATTGATTGTTTTTATGTTGGACGTGAGAGAGAGAAAAGAGTCAAAGACAATTAAATTTCTAGCTTGGGAGAATTCTAGAAAAGACTGAGATTTCATAATTTTGAAATTTCCTATATTCATGAACTTTGTTATGGATTTATGAACTACTGTATTTTTAGGTGTACTATTAATTAATTATTTTGCTCAGTTTAAGGAATAATTCCTTAATGCCAAAGTCCTAAACAGAGCTTTTAACCTGTATGGGAAATCTCAGATTAAAGTTTTTTAATGATCATGTTTGTAAAATATAAACCATGTGGTCTTATCATTGATGGTTATTATTTTTAGGTCTTAATTTTATGGATGAACATTGTACCCATAAGCCAAGTATTCTTATTTTCAACGTCTTTCCAGAGATTTTATTTTGGTAGTTTCCAATATATGAATTGAAGTCTTATTCTTAATTTGGTGATATTTGTCTCCTTCGCTATCTCAGCCTAGCATTCTGATATGTTCTGTTTCCCTTACTTGTGAATTCTGAATGCTTAAAAAACTGTTTCGTGTGTGTAAGACAAAATTAGCACACTGTTGAAGACATGAAAAAGAATGATGATGTGTTCCTGAAGAGAGATGTTAAGAGATTGAAATTGGGTGCTTAAGAATCTCTTTGTCCGGAAGACGTCTTGAGCTGAAACCTAAATGGCCAGAAGGAGAGAAGATCTTTCCTAGAGAAATAAAGAGCAGGAGCAAATGGCCTAGGGTAGGATTGAGCTCCGTGTGTTCAAAGATGTAAATACCGGTCTATCTGTCTTGAGAATGTTGAGGAAAGGGCAGGAGGGCAGGAAAGGAGACACAGAGGCCAGCAACAATAAGATTAGGTGGGTCCTTTTTGGCCTTGGTAAAGAGTCTGGTTTCCTTCTCGGTCAATGCAAAGGCGTCGAAGGGTTTTGAGAAGCAGCGGGGTGGAGTGGAAGGTTGTGTGTGTGACATGATCTGATAATTGAAGTCAGTGTTGTGGATGATGTGCCCAAGGGAGAGACTAAAGGAGAGAACCTTGGTAAGTATCTGACTGTATTCAAGCAGCAAAGAAGAAAGAGAAAGGTCGAAGAGGTAGGAGGGAAGCAATCTAGTGCTAATGCACAGTCCCCGAGACAGGAGGGAGTTTCAAAAGAAGGGAGTGGTGCGGTGAAGTCAGGTGTCAAACGAGGCCAAGGGGCTGAAGAGGCGGTGTCATCAGATGTGTCCTATTATTTCTCACTCACAAAATGTTTTAGATTCAACTTTGATTATGTAGTGAAGGAATATATTTAGTCCGAGGTGGTATACACCTCATGATATACGGCAGTAACACTTGCATAGAAGATAGATATAGTTATTTTTGAGGTGGGAACTGGATCTGTACTTATAAATACTAAAGAACCACCTTTTAAATATGTATATTTCTGTTATATTTTGTGCAACAATTTCTTCTCACGATTTCTGTTGATAGAGCAACTCCTATATACATCTGTCCTATCCTATCCTATAGAACTTTCTTAGGGACAACAATTCAAATGGAAAGGAAAAAAAACCCTGAAGTCCATTCCAGGCATTGGAGTAGATATTGGCCATGCAGAAATGAATAAGATAAGCGCTGTTCCTAACACTCAGAACTTTCCTTCTACTGAGGAAGAAATAAAAAGAAAGAATAAGAGTAGAGAGCAATGGAAGATGAATCAGGAGCTTATGGCCAGGACTTGGGGAGGGGGGCTTCAGAGGAAGAGGTGTTTGACACCTGAAGAATGAGTAAGAGTTACAAAACAGGGTGTCGATGAAGTTGTGGGAAGTGTGATGGCCAGTTTTATGTGCCACCTTGGCTAGGCTACATTCCCTGGTTATTCGGTCAAACACTAATGTAGTGTTGCCCAGAGAGGCATCAGCTCTGCTTATAAGGCCTTTCAGCTGATGGAATCAGGCACACCCAGATTATCTAGGATAATCTCTCTTACTTAAGGTAACTAATTTTGGATTTAATCACATCCTCGAAATACCTTCACAGCAACACCTAGATTAGTGTTTGATTAAATAACTGGGGAATGTATTCTTGGCCAAGCTGACACGTAAAACTGACCGTCACGGATAGTATTCTGGGACAGAGATCAGCATGTGTCATGTGAAGATACTATAGTGTGGAATTTGAAAATCTTTATTAAATTCCTTTAAACTATAAATCATGCTTTTAGTTAACTAACAAGTGTTAGCCCTAAGTATACATTGTCTTATTTATCTATCAATAATTGTTTAATTTCTATAATATTCTTCTGAGTGATCTTGTTTTATTCTTCAGATTCCTGAAGTTTGTAATAGTAGTATAGGATTTGTAAATCTAACCATTAACAGCGAGTAGGAAAATGGTAGCAATTTTCCTTAATTCATTACACAAGTCTCTACACATATTAGCGAACCTTTCTGACATCCTAAAATAAAGCACTTTAAGGTGAAAGTCGGGTACTAGTGAATTACAAACATGTTAGCTGCATAACCAGACTAGTAGGCTAATTTTTATTATGAATTCAGATTAATAAATTTAATATCTTTTATTTCATTATTTCTTTTTATAGGTAAAAAGACTTCATTGGGAGATAAAGTACAACTTCAGCTACAACAACTAGGACAGTCCTAGCAAATATTTATCTTTGAACAAAATATGAGAAAAATAGTAAACTATCTTAGTTCCAAGTCAGAGGTCATAGAGATGAGGAAATTAGGGCAATGGAAAATAAGACAAAAATGAAATGAAACCAGGCAGAATGAAATAAACGCTGTGTAGCTGCAGGTAGGCTGGTCTGTAAACACAGGTTTTAGTGGGGATATCATGGAAGGCTTTGTGGAGTCATCTATTGATGTGGGGGCGCTTAACTGAGTGGAGAGACCTGTGGGGGTTACTCGAGGCTGAAGCAGGAGGTTGCAGATGGGATTATGTAATTTCTCTCTCTCTTAATTTTAATAAAAACTCAAGAAACACACAAAATTTAGAAATCATCCATAATCTAGCATTTGAGAAACTGACTTCAAATAGAAGGTAAAAGATCCCCTGGAAGCCATCCAATTCTTCTCCCCGGAAGTAATTACCATTAAGTTTTTTGCACATCGGTTTCTAGGCTTTACCTTACGCTTCATGTGATTTATTGATGCAGCCATCACACACTTTTTCTCTCCTTCCTTCTTCCTTCTTTCCTCCTTTCTTTCTTTCTTTATTTCTTAACAAAAAGTGGCATTATTCTGCAGATTGGTCAAAAACTTGCTTTATTTGCTTAGTGAATAATGGATGCGCTTTTCTAGTTTAATACATGCAAATCTGCCTCCTTATTTTTATTGGCAAAACAGTGTTCTCTTGGAAGGGTGTATCATAAATAATTATCTAATCATTCCTCAGTTGACTGTTAGTTGTTCTCGGTCTCAGGTCTCATTCAAATAGATGATTCCAGCTGCCTTTTGTTGTAATATATCATTTTTTTAAATAAACAATGCTACAGTGAACATCTTTGTGTGTGTGTGTGTGTGTATATATATATATCCATATATATTTACATTTTGATGCCATTATGTCTGTAACATGGATTCCAAGAAGTGGGATAACCTGTTTGGAGGGATTAGATTTCTCTTTGTATTGTCAAATGTTTTCTATTGTGATACCCATTTACACTACAGCCAGTATATGCAAATACACATTTCCTTAACCACTCATCAATATTTTTTAGCTAATCTAATAAACAAAAATAAACATCATCTTGCTTTACATTGTATTTATTAAATTATTTGAAGAAGGGAGTAAATGTATTTTTGAAAAACTTCTAAGAGTGCTATATAGACTATATATCATCTATATAGATATATAGACTATGATCTCAGCAGAGGCAGAGATTAGGCAGGAAAGCACTTAGGAGGGTTTTATGTTAGTAAAAGTCAGAGATCATGAAAGCTTAACCTGGGGCAGAAGGAGGTGGCCCTGTTTCACAGGTGTGTGTGTGTCAAATAGCATGTTGACTTCATGTCACTATTAATTGTGTATGAGCCAGATTTGGAAAATATTCCTTTTAAAGCAGAAAAAATAATTTTCTTTTGGAGTTAGAAATCATTCAGTACCTCCAAATTGTGCAATATGTTTAAGGCATTATATATTCAGCTACTTAAATTTAGATGATGAATCCATTAATATGTTGCTTGAAATATAGACTCTAGTCTTCGTCTTCCAAAAGATATTTTAATTGAAATATTAAAAATAAGCTGAAGTCTCATTCAAATGGTTAATTTCAGCTGCCTTTTGCTGTAATATATCATGAATTATCTCTCTGATGGATGGGCAGCCAAGTGCAGATAAAATTAGCTTTGCAGTCATTCATTTTAAATTGCTCTTGAATCATTTGGAAGTAAATTCCATTTCAGAAGAATACGCTTCAGGTCTCAAACAAAGGGATAATAGTCCTATATTTTATGATATAAGCAATAATAGTTTAAGTCTTATGATTCAGAAATATGGAAACTTGTGTATTAAGTTGATGAAAATTGAGGCTTGATATATAGCAATAAAACCAGCAATATAAAGCTTCCTAGATTGATGTTCATAGCGTAATATTTTTTTGTCAAGAATTAGGTGGAATGAAAGTCTATAAAAATAATACATGGTGCAGAACTTTCTGTTCTTGTGTATAAGTGAAAAAAACAAAAGGCTATATATAAGATAACAGAAAAGGAAATACTGAGATTTACCTGATGTCAAGATAAAAATGGCAATATCATTATTGAGTAATGGTAGAAAGTGGAAAATTAAGTCAAGTGTTAGAGCAGAGTAAAATGAACAATGTTACATCTGAATTCAAATGGCAGTCATAGCTTTAGGTTAATACTGAATTCAATGTACAGAACAAAACCAACTTTGGAAATTTTACTTTGATAATTTGAATAAAGTACATGTAGATAACTTGTTTAGCAATTTAGTTTATCAAGCCATTTTTGCCCAAATAGCACAACACTGTCAATATCAGCATCTGGGTTGTGCCTTTATAACAACATATACTAATTTAGGATGACTGTGGCATGTTGCCAGGAATAAGTTTACTAGCTGAAGTTGCTGTTCACAAATTGAGTTCCTATTATCTCCCTGGAGACCTCAGAAGACTCTTTGGATATTTATATTAAGAAATAAAGTGGTAAGAGGATGTACTCACTGACTCCCTGCTGAAAATCACATTGTTCCATTATAGCTTCAACTTTTGCAGCATGACCTTAATAGTATCAGAAAGCTGGTTTATTTGTGTAGGAAAATGCATTGCGTGCTAGGAACTGATTTCAGTAAACAGTCTGCCAGCTCAAGGGAGACTCTTAGACCTTATCACCCCTTGGATTACACAGTCCTCTTGCGCCCTGAAAGAGCTGACCTCAGGGTGGCAGGGATTTTACTTTTTTCAGATGAGGCCCATGGATGGGCCTGGAGTACATCCAAAGGGAAAGCCACGAACAGATGAAATCACACACTTTCCCTTGCACACCACTGCAAACACACCTGCTTAGAGAATTGAGTGGAGCCTGAGTTTCTCAGTCTGAAAAACCGTACCTTCTTCTAGCAAACATCTGATCACCATAAGAAGGTGAGACATACCAAGTAAGTTCTAAAATGAATAGCCACTAATAAAGATGTAATTTCAATTCTCAGGCAGTCCATGAAGTGGAACGCTCAGTTAACTGACATTTGCAGACAGGGCCAGCTTCATGGGTATGTGACCTGTGCTGTCATACAGGACCCACTACTTGGTTTAATAATAGTGACAGTGCTCTGCTGTCACTATCTCAGAATTCTTAATACATCTTTAACAGGGATCCCCAAATTTTCATTCTGCACTGAGCCACACAAATTTTGTAGCCAGTCCAGTTTGTAGATCTTACTACTGTTATGTCACCTTATATTTGTACATGAAATTTGAGGCACTGTAAACTCTAAAATTCCTTGTGAATCTTTTAGGAATGGTCAAAGTTTCCATTAGCATAGTCTTCATACTTTTATAAGATTTTTTTGACCTCCTATAATGTGCCTGGCACTATGCTAGACTTATCGAAAGTAAAAACGAAAATGGCAATAGTCCCTGCCTTCAAAGAGCTTTCATTCTAATGTTATGTATTTCTGGCTTTTGAAACTTGGGAATAGATGAGTAAAACAGGTTGTCAAAGCTGAAAAGGAGATTCTTCCATATGTGTGTGAAGGAAGTGCAGAAGAGCTAAATGTTCATGGAGAGGTATTTGTCGATGACCATTTGCAAGCGATCATTTTTTCCCTGTTAAATACACATGGTATTTAGAGATGATCATTTTTTCCTTGTTAAATACATATAGAAGTAACCATGCTGGATATTTAAATACTCAGATGTTTTTCTTTATAATTTTGGTTGAAGAGAATTGGCTTGCTTATTTGATTTTCAAAACTTACTTTAGAAAAAAAGGTAACATGAAATTTCATAAAAAGACAATTTCTGAAATACCATCACATCTGGAAATTAATGCTGACATTTACCATTTTTGTCTAGAGCAAGGAAAGTGGTTTCAGCATACTTAACCTGGGAGTTAATGAGGGAGTTGTTATCTGGGCCAATTTCCACGGTTGGGCATGGTACCCAGGCCATCTGTTGTAAATAAAGAAGGGAAGAATTTCGCAACAGCCGTGAGCCCACTGATAATCAGTTCATGTGCATTTTGTCATGACTGTCCCACTATACATAGCTTACTGACTCAGGGTCTTAAAAATTTTCTCTAAAATGTCATTCCCAACACCTGAATTGAGTGCTAAAGTGATGTGCCATATTGCCTGATAGGAATTCATCTAGCACATGGACTTAAATACCCTGTGCATATCTTACAGGAAATATTAATAAACTAATATGCTGTGGCTGCTTACGGCATCTCTCGATCAAATCTGAGAGACGAGGTTCATACAGAAGCTAGAATATTATGTAAAGGAAACGCTGTATCTACCACATGATGAAAACATGTCAAATGATAGAAATCATTCCTTGACAAGTTACATACTAAGTGTTATTTAACAAACACCTTGAAAAATCAACATTTTATGAAGCCTTCAACCAAGACATAGAATTACTTCTCT
This sequence comes from Equus quagga, assembly GCF_021613505.1. Taxonomy (NCBI): domain Eukaryota; kingdom Metazoa; phylum Chordata; class Mammalia; order Perissodactyla; family Equidae; genus Equus; species Equus quagga. The sequence continues at coordinate 79,525,362 of NC_060269.1, forward strand.
TTTCTTGTAGTGGTCCTCTTGTCTTAAAACTCCAAATTAAGGAAATGCAAAATTAGTTTGTCCATATATTTTTCTAAATACATCATTAAATCATTACTCTTTTTTCCAGCACTTAACAGAGCCCTTTTTGACTTGAAAACCTGTATGACTTTCTCATTGTCCGTTAGTCTTCTGAGTAGTTTACAATAAAATAATCCGAAGAAATAGATACATGCTTCTGCAGCAAGAGTAATCAATTTGTAGTGGCCCTCTGTCTTTCTGTAGATGTGACGGTATAAGCACTTTTGCTGCATTATTGAACAAGGTAAGGGAGTAACCAATCATCGGATAACCTGCAATCATCATTCCTTCCAAAGGAACAGATCTCCCCTTCTGAAACAATGACTCAAAGAAAGGCTTTCTATATGTGCATACCTGACCAAATATACGTTATGAAATACATACACGTTTTTGTTTGTATAAATATACACCAATAGTAAAAAAATCAAGTTGATCCTCTACCTTTATGAGTAATAATAATTTAAAACAACAGCTAACATTTTACAGCGTTTGAGTCTGATATTTTCTGGCGCTTTATTGATTATCAGCACTGTCCATCATTACATACAACAGTAAGTGCTTTGGAAGAAAAAATTGAATAAGGCCTTCAAGACTTCAGCTTCATGCTGATGGGTCTGTCAATACCTCAGTTCCCCATTCCTTTGCCTTTCTGAACTATGTTTATTTAAGGAGTCTTGAGTGTTCTTGCATATTGACTAAGGAAGCTGAAATTGATGGAAACAAGGTTATTCTTTAGTAAGCTGACAGGTTGAGTCCTTGATGTTCAACAGTGGAAAAACCAGAAATGATGCCCTGCCAGAAGAAAGCAAATCAAGGAAGTAAAGTGAAAAAGAAAGCATCATTTACATTCCAGTGTCAGGAGTTTCTAATTGTGAAGCAGCTTTGAAAGCTAGTTTTGTCTGTGATGCAGGTGAAGCCAATTTTTACTGCAAAACAGTTTGGCAGAGACCAGACGTCATTACTATTTGACGGCTATCCCATGACGTAGATGAAAAGTCTTAGGCCAGGTTTCTTAGTGGACAAATGTCCGCTTTGGGCATTTCCTAAAATAGGGCAACAACTGAATGAGTGATGAAATAAGCTTCAAGTTAACATCCAAGCAACACGTCTTCAAGTACAAATACCGTATCCTGTATTTGCTACTGAATATAGGTACTGTTAAAGAACTTGTGAAAAGTTTTAATCTTGACCTCAGAGTTTTAGCCTTACATTTTAGCCTGCAGTGCCTAATCAACTTATGGAATTAATAGTAGTTTTGTTCTACACGATCCCTCATAGGAAGAGAATTATTAGGCCTAATTTGTCAGGAGCGTGTTGAAAAGACTCTTTTTACTTTGAATTTTGTGAAATATGATAATGAGATTTTTCAAGGCACTTTTACTTTTTTCTATTTTTTATGTGGAATCATGCAGAAAAAGATACCTCAAAGTGTGCAAATATCTCCAGTGATTCAGGGGTTTTGTTTATTCAGTGGTGGTGGAACAGCAGGGTGGGAGTGATATATTTGATAATTTTCAGTGTTATAAAAACTGCGACTGCTGTTCTTCATGATAATGCTCAGCAATATTCTAATGAGAATAAGTTTGACTACTCATATAACACATAGGAGATTTGAGGTATAGTTCCCGAATAAGACCAAACAGCATTGCTAGACTCCAGGCTCAGCTGTGGATCTACTGTCGGCTAACTTGACATTATCATCCGTGCTTCCATGGCTCAGAAAAATTCTGTGCTCAGTAAATATTTCTGCTTTGAATGAATAAATCTGTCATGCAGTGGCATCTTTTGAAAATAATGATAGATTTGAATCTGAACTTAAAGATCCTTAATTCATGTTTCTAGTGTTCCTTCTCAGCTCCTTACACGGGATTAAAGGTTTACCTATGAGCCTTATACTTTTCAAACAAAGTTTCCTAATAAAGTCTCCTTGGCTTTTGTCAGCTCTCAAGCTGACAAAACTACCTGAGTAGTGGGAGGTATGGGGCTGTATTGGGGAGATCACAGGTTTTGAGTGAGACAAACCTAGATTCTGATTCCAGTTCTGCTATTAACTACCTGTGCGCTCAGGGCACAATATCTGTCCTTCCTAATGTTGAGTTTTACCATAAGTGAAAATGAGAATAATAATCTAAATCCTTAAGTGAGCAACCAGTCAATAGACCTAACATACTGCCTGATTCATAGGAAGCACTCAAATTACTTAATTAGATCATTTGTGAGTCATTATTTTTAAATGAGTAGCAAGTAAAAGGCAAGCGGCTACAATGTTTTGATCATTTTCCACTTCTTGTTTTACCAGACGACGATTTTTTTCACGAACTCCCAGAAACCTTTCCATCTGATCCTCCTGAGCCTCTGCCACATTTCCTTATTGAGCCTGAAGAAGCTTATATTGTGAAGAATAAGCCTGTGAACCTGTATTGTAAAGCCAGCCCTGCCACCCAGATCTACTTCAAGTGCAATAGTGAATGGGTTCATCAGAAGGACCACATAGTAGATGAGAGGGTAGACGAAACCTCTGGTGAGTTTTGCATTGCATTTGGACTGCTGCTGAGGGTTCATTTACTTGCTTCTTTAGTGTGTTGTCATACTGTTCTTTCAATTAGTGAAACTGAAAATGGAGTTATTATCCTTTGGCAAAAAGTTTTGAATCAGTTTGGTTAAGATTTGATGATCTCGTTCCATGCATTGCAAAGTCAAACGTGATGAATAAATCTTGACTTGACTCCTGTTGGACTACATGGAATTCAAACATGGTTCATGCGTAAGAAGGTAAATAATGAGAGTGAACACACTGAATCAATGGTAAATGCCCCATAAAAGATGTCTTTGAATTTCACTTGTGTGTCAAGTCTGGTGTCAGATCTCAATATCCTGGGATTGGAGAACATGTTCAACTAGGGATAAATTATACTTGCTTACGTGACTGTCAATGATAATTCACATGCATAATTTTCCCTTATATTTTAAAAATAATTTGTAAATAATGTAGATTCAAAATATCCTGTATCCTTAACTTACATCTAAAAATGAATCCTGATTACCTAATTCTTAGTTCAAGTTAAATCTAGAGTGATTGAGAGTAGTGATAGTCTGAGATCTGGAAAGAGAAGTGTTGAGTGTAGCCACAGTCTGGGTGGGTCTTGATCAGGGTATCTTTGCTCCTGGCATGGTTAAACTCTTGACTTTATTGTGCTGTAAATATCATCCTTATCAGTAAAATGCTACAGGCATAGAGCATATGAAGTAGATTTTAATAACCTGTGGGATTTAGATTGGCTATCAAGGAAACTTTCTTGATAGCAATTTTTTACTTCTCGGTGGGTAACGTAAGATTGTTATGGAATTTCCTGGAGTTATTTTAAATTGGAAAGATATATATCTTTCTTCAGTGGTTTTAGTGTTTTTGCTCTCCAGCAGGGAGAATAGCACTTTCAACTTTCAGATCCCTTCTAGATCTATGATTTTATAATATTAAGACACATGTTTTAAATATTAAGATTTCACTGATCAATTTTTCCAAGCTAAATAGTGACAAATTTGGCGTAAGTGGGAACATTTAAATATCTTCATTTTCTTTCTTAGGTATCTCTACATACTAAAATGGATACATATTTTCAAAATCCAAATTTTAATTAATTCATATTTGCCTCCGAATATTGAATTAACCAGGGGCAAGCAGAGACCAGCACCTGAGGGGGATCTGCATGCAGTGTCTCTAACAACATGAAGAGCGTATTGAGGTGACGGAACATAATAAATACAGCAGGCTGAGAGAGGGCTGGGAAGATGCATCCTTTAAAAAAGCCTGTGAGGCCTATACTCATAATAACACAAATGGTCTTAGAAAATCAGGTGGCAGCTCTATATAATTGTTGGTCAATTTGTGAATCAATATGCTCACTGCGTGCAAGCTGAGGACTGTAGGAATAACTGGGTATTCAACCGTACGGGAGCTTACTTCAGGGAATTGCCCCACCTCTTGGTCTAATTACTTAGAAAATAATTCCACCAGATGTCTTCAAAATCTCAAGTGAATTCAGTTTTATTTGTTTCAGCTCATTTATTTGTAAAGATTTCGAACACACAAGTTTTAACGGTAAGAGAAAAAAGAAAGAAATCACAAAAGCTAAAATGAGAGTCACGAGCATATTTGGATTTGTCTTTACTAAATTGGTGAAAATGCATACATAAGAAGATTAGAAATAAAAACAAAACTGCTTTGATAGTGAACCCCTCTGCCAGCTTCATGCTGTGGTGTTAAATATCTGTGTGTGAGTGTGTGTGTATTTTTTTAAAAGACATTTTCTTTCTGTAAAACATAATATTTTTTATTATTTCTACGTAAAATTAATATTGCATACCACAATGATTAAAACACACTTTAAAGCAACTGTAAATGAAAATATATGGCATGTTTACCTGCACAGTTCTCCTGAGATTCATGGATGGAGTAAGAAGCAATAAACCTTTCTGTTGTCTTTCGTTTTCACCCAAACCTTTATAAGAAAGCCAGCATCCAGATGAGTGTTTTACCTTTAAAGTTAGGAAAAAGACAAAGATGCCCACAGATACCAGTATTATTTGGTATTGTTCTTAACATACTAGCGGGTACAATTAGACAAGACAGATAATTGGCAAGAAAAATGTGAAAATTGTAAAGAGAATGGAAAAATGATTTTTGACAAATAGTATGATTTTGTATAGCTAGGAAACTTACTCAATTTCTAAGGAAAAAATTGAAAATACATCAAGAGAATGCAGAGGCCAGCCCAGTGGCGTGGTGGTTGGGTTTGTGCGTTCCACTTCAGTGGCCCGGGGTTTGTGGGTTTGGATCCTGGGCACAGACCTACCTACTGCTCATCAAAACCATGCTGTGGCAGCATCCCATATACAAAATAGAGGAAGATTGGCAATGGCTGTTAGCTCAGGGCCAATCTTCCTCACAAAAAAAAAAGAGAGAGAGAATACAGAAAAATTGCTGATAGCAGATCTATATAACCCATCAACTTTTCTAAGTATAGGTAGCCAATTCAAATTATAATGGAATAAAAGATATCATTTATAATAACAATCTAAAAGAAAAAATCTAGGCAGAGAGGTAATAAATTTACAGAATTTTAGAACAAAAATTTTAAATTCTACTTAGAGACAAAAAAATACTTTCTACTTGAACAAGTAGAAAGACATATCATGTTCTTGGATAGAAAGGCAGTATTTTTTACGTATTTGTTATTTATAAATGAACCATAAGGGCACCAACATTGTGTGAAGAATTATTTGTGAAAATAGCTGGAAGAATTCTGAAATAGTAGTGTATGTAATGAGAGAACACCAGCTCTTATAAACATATTATAAAGCTAAAGAAGTTAAACGCGTTTTATCTTAGCAGAGGATAAAACACACAGATTAATGGATTAAAACAGAGACCAGGAAATACTCAAACACCTAAGGCATTTTGTAATTTGACAAAGTTGGTTTTTTAAACCACAAGTTAGGCAGTTGGAAAAGTAAAAAATAAATAAATCTTGGGTTCTATCTCATTCTCCTGAATAAAACAAATTCTAGATATTAGGGCTTAATGTCATCATCATTATCATCATTTTCGTCATCACCATTATCACTAGGAAAAAATCTTGGCTATTTCTTTGTTGGTTGGTTGATTTCAGTGATGAGCAAAATCTTTTTAATGATGATAAAATCAAGAAGGCTTATAAGAAAGCATTATTAAATTTGAATATCCAACGCAAGAAAACCACAAAACCAAGTAACAGACCAAAAAAACACAAAAACTGATCGTATCTGTGGACATATACTAATCAAAGGGCTAACTTAATTAATATACAACTAGTTCTTAAAATATACTTAAGGAAAAGATCAGCAACCCAAGAGAAAATTGGGCAGAGTTTGAACATGCAGATATAGGGAAAGCAATGCAGTTGGTAAATAAGCATCTAAGAAGAATTTGTCAAGATCAAAGTAGTTAGTGCACAGTGTTGATGAAGACGTGGGACAGGGAATGGTTCATACTTTGTTGATGAGGTTGCAAATCGGTACAGTCTTTTTGAAGGCCAATTTGAAAATACCTGTCAAAAAATTTAAGTGTATATGCCCTTTTACTCAGTAATTACAAATTTCGGATTTATCTAAAATAAAATTCCAAATGAGCACAAAGACTTTCATACAAGTTGTCCATTGCACTCTTGTTGCAATAGCATATCGAGGACTGTTTATCCCCAGGATGGAATACTGCAATGCTTTTTGAAACAATGAGGTTTCTCCACATGTGAGGCTATAGAAAATTCTCTCATATAAAACTTGAAGGCAAAACCAAAGTAGAGAACACTGCATGTAATATGTCCTCATTATGTAAAGAAAGAGGATGCACGTCTATGTGTCTATGCATTAGGGTTTTCTGGAGAAATATACGAAAAGCAGTTGACAGCTCAGAATCTGGGATGAAAGGAGACTTCTTTTATTGCTTGATTATTTTTAATCTTGTGAATATGTTATTTCCATATTGGGGAGAAATTTGTAGGCCTCTTATATTAGAAATCTTTGCTTTCCTGTGAGATCAGAAACATTGTGAATGGAATTGAAATTGAACTTCTTCGTTTTTGGGTTTTTTCCTCTGAAGCTGGATTCATCTGCAACTTTGGTCCTCAAGTCTCCACTTACTGCAGCCTGACTATAGTCTTGTTGGGAACCTAGTGGTTCTTTTTTGCTGGGAAAGATTCGCCCTGAGCTAACATCTGTTGCCAATCTTCCTCTTTTTTTCCCCCTCCCTAAAGCCCCAGTACATAGTTGTATATTCTAGTTGTAGGTCCTTCTAGTTCTATGTGAGCCACCACCACAGCATGGCTACTGACAGACAAGTGGTGTGGTTCTGTGCCCGGGAATGGAATCTGGGCCACCAAAGCAGAACGCACAGAACTTTAACCACCAGGCCATCAGGGCTGGCTTGACTTAATGGTTCTTGATAGTGAGGAATGTTAGAATACATAGTCTTGAAATATATTACAAATCACAGAAATTTTCTTGGCCTTTTAAAAATCAAATTGGTTCTCAGATGATAAGAGAGACAAGTCATTGCAAACGAGTTTGTTTTTATAGATACCTCTGCCTTAGAATAATGCTATTTGGAAGCATGGTTAGCGGCAATCAGATACATTGCCTTGCACCTAAGAAAAATCAACCATGTTCAATTAAATCTCCATCAAAGGTAACTTCACATTGAAAAACTACAAAACAATAAAACCAAAAAACAGAACAAAAGTTCTTCTCTAACTCATAAAATTCTTCCTTTTAAATTATGAAGATGTTAAATAGACTCTCTTGCTCTGAAGTATGGAGCAAATGATTATTTGTACTCACTGAGAAAGCTATACCATTGATCATAAAATGTGCTGATTTAAGATCATTCATTGTTGTTACTGTTTGCCTTTTCATCTTTTACTTTGCGTTTCTTGCAAATGTGTAATAAAAGAAACAGCAAAGTGGAAAGCAGTATATATTAGATGGTTTAGAAATTTTCAATATTCAGAAGTTCTTGATTTGGTAGTATAGTAATAAGTACCTATGTTCCTTCAGAATTCCATAGAAATCTTGATCTGCTCAAAATTTTATGGTTACGTTGTTAAGAAAAACTGGGCTTTGGCTGCTTGCTTTCTATTTACTTGAAGTCTTTGCAATCCTTGTTTCCATGGTACCTAAGACTCACCATTGAAAAGCAAATATTTCCCCTCTATGAAGAAGCAAGGGAGTTTAGAAAACCTCAGTTGGTTTGGAATTTTAATAATGCTCAAGATGTTTCCATTTTTATCTTTAATTATTCTCACATTAGCAGAACATTATCAATAAATACAAAGAGTTCTAAGGCTTAGACTGAACATCTTACATGTATTATATCATTTGATCATCACGTCAAGCTTATGAGATAATTTTGGGATTCTCCTGTGAATGAGAAAACTGAGGCTCAGTAGAACAAAGACACTAACTTGCCCAAAATCACATAGCTAGGAGGTGACAGAGCCAGTACATGAACCCAGGGCTCTCTGACTCCAAAGTCTTTGCTCTTGGCCCTGTACCCAGTATCTCCCTAAATTCTGCCGTAACTACCGAACACAGAACAGTTAGACTGAAGAAGAGCTATGTAGTCCCTTTTTTCAGGAAAAAAATCTGGTTCAGAATGTCAGCTAAACATTTGTCTTTCATGCTTTTATCTGCCTTCCTGCCTTGTGACAAGTTTTCCATATGTGGTCCTTTCTGATTCTTAAATGTAATAACTTAAGAGAGTGCTTAGAATTTGATTCTTTTTATTCTTGAGGGTATTTAACATTTGACAAAATAGCAAAAGATGAGCCTTAAGAGAAAAAAAGATATTATTGATGAAGAGAAGCTAAATGGGCACCAATTTAAGTGAATTACCTTTACTCAAAGCAGAGCTTCCACAGATATACTCTGCTCACTCAGGTCCCTATTTGTTGCAAGGGTGTCACAGCTGAAATTCTTTCTCCTCTTGTATTCCTATTTTGGATACCTCTTCTCTCCATCTCCTCACCAAAAACAGAAATCTTGGCTTCATCCCTTACTCCAAAAGTCAAAATTATCTTCAAATATCACCAATTCCCTCTCACAATTCTCCCACAAAACATCCATCTATGTTTAATTCTTGCTGCTACTCCCTTAGTCTAGGCCTTTTGTATCTACCTCGTAGATTATTTGAGTAGCCTTCTATATCTTCCTGCCTTTCTCCTCAGCAATCCATTCTCTGGGTGGTTATAGGCCTAAAGCACAGGTCAAGTGACTGCATTACCCTGTTTCTTAAAATACATAATGGCTTTCCTTTGTCCGTGGAATAAAACACATCCTCCTTGATCATATATTTAAAAGCTTCAATACACTCTCTTCCTAATCAAACTTGCTAGCCTCGTTCTAATAGTGGCTCCCCCACGACATGCCCTATATAGTAGGCCAATTTGGTTTTTCCTCTTAAACTGTGTTTCATGAACCACCAGTGTCGTATAAGTACTGTTTGGGGAAAAAAAACAAAGAAACAGAAAGCTTTGTGGTCAAATAATTTAAGAACAGTGCAATAATTACATTCCCCTTTGGGAGAAAAGTATGAAGTGTATTGTCATGTAAAAGTGCCAGGAAAGCTCCGCAGGAAAAAACTTTTTTTAACCTCATATTATCTGGCAACTGAACTCTTTTTCACAGAACTGCTATTAAAATATCATGAGACCTTATTGTAACACCAGGACATAATTTAAGAAATGCTGCTCATACATTTTCAGAGGGAAATTAGGTGGGATTTGTTTAAATTTTATTAAATGAATGCAAACACTCCACACTTCTGTGTCTTAGAATCACAGCCACTTTAAGCTGTGAGACTACAGCAGTCGTTTAAACTCAGTGAGTTATTGGCACGCTCTCCCTTAAATTGAGTGTAATTGATTTTGGGTTATCTTGACTTAGTGGTCCTACTGACGTCATTTGGAACTGTAGGAAACAGTTCTGGTCGCCTCCTGGCCTCTTACTGATCTTAGATATTTGAAAGGAACAGTTATCACGTCTCCTTTCCCAAGTTCTCTCTTGTCTTCAGTCCAAACATTGTGAGCTGCGGAGTCAGTTCCGTGGAATCTAGGATTACGTCGGTCTTTCTCATTATTCCAGTCCCATGTTTAACCTGATGTTAGGTACTTGGTAGGTGCTCAATAAATGTGTTGTATGAATTAATGATCCTTTATACCATGCTTTCCCGCATCCAGCCTCTGTTAAAATCCTACTAATTCTTAAAGAAGTATCTCAGGTGCAATGTCACGGATGAATATTTCTATAACACCCCAAGTCATATGTAGACATGTCTATGTTTCTGTTATTTGTACTTCCATTTTCATTACACTCATAAGTGTGAATTGGATATGTGTATTAGGTTAAACCATATGAAACCATCAATATTCAACCATTTTTGAGGTACAAAAATGGCAATTTCTAGTAATTCAATATCCCGTTATTTATGGAAGAGTTATATTCGTGTATATCTAAATATATAAAGTCTCTGTCTCTTGAACTACATTGGAATGGTATGTATGGTATGACCTGTGTTTTGTAATGCTTTGTCTTTTCTAAAGTTTATAACACAAGGCACTAAGCACAGGAGATAATCAATAAAAGTTTGTTTTGTGCCACGCATCCTGCTAACATTGGGTAACGGAAATTTATGAGACATACTGATGAGGTTTTCATTTGGAATATTTCATGAATTTGAGGAATACATAAAGATAGCATGCTCTTTTATAAGAAGAGTTATTTTACACATTAAATACACACATCCGACCAATCGATATTCTCCATGTAAAAGAATTCCTTTAGGGCAGGCCAGGTGGTGTAGTGGTTAAGTTCTCGAGCTCCATTTTGGTGGCCTGGGGTTCATGGGTTCGGATCCCGGGTGCAGACCTACACACCAGTTGTCAAGCCATGCTGTGGCAGCATCCCACATACAAAAATGAGGAAGATTGGCAACAGATGTTAGCTCAAGGCCAATCTTCCTCACCAAAAAAAAAGAAGAAGAATTACTTTAAACTCAGTTCTTATTAACAGAATGAACATTTTCAAAAGGAAGTCAAGTGAAACTTTGTTTAAATTTTAGGAATTATGCATAAAATTTGGAAGCTCTATTTGAACTTCATTCCATAATATTTTCTTTAAGTCAATGGGAGTATTGTCTTTGCAAGAATAGAGCCATATATTTGTAATATATTTTCTGCCAATGAAGATAAATGATTCTGGAATATAAATCAATTATTTATTTTATTCCCTTCTCAGAGGTACTTATTTCAATACTGGAAACTAACAATTTTTTTTTTTTCAGTTTGAGGCTGGCCCCAAAATAAACATAGAAAATTGGCAAGGATCCATGTGGTCCATGAAGCCTTTTCCACTGAGTCAATCTGATAACTTGGTGAAAGGGTAGTTACCAGTTAGTGATGACAGAATATCAGTTCTCTTGAAATACATACTTTTCCTTATTCTTCATTTGTTAGTGCTCACAACTGATTCATCCTTATTTCATAGGGTTTTCAAGTCTTTAAATACCTGGGTTAACATGATCCACATAATCTCAGGTACAGTTACAGAAACGTGGCTTAATTGTTGCTTTCATTCCATTCTAGCACGAAGATAGTCTCGGCTGGCTGAGCAATGTGGGCTCTTTCACTGTGTATAAATCTGCTTTTGTTTCCATTCTTTTCCTAACTTACAGATAGAAGTGAGTACTTCAAAAATTTTAGGCCACCTGTTTGGATTCCTTTTGTTTCTGATCTATCATTTTCATGAAGTTTTTATTGTTTTTTGTTCATTTTTAGTAATTCCAATATTTGCAAATATCTGTATTATAGACCCTGCACATACTCCAAAACACCCTGACTACATCATATCTGCAGAACTGTGTAATTTTAACTTAATTATATCCCATGCGGAAGATTTTTAATGTTTGAATTACGTACTGTATAGAAAATTTTAATCACACGTACTTATTTGAATAGATACTGCCCAGAACATGATTGCAAACTAGAGGCAAGAAAACATTACACCTTTCAATGCAGTTTTAGTGGGCTGTGTTTCATTGGAGCAAAACAGAAATTTTCTAAAATTATACACAGTGAGAGTTTAATGTAATGAACACAAAGAAATTCTGCCCTGCCAATTAACACTTAGGGCAAGGTTACTTCGAATACGTTAGTCCTGTTTCCTCCCACAGCTAAGATGAAAGCATTGATTAATACAGTTTAATCAAGAATATGCATATAAGTAGATATATAAGTAATACATATGTATTTGAGTGTGAATCTGTTTGCATTTTCCCAAATTTGGAGAAGAGACAATCAAATGTCACCCACCCCTAGGCCCACAAGAGGCCACAATAAGAAACAGGAGTACGAGGACCACTCTTCATCTAAATTACTTTCTGCTCACACAGGGCATTTCAGGAGTAAAACTAGAGACTGTGTTGCTATAGCAATTTCTCCATGTGCCCAGCAACCATGCGTATGCTGTGGCTTGGAGTTCTAATATGCCCACTTCAAAGTGAGGAGAGCGCACGTGTTAAAAGCCGTAATGTATTTTTAACCTCACCTTTGGCTAAAATATGTGAAGGTTTTAAGGAGAGCTCTTGTTCTTTATTTTCATAGGAAGGAACATACTTAACAGAGTTCTGGATTGTAATATGAAATGGATTAATCATCTTGCTTAAGGAAGTTTAAGAAACAGTTTCAGCTTAAAAGAGAGGGTTAACCTCCTAAGGAGCCTGGCTTTCTCTCAAAATGTCGGTGTTCTTTTTAGTGTCTGTACCTATTGTGCCAAATATAAAGAAACCTGGTTGATAATTACAAGATAATGATCCAGGTTGTTGTCCCTTTTAGCCTGTGATGTCATAAATTGTTATCCATTCTATTTGGGGCTCTATATCACTAAATCTTACTATCCAATATACTCTCAATAATTGGCTCAAAATCCTGATGCTATTTTCTCTCTCCTCGCTCCAACGTCTTTTTGGCATTTTAAAGACACAGCAGAGAATTTTTTAGTTAAAAAATGCCACGATCAGGGGCCAGCCTGGCGGTGCAGGGGTTAGGTTCGCACCTTCTACTTCGGTGGCTTGGGATTCACCAGTTCGGATCCCTGGTGGAGACCTATGCACCACTTGGCAAGCCATGCTGTGGCAGGCATCCCACATATAACGTGGATGAAGATGGGCACGGATGTTAGCTCAGGGCCAGTCTTCCTCAGCAAAAAAGAGGAGGGTTGGCAGCAGATGTTAGCTCAGGGTTAATCTTCCTCAAAAAAAAAAAATAAAAGCCATGATGAATGAATAACCTAATGCTAAAACTTGAGGGAAGAGGGCTTTCTTGCTCTGAACCCTTCAGTCTTCTCCCCCCAAATGCCATCAATCTGGAGTCATCCGTTCACCAGGGATTCTCAGAGCCATCTTGGGGATGCCTGTTGAAATATCCACTCTTGCCAATTCCTCTGAAAAGCACTATTTGGAGATACGAAACCAGCATGTATAACATGAGAGCTACAATTAGCAAAATATCAGGGTCTGGCAGAAAAGCAAGCACAGCATGCAGGAAGTATAAAATCTAGCAATAAAAAAACAATTCAGATAGGGAAGTCTTGAACTCATTCCTAATTTCATCAAGGGTTTAACCTGATTTTTAAAACCTATTTTGGAAGAAATTTCCAAGAACAGAAAGGCAAGAGCAACAAGGAACTCTCAGGGCATTAGCTGAGAGCCCTGGCTGCATTGGACAATCCCCAGGGCAGGCTCCTGAAAACACCCATGTCCTGGCCCCCAGGAGAGAATGGTTTCATTGGGAACAGTGCACAGCTTTCTTCTCATCCGTCTGTTTGCTTCTTCAAGGCTGTCTAGTGATGGTAAAGTACAGCCAGGCATGAAAACCAGGGCCTGAGGAGACAGTACCGTGAAAGCGGAGCATAGCGGAAGTACTTAGATGTTCCATTCAAAAACCACAGGCCAGACGCTTTCCTTGGTACCGTAAGTAGAGACACAGCCAAGACCTGATGCCCTTAAGGAGATCGCAGTCTAGAAGGGACCAAAGAGAGGAGGGAAAAGAGAGAGAAAAAAGTGTGCTTTACCGTTCGCTCTGGTTCTCCTCTCACCGGTAGAATAAATTCACGCAACCCCTTGATAGTTCTGTGGTATAGAGTTACACGGTAGAGAGCTCCGGCTTTCTTCAAGATCCTTTCGCCTGTCTCTGCCTATTAAATTTCTCAGACTGAGGGATAGCAGCCTTCTGAGGGAAGAGGGGGAATCTAGGGCTTGAGTGAATTAAAATCTAGCTGCAAAAACCCAGGGGATTGTTCTGAACAAGGCAATTCCAGGAATGGCAGGCAATGGATGACATGCCTCTTTTTATAGCCCAGCCTTGATGATCCTAGACAATGATGCCCTCTGTATGAAAGGACGTTAGTGACTAAGAGGCTGCCTCTCCACACCCATTCCATGGGGCATTTGTGAAACCAGAAAAACATCACGTGGCAGGCAGCTTTTCCTCACCTTTTCGCTCTGTCAGATTCTTGAGTCTACTCTTTGAATGTAGAGACACAGAGTAACTGCCCTTAGTCACTGGATTAGTTTTCTGGGGCTGCCACAATAAATTACCATGAAATTCGTGGCTTAAAAACAACAGAAACTTACTGTCTCACTGTTCTGTAGGCTAGAAGTCTGACATCCAGCAGAGCTGCACTCCCTCTGGGGACTCCAGAGGAAAATCTGTTCCTTGTTTCTTCTAGCTTCCCGGGGCTGCCCAGGCGTTCCTGAGCTTGTGTCCTCCTCGCTCCAATCTCTGCCTTCATCTTCGCACCACCTTCGCTTCCACGTTTGTCTTCTCTGTGTGGTTCAATAAGGACACTTATCACTAGATTTAGGGCCCACCTGGATAATTTAGGATCTCAAGAACCTTAACTTAATTGCATCCACAGAGACCCTCTTGCAAGATAAGGTAACATTCAGCTGCTCTCGGGATGCATATGTGGGCACATTTTTTAGGGGTCACCATTTGGCCCACTGTAGTCACTAAACATCTGTCAAGATAAAGTCACTTAATGTGACAGTTGAAAAGGACAATGAACTTTAACAGACCCCTCATCAAGAAGATATACAGATGGCAAGTAAGCATATGAAAAGATGCTCCATATCATGTGTCATCAAGGAAATGCAAATTGAAACAACAATGAGATACCACTACACACCTATTAGAATGGCCAAAATCCAGAAGACTGTCACAACAAATGCCAGTTGGAATGTGGAACAACAGGAACTCTCGTTCATTGCTGGTGGAAAAGCAAAATTCTACAGCCATTTGGAAGATGGTTTGGCACAAAACTCAACATACTCTTACCGTATGATACAGCCATTGCATTCCTTGGTATTTACCCAAAGGAGTTGAAAACTTATGTCCACACAGAAACATGGATGTTTATAGCAACTTTATTCATAATTACCAAAACTTGGAAGTGATCAAAATGCCCTTCAGTAGGTGAATGAAAAAATAAACTCTAGTACATCCAGACAATGGAATACTATTCAGTGCTAAAAAAAAAAAAAAAAATGAGCTGTCAAGTCATGAAAAGACATAGAGGAAACTTAAATGCATGTTGCTAAGCTAAAGAAGCCAATCTGAAAAGGCTGAATACTGTATGATTCCAACTATCTAACATTCTGGAAAAGGCAAAACTATGGAGACAATAAAAGGATCAGTGGTGGCCATGGGTTCTCGGGGAGGAAGGGATGAACTGGCAGAGCACAGAGGATGTTTAGGGCAGTGAAACTACTTTGCATGATACTGTAATGGCGGTTACATGTCATTAAATTTGTTCAAATCCATGGAATGTACACCACCAAGAGTGAACCCTAATGTAAACTAGGGACTTTGGGTGATAACGATGTGTCAGTGTAGGCTCATCAACTGTAACAAACACACCACCCTGGTGTCACCAATTGTAGCAAATACGCCACCCTGGTGGGAGATGTTGCTAACAGGGGAGGCTATGCATGTATGGGAGTGGGAGGTCTATGGGAAATCTCTGTACCTTCCTCTCAATTTTACTTTAAACCTAAAACTGCCTTAGGAAACGGTCTATTAAATACCATGAAAAAAAAGGGCCATGATGATGGAGGCAGTGAGTAGCAGTGATGGGGCCCGGAAATGAAAGCATTTACCTGGCTATTTTCTGCCATTTGGTCAATATTTCTAAGTTAACTATAAATGTAACAGGCAATGAAAACATCCCCCAGTGTTCTTTCCTAGCTTTCTGAAGCTCCCCCAATCTGTTGCACTGTACTGTGGGCCAAATACAAGAAAAGAACTGCTCAGCCAGGCTTCTGCATGTTGCTCATTTTCCTCGTGCCCATGGCAGCCTTGCCAACCTCTGCACTCTAACAGTTCATGCTGTTTCATGGAGACCCAAAAACTCTGACAGCCACGTTTCTCATGAAAATTCTTTCCCCACATAGTTGCCAAAACCAAACCGAAATAGCCAATACAATCAAAAGAGCTTCACTTGACAATTTCCTCTACACACACACACACACACACACACACACACACGCACACACCCTTTTGCTTGGCCTAGCAACACAATGGGAATGTAAACACGTTGTTAATGCAGTCGCTCTCAGTTGGCTTCCCAGATGGCTGGAGTTCAATAGATTTTTCCCCCTGATTTCCTCAGCTTCTCCTAGCAAGTGCTAAACAGCCATTACGCCTTTTCCTGCACATTGAGATTCATCTGCAGCTACTAAAGCGCCTCCAAAGTGCTTCAATTTTGCATGAGCGCTAAGCTGGGGCCTGGGAGACATTACCCAGTACTGAAGGCCCAGATCATTAGAAGGAGCATGTAAATCCTCTGAACCAGAAATAAAAAGTGCAGAGATTTCCTTTGTGAAGTCCCAGCTGCAGCATTATGTAAAACACGCACCTTTGGCAAGATTGTATGTGGTCCCTTTTACCTGCTAAATTTTATTTTTGCCTTTTGTTCCCTCACTTTGTCATATATGTTCTAATTTTTTTAAAGCACTGTGCTTTATTTCATAGTCAGGAACATATTAATAATAGCCGTGAGCTATCACTATTTTTCTCAGGACGCCAGATCCCTCTTCACTTTTAATAGGGACGGAAGTTCAAAGTGCTGCTCAGGGAGCACCCACATGATAGGATTTTTAAACAAACCTGAAACCTGCTGAGTAGCAAGAAGCTTTGGGGTGTGGCGATGAGTTGACGTTTATGAGGTATGTGCAGGGGGCATAAATCTATATTATTTAAGTAAGTATAGATGTAGGAAGTGTACAGATGTTGGATTTTGGAGAGAGATGGGGATAGAAGATAAAGGGATTATGAAAATTATTAAAAGAAGCGATTTTGTTCCTCTCCGTTTTTCAGTAGTTTCATCCGTGTCCATTATTACCTAAAAGTCCTATTTGTATTTTTCAAGGTGAACAGATTTTTATCTGGACTTGGTCTGTATTCCATCTCTGCTCTCCTGCCAGTGTGCTTGTCAGACCATCTTGCTGTAAATTAAAGCGAGCCTGTGGTCAGCCGGAGCAGGACCTGCGAGAGGGCGGCGCGGGAGGGCTGGCATTCGGAGAGTCCTGCAGTTCCGCGCGGTGTGGGCCTGGGCCGACGCCACCAGCCTGTGGAGTTGGGACCCAAAAGCACTCATGACGGGAAGGTTGACTCTGCATCCTTATTTGGTATTTCCTTTGCGTAGGGTTTTTTGAACAGTTACGGTAACATTTTATTTTTTTGTCTACAGTATATTCATTCAAGAGTAATAAACCAGGTTCCTTTTATATGGTTGTTCTATACTGATTTCTCTTTTTCCATATATGTATGTAATAGATCAAACTATCTTTATTTTAGGATTCTGAGAGTAAAAATGTACATTTGTGATTAGATTCAGCAGTTCATTACTTATCTCTAAACATATTTCCAAGGACATTTATTAACTACTGCTTTATTCCACACTGCATATGCAAGTGGGATCTGACAGAAATGTGACTAAATGAGCTTATAATAGGGTGTGAAGTAAATGCATTCCAACTGGTAGATAAAATAAAATAGTTGATGAAAGATACACATATAAATATACACAGTGATGTTAGGTGCATGTATTTACTGTCTATATGGCATATCCACTTTGTGCTGAAGCCCAGTTTTGTTTGTCAGCACGTGGTATGGATCCTTCAGACTGGGTAGTCCCATCCACTAATTTCCCTTTACTAAAAACATGGCTCGTCATGCATATGTCATCATCTATTAGTGTTAGTATAATCACAAAATATGACTTACTGTGATTCCACACCTCATGACGTTGAGCTGTACATATTAAATAGTCAGCTTTCCTGGTCTCCCTGGAGAGTGTTTATTCACTAGGCATATATCCTTTGAAGAGGATATGTTTGTAAAAGAAAGGAAGGAGAAGAAAACTTTGCCTGGAGACATGAACAGGCACATGACTGTTCACTTGGCAGTATGATGTAGTTACATAAATATCTCAGGGAATTGGAGCTCATGGTGGGAAATAATCGTTTTCCTTCTTTCTTTTTCTTTGTGATGCTAGTGCAGAATGGACATGAAGATATTACAGTTTACACACAATATTCAGAATCAGGTGTCACTCTTCTGTCGTTCAAGTTTAAGTTTTTCTATGTCTTGTGAAAACACCAAAATAAGATTGATTATAAAGAAAGTGATACTGCTAATAAAACATTATAACCTAGTGTTTTGCATCAATTTGTTTGTTCAACATTTTTGTTGGAAGTGCTATCTTGAAAAATATTTCAAGGAAAACATTTTGAAATTAATATTTTTGCTACATACACAGATTCCTCTGTTTTATAGCATTTTGAGCATAAATATTAAAATCACACATTCAGATATTTGGAAACTCTCAGAATTAATAGAAATTCTTCTTTGTATATCTGACAAGATGTTGCCAAATAAAAATCTTTTTAGGATTTTGGAGCTAAGCACTGAATCATGGTAAAAAAAAGACCAAATGTTATGGGATTAATAAGTATTTTCTTCATCCATTTATTTCCTGGTATTCATTTATGAATACCCACTGCATGCCAAGCATGTTATACATAGTCTACATCATTTAAATCTGTATTATGCTAACATGCAGTAACAATTAGACCTCCCCAAAGATAGAATGGCTCAAACATGATAGAATGATACATCTGTTTACATAACAGTTGCAGGAAGGCACCCTTAGTTGTTGGGCAGGTCTGTTCCCTTTGACCAGTCATGGACCCAGACTCCTTCTGTCTTGTGGCTCTGCCATCCTCTCAAGCCTCATCCTCTTCTGCATCTAGCTAGTAGAAAAGGAAAGATAGCAAAGAGGACACTCACCACTTTCTTCAACAGCTTGGTCAAGAAAAGGTACATGTTCCTTCCACTCATATTCTATTGATTAGCATTGCTTTTGCGGCTACTTCTAAAGGAAAGGAAACTAGAAAACATGGTCAAGTTGTGGTCCCAGGAAGATGCTGGCAGTCTTTGCCACTCAGTCTGTCTATAAAGGTACTTTCTCTTAAAGACTACTTTTGATCTCATAACAGTCCTGTGAAGCACACTGGGAAAAGACTTTTTACCTATTTACTGATTTAAAGTTTAATAAAATGAGAAATTTAATGCCCTACCTACAGTTACTCATGATGGTAGCCAAGCTAGGAACAACAATCTGGTTTTCTTCCTTTTCATCTGATATTCTATTTTTTCCTATATTTAACTCTCTGTCAGTATAGACTTCCATAACACAAAAAACAATAATCCAAATTTTATTTGACCTGATAATTTTTAGTATTTCAGTGTCATTGTGATTTCTTAAAAATCCAATTCCTGGTTTTTCTTATTGAAGTAACTTTATTAGTTCTGCTGTAGTAGGACTTCTAATACTCATATCTATTTCTCCTCTCCTTCCTGGGCATACAGGAGTACTACATGTCCTGGCATCCATGCAGTTCAGCAGTACCAGGTGATTGCTTCTAGCCAAAGGGCTGTGAATGAAAGTTGTGTTGCCACTGCCGAACCGAGGCATTTAAGAGCAGGTGTGAGTTCTCTGTGCTCTGTTCTCCTAGCTCAGACATCCTGGTAGCCATGGTTGAGAGGATGTAGATTCAAGATAGATGAAGCTCAGATCACTGAGAAAGCTCGTGTAGGACAGCTTCCCTGGAGACTTTTGTGCTGGAAAAATAGTCTTTGATTTTTGTAAAGCCTCTGAAATGAGGGGAGTTATTTAGTAACTGGCACAGCATAAATTATTCTAGCTTCTCAAATCATATGAGTTTGCTCATATTAAGGGGTCACTCTGCTAAGAGTTTTACATGTATCACCTCATTTAGTCCTTAAAACAACCCATTGACTTAGGAATTTTAATTCCCATTTTTCTGTTGAGGAAAGTGATACTTAGTGAGGTAAAGGAATTTTCCCAAGGTCATAAATCTACTCACTGGAAGAACTAGAATTAGAACCAGACCCTTCTCCAAAGATCATATGTCAGTCACGTTAATTGTATCTGGACCAGTATTGTCTTCTGGAATTCTCCGTAAAGCCTTATGTTTATCAAAAACTAAGTATATGTAACTTAGAATCATCAGAAGCACAAAGAGACGCTCTCTGTATTAAAAAAAAGAAGATTTAAATGCATTATAATTGGTTGCACTGTTTTCATTAAATCATTACTCCTTTGGCATGATAAAAGAATGATTTGAAGCAAAGATCTCAGAATATATAGAAATATTTTGGAAATTTCGGGACACAGTTATTTCTCAGTCCCTATATAAAGTTAAAATTGAAAATTGGTGTTTTGGCAGGAGTTCAAACTACATACTCCTGACTTGAAAATATGAAATGCTAATATTTTTCATCTCTACTTGAAATTTCACAAGTTAAAATTTTCGTTCTTCTTGTAAATTAATGAGTCATTCTTGCATATTAGATTTCTTTTTAAAAAAGAAAGAGAAAAAAGAATCTTTCATTGGTCCTTGATCTGTGTTCACGCAGCTATTATAAACAATTTTGGAGGCTCTAAAAAGCATTAGGATAACTCCACTTTTCCCCCCCACTCTTAGCGTGAATGCCAAGCATGTTCAAAGTGTAATTCAAAGCTTTTGATGATGTCTTTCTGGCTAGGGTAGGAGGTATGACTGCCATCATGAATGGAAGTTCCTTTCCTCTTAATATATATTCGGACATAATCACATATCCTTTAAATAAGTATGTAAAAGCATCCTGGGGAAAATATTATTTCATTAATTCAACAAATATCTGTTGTGTGTTTACAATGTGCCAGATATTGTTCTAGACCACATGTAACAAACAAATATCTCCACCCTGACAGAATTCATCTCTAGTTGGAAAGTAAAGAAAGACTCTAGAAGAAGTGATTGCACTCATCAATTTTAAATCTTCATTAAAATATGGAAGTTTGCTTGTCATGCCCCAAATTTGTCAGAACTAGCCTACTTAGTAATTTCCCTTCAGTTTCTTGGTGTCCCTGCCTCACCTGTGTAATGGAATAGCAACATAAGGAACTCCTAGTGGATGAGCCGTGCAAGCATTTTGGTTTCTGAAATATGTAGACTCTCCCACTCATCACATCAGGGTAGGTGGCTCTCTCTACACTTCAATATAGTGGGGATCCTAGGGGGTTAGTAAAATCCTAGGTGACTTGGCTGAAGGACAAGAAACTTACATGCAAATCACTAGAACTCATTCCTGCTTTTCAAACTCCATTTCTAAATATCGTAGCCATACCTGCATTGCCCTGGACAACCAACCTTTCCACCCAGACCTAATTCCCAACTCTGCTGAAAATTTCCAAAACTAGCCATGTCTTTCTTATCTATGTGCCTAATATAATTTTCAATCAGGGTGCCTCACCCCTCTGTGAAGTCTACATTAGTACCTCCAATGGTAATTTTGTGAATAGAACATAGTTTTATTCTCAAAATAATTGTTATTATAATACAGTATAATTAAAAGGAATTTTATAGATTTCAAATACTTTTTTTGTTTTGAGGAAGATTAGCCCTGAGCTAACATCTGCTGCCAATCCTCCTCTTTTCTCTGAGGAAGACTGGCCCTGAGCTAACATCCATGCCCATCTTTCTCTACTTTATATGTGGGACGCCTGCCACAGCGTGGCTTTACAGGCAGTGCCATGTCCACACCCAGGATCTGAACCAGCGAACCCCGGGCCGCCGAAGCGGAACGTGGGAACTCAACCGCTGCACCACCAGGCTGGCACCTAGATTTCAAATAATTTTGTAGCTAATATATCATTTCTTTTCTCACAACCTAAAACAGATTTTTAGCCTCTTGCAAGCTGGGAAACCAAGTCTTGAAGAATTTAAGATTTTCCAAAAGCCAGATAGTAAACACAGAACAGGAATTTATTTTCTTATCTAAATAAATCACTAGGTTGTTATGTGTTAGGTGAATATTTGTTAGCCCCCCCAGTTGTAATAATATGGCCTGGATGAGTTGAATTTTTTAAAAAATGAACCTCTACAATTTGGTTTAAAAATTTCCTTAAGAATATGAAATGTATTGCCTTTAAGATAAACAAATAGCCGTCCCCAATATCTTGTGTGTGAGCTTTATAAGTGGCAGTCATTCCAGAAGTGATTGCTCTTATGGCTTGTTTCTAAATCATTTGGGATAAGTACAAAATGAAAGCCCACAGTATGCATAGTTACTATTCTGGATATATGTGCCTGGTTTCCATTGTCAGACTGTTTTCAGAGGGTCACCAAGAATACTGCTGTTAAGGCTTATAATTAAAGGACCATGTAAGATCATAGATCTGAAAAATTTTGTGATAATAATTAAAATTAAAATGATTAAAATTCCATTAAAGTAAATCAGATTAGTCTTGTTTACTAGTTGAGACAGGTTAAACTTCCTAAAGTATATGTGATTTTAAAAAATGTCATTTAAAAATGTCATTTAACAGACGAACTCTGTATGACTCCACTCATAGGTGGTAGTTAACATATGGACAAAGAGAACTGATCGGTGGTTGCCAGGGGAAAGGGGAGTGGGGGGAGGGCACTAGGGGTGAAGTGGTGTACCTACAACATGACTAATAATGATGTACAACTGTAATTTCACAAGGATGTTAACTATCATAATCTTAATAAAAAAATATCATTTCACTAATTACAATTTACAATTTTCACAGGCTCCTCACTCCACAGGACAAACTTTTCTAGCTGCCATTTAAGGCTCACCAGGAATCTCTCTTCTCTCTACAGTCATGCATCGCTTAATAAAGGGGATACGTTCTGAGAAATGCGGCGTTAAGTGATTTAGTCATTGTACAAACGTCGTAGAGTGTACTTACACAAACCTAGATGAGATAGCCTACTACACACGTAGGCTCTATGGTACTAATCGCATGGGACTACTGCCATATATGCAGTCCATGGCTGACCGAAACGTGGGTATGCACTGCAGCAATTCCATGGTCTTTACTCACTTCACGGAAACTACTCGCTTCTGTACTTCTCCGTGTTTTTCATCTCTGCCTTTTGACTTTGTGTCTCTGATTCCTCTCTAAGTCTTTAAACCAAACTATCCTTCAGCATCAAACTAAAATATTCCATTTCCCCATGTTTTCCCTGGTTTCTCCGTCTGAAGCTATTTCACTATAGCTTTCTTCATGGGGTTTTCAGAATTTTCCAAGTAACGGACGACTTTTATTCAGTAGATCAACATCTGGAAAATGCTAAACAAAACCACACTGAAAGCTGTAAAAAGATGAGATTGTGTGTTTATGTTGACCGTAGGGTTCTATGGGTTAATAAATTTAGAGAAATGGCGGCAGTTCTGATTAAACAGACTTCTTTATGGCAGAACCTCTGATCAATGCCTTCAATATCCTGATGGGTGTTCTGAGTTTCTAAGAGGAAGATGTATTAAGCAGAAATCCCCAAACTTATTTGACCAAAGAATACTATTTTGAGACACAGCTTGAGAAATATTGGTGCAGTGAAAAGAACAGGAACGTTGGATTCAGACAAATGTCGATCCAAATCCTGATTTCTGTAATTATTGGCTGTGTCAACAATCGTTCAAATTCTGCTCTCTGCTCATTACTTATATTATGGGTACAGCAATGCTGATCCCCAAGAACTTGTATGCAGATCTACTGAGACACAGGGTAGATGTTCAAAAAATACTAGTTACCTTTGCTCTTCTGAGTTACAATTAAATTTACCTGTATCTGGAACTTAACGTTACTTCGTATTACAGCTATATATGTACAAATCATTCATTTAGCTTACATTAACTAGACAATATTTGTGCCCATTACTTTACTGATGGATATACAATGCGTATGACAGAGTCCCTTAACTCAGTTAACTCCTATTTTCATCTCTAGTATCAGACGATAAACTTCTGAAGGAAGGATCGTGAGCAGTTCATCCCTATGGCTACCTTGGTGACTCCCGTGTGTGAAGTAGGTGCTGAAGAACAGTCTCTACAATGGAGTGTCACCCACAGGAGGACAGGGACCTTATCTGCCTTCTTTACCGCTGTATCCACAGCACATGGAAGAGTGCATGGCACAGAATAGAGTCTCAGTAAATCCCTATTGAATGAATGACTGGACAAGAGTAATAGCAGGTCTATACTTCACAAGTACACAGTTAAAGAGATCTCCAAGAACACATTATTATTCCCCATCCTTATTGATTGGAATCTTTTTAAAAATTTTGTTAAAATTAATTCTGTTGAAATTACTAATGAATTGTGTGAAATAAGGACAGAAAGGAATCCAAGTAGTTAGATTTACATAATTATTAAGAATTATACTTTCAAAGAAAAGTGTCAAAATATACATTCCAACATATATATAATAAATTTGATGTTTTAGGAAAAATCTTCAGATGAGTAATGCATTTGCTGTCTCAGTGGAATGTGCTTCGTGCCCGTCCAAATTAAACAAATTGCCATCATGTTTTTATAAAACTGCTTCTTTATATTCTAAAGAACATTGACACGCAAGGCAGAGGTTAATTGCAGAAAGCATTTTAGTTCCCATTTTGGTCTCAGAAAGGCTTCTTGGAACAGAGATTCAAAAGGTTTTTCATCATGATGGTTAAAAATAGGAATTAAATGATGGGCCAAAGCTGATAGGATTAATTTCTATCAACTCATTACAAACCTACATGTAAGAGAGAATATTTTGCATGCCCACCACTCCAATTATCCTTGATACTTGCAGCTCTAAGCTTGATGGTGGTTGGAAAGTCAAATCAAAAATAGGAGAACTTGTTCTCCTGTAACGTCTAAAAGCTGACACGCGTGCGAAGGAAAGGGGAAAAGAGGGTTGGCATTGTCAGAGTAAGTATCATTTGTCGTTCTATTTAAGTATCATCTTGCAATTAAAATTTCAAATTTCAAAGGGGAAAACTGTATTTATCTATGGCTGTCATATAGCTTTCTAGAAGCACTAGAAGTTTCCCAACTCCAGATACACAATCCAATGAATGTTTCCTTCTCAGTTCTAGACAAAACAAAAATATAACAAAACAAACACACATCCGCAATGGACATAGAATGCCAAACAGAACCAACTGGCTAGAAATTATCACATAACAAGGAATCAGGTCAATGACCTAGGTGTGAAATGCTTCCAAGCAAATCTCTGGAACCATTCAGTCGCAACTATGTTATTCTCTAACTTTTGGGTAAATTTATCTTGATCACAAAGATGGTAAATGTAATTTTAACAAATTTATACTCACAATACATCTAATACATCGGTAAGTTGTAATTCCCAATTACACAAAGTAATTTTAGTTAATTAAATGGCCTGTTTATATATTAAATATTATATTAAAAATTCAAGGAAAACATTTTGGAGAAAAGTTAGTAAATTATATGTTTACAGTGTCTTCTTTTCCTGATACAGTTCAAAGATTGTCAAATGACGTATAACATAAAACAATGTCTTGATTGTAAAGTTCTGCCTTTCAAGAGGTCATCTTTTTAGTGAGAGTTATAAATTGCTAAAATAATTTTCAGTTCTTTATGGTATGATATTCCTTTAAATAATGATGGTTTTTTGTGTGATTTAATTTATATTAGGACGTCTAGAACTGATGTGTTTCATATTTCAGATCATATTAGTGAAAACTGACAGGATTAAGCTCTGGATGAAAGCATGAAAAAGAGACCACACTAATTCAATAACCTGTTGTAATATATTCCAGAACATCCTTACCTGCAGCTTTGTACATTTCCCACCAACCCAAGTCCTAACTGCGAATGTGCTATAATGAGATTTGGTAGAGTGACCTCTGCAGCTCTTCTCCCAGTAGGGAGAGTGCTAGAAGAAGTAGAATTGCCAGGTCTGCACAATATGATGCCTCCAGACTTCCCTGTGCTACATGAAAGATAAAGTAATTGGGAGGAATGAGAAGTACAACTCAGGCACACAAAACACCGAAGTCTAATGTGCAATTAGGATGCTTTTAGTGAAACACGTCGGGTACCAGAAGGTGCAGACCTGATGACCACTTTTAAAAAAATCTTTTAAGATGATGCATGCTTTTTGAGGATCACCTATCTAATATACAAGATAAGTGAACAGCACAAAGCTGGAGGTAATGTTTGGTGCATCTTTACATTTCTGGGACTTAACATAATTTTTAGCATTAGTAGCCTTTTAATATACGTTGACAGCACTATAGATTACATTTCTGGAGGAATATGGATAATGTTTTGAATAATTATATAACAGTTTTTATCATGTGTTTGTGATCACTTTATAATAATCTCCCAGAAAAACACTATTTGTGATGCCTGACCACTATTATGAAGTTAAAAATATGCTAGAGATAATTAAGAAATGTCATTTACCAGATTTTATTGCCATATTCCGGTATAATCTCACAGAGATCCAATCAGAGGGTTGCATTTGCACCTGGATTTCTAAAATCATTTGAAACTCCCTGTTAACAAGTGCATGTTCGTACTCATTATAAGACTTCTTGGTATACCATGCTAATTACTTTCCTGCACTCTGACTCCCAAACCACGATGAATCCTATTATAAAAGCAAATCACCGCAAACTTCAAACAGCAACCATCCTCGAGATGCTGCTATTAAAGGAAGAAGATTGATGGGAAATCTTTGATGTTATCAGATGTGATGGAAAATACGCATTTGTCTCTAGTAAATCCTGTAGACTGAAGCATTTCCCCCCCACCCTTAAATAACCTGAAACCAATTTCAAGTTCCCAAATGCTCTTCAAAGCAGCCTGCCTTGGAAGTAATGCTGATGGCATTTCGAATTTCAAGGCAGCTTGCTTTTTCCATCTCAAGACTTCAAGCAGATTTGAAATTTTAGTTTCAAAGAGAAAGGATATTACCTACTTTTACCCAAACCACTAGCCTCTGGTTTGATGAACAAAATGTCATGGTAATGAACTTACCTATGGCAATGAAAAGATGGTATGCAACCAAGTAACTCAGAGTCTGAATAATGCAGTTGATTCTAGGGAATTCTAAACTGTAAGTGTTTAGGGACTTCATGCTTCATTTCTTTCTTGTTCTCGTGTTGTTGACCAAAAGTTGGAATGCAAACTTTGGGCATATGGCAGTACAACTGTACACAACTGTAACTGAGCCATCTCCTCCTGAATGGGGCGTCTGTGCAGCTGAAGACAAAAATCGGTGTGTGCTTGACTCCTGTGCCCACAGGGAGCCTGGGCCGCACAATTCAGAACATTCATACCGTGAATAATCCCTGCAGCAGGAGGGTCTGCCTGTGGCTTCTTAAAAGGCTTCAGATTTGTGGTCAGCGGAAACATCCATGAGCCTATTTGGGCTAAAGGATACAGTGGTCCCCCTGCAGTTCCCCTGGCATTTAATTAGGTTTCCTGTAATTGCTTTAAGTAAGAGAGGGGCATTGAAACCTGAAGTTATCATCTTGGGACACAAAATATTTGTGTGTGGTTTCAATATCCTGAGCCCGTTTGCTGCTGCTCTGCGTTTTGGAAAGAGCCATCGTGGTGCTGAGGAAATACGCTCTGCAGGTTTGCCAGCCCTTTGGTGACTGTAAATGCACAGCAACAACATTTAAACGAAGAGCGTTGTTTCCAGTAACTGAACTTCTGCACGAAGAGAGAAGGTATCGATAAGTACAACGGGCAAAAGTCTTCCACATCGGAAGGTGTTTTAAAAAGAAAGGTTGGGGGAGAAGAGGAAGAGCTGTGCTCCATCTTTGCATGAATTTCTAGCTATCAGGAAAATGAGAATACTTACAATAAGAGGAAAATGGGAGGCCTCAACAGAGACCAGGAAAGTAGTGTTCATAAGTTGGGATTTTTACTGTGGAGGTTGTTTTGTTAGTTAGACATTGGCTAAAATAATATACTAATCTTTTCTTAGAGGGGTGGGGCGTTGGGATGTGCCGGTCATTTGAAAATTCTTTTTAAACTGATAATTGTGTAAACATAAAAGGATTACTAATTTTCAAAACTTTAAAATAATTTTAAATATACTTAAATTTTTTGATCCCTTCAGGATCTTGCCCTGCCTTTGGCTTGTAAAACCCACTTTCCTGGGCTTCCTTCCAGTTCAGGGACTCGTGAGTGGCCCCAAGGGCTAGTTGTTTCTCTGACTCCACCCACCAGCTCCTGACGGGAAACACTGTTTATTCCCCCCCATGGGACAGCACCTACTTCTGTCGGGTGGTCCTTAATTTCCCTGGGCACTTTTACCCATTTGAGCATGTGCTAGGTTTTAGAATAAGATCTGGAACACTTTTTAGGATATCCAGATGACACCACTTTCATGTCACCTATACCAAGAAGTCAAGATCAAATATTTTAAGAAATCATAACTTTTTGGAAATAACTCTCTATCTTGTACGTATGATATATATAAATATTAAATTCTCATCTGATTATGTCATCTACTTGCTTAAAATACTTTAATAATATCCATGACTCTCAGAAGGAAATCCCAAATCCTAAATATGGTGTACAACCGTGGTTCTGAGACTGTAGCATGCCTCAGAATTCGTGGAGGGCTTGTCGAAACACGGATTGCTGGCCTGACTCAAAGGTTTTTTAAATGAGTCTGGAGTGGGGCCCAAGAATTTGCGTTTCCAGTAAGTTCCCAGGTGATGCCGATGAAACTGTTCTGGGGGCCGCACGTTGAGAACCACCGGTCTACGAGACTGTAGTAGACTGGTCCCTTTCTTGTCTCCAGCTTCATCTCATGCCGCTGTTCTCTGTGTCTAGGGCTTAGTTGTCTTCTCCGGGATTCCCAATCTGCTTACGCTCTTTCCGGCTTCTTCCCGTACAGTCTGTCCCTCTCCCAAACCTACCTCATGTTGGATCCTTCGTACTAAATTGAGTCCCCTTGTTATTTGCTCTCATTGTCCCTATACTTCTCCTTTGTAGCACTGAACACAATTGTAATAAAGTAATAAATTGGGTAATCTGTAGTTAATCTGTGCCCTCCTCACAATAACATAAGTTCTTTGAGGGCAATGGCGACCTTACTCATCAGAGATTCACAAGTGCCCACTGCAATATCTTTTACATAATTGATACTTAATAAATATTTATTCAGTGAATAAATGAATATATGAATGAATAAACAGTACAAAGCAACACATTTAATCTTTCTTACTGTTCTCCTACTTGACCCAGAGAAAATTCTCCTATTCCCTAAGGGCGCCCCTGCTAGATCTCGCATGAGACACTCCATTCTGGAAGCGTGTGTGGAGACCTGACAGTTGTCGACATATGTTGTTTAGATGACCCTTCCTGCTCAGTGCGAAGAGGCACATTGCAGAACGAAACTCTGAAATAGGCTTTGATGTCTCGAGATAAATACCCCTGAAATGATACTCCCAGATTATTAGTTCAATTTTTATTATTTAGGATTACATAATTCTGTGAAATAAATTCTGAATATTTTAGCATTTTAACTGGAGGCAACTCTAACAGGATTTTTGTTACATTGTGATTATAAACATCTGGGCTTTCAAAATATTATGCATGAAAACCTTGAAGTCATACATTCTTTGGATAGAATAGCAGAGGTTTGTTAACTAAAGCTAGTATTTCTTTCAAAAAAAGCAATGTGCCTTAATAACTGAAACCCAACTGTTAAAGTAATTTAGTCGTTAAATATACCACGTATTTGTAAATTGCTAGGTGATATTATAATAAAACCGGGTATGCATGTGCACATATATTTATGATTTATGCACTTATAATTATAGTTTTAGATGATTCTGTCTCATTTCATTTGAACTAAGTCTTCCTAAGAAGATTTAGATTCATAAAGCTGTGTGCAGCACATGGATGTCTTACCCACAACCTATACAACTGAGGGTAGAAACCTTAGAAGATGTGAAATTCAAGTTCACATTTGAGTATACAGAGGAAGATAATTTGGTGAAGGGTGAATATTTGGGGAAAGGTGTAATTCTGTGAAGTGGCAGAGCTACTCCATTCTCATCTTCTGGCGAATCCGGAAGATTTGAAAGAGCAAACAAGAGAATGAAAAAGTTGTGAGTCAAGTAACTGGAGGCAGAGGAAAATCAGAGGAGTTGAAAGACGGTATCTGGGATGTTGATCTATGGCATCAGGAAGGATCAGTGGGGGAAAAATTATGGTATAATGTTTTGTATTTCTTTAGTAAAATCTTCTCCTGACTTAAATCCACCTTTCTCTGATCAGGTCTCATTGTCCGGGAAGTGAGCATTGAGATTTCACGCCAGCAAGTGGAAGAACTCTTTGGGCCTGAAGATTACTGGTGCCAGTGTGTGGCCTGGAGCTCAGCGGGCACCACAAAGAGCCGGAAGGCCTATGTGCGCATCGCATGTGAGTCACTGTGCCCAAACACCGTGGGTTTCGGAAACTGATGGAATGTGGGAAAATTTAGACTTTGACTGCTCTAGCATCAAAGAAACCTGGTCAAAAACTGCTCCCAGATCTCTGCGTTTGAGCCACACTCTCCCTTAAGTCACTAGAATTTTATTTATTTATTTATTTATTTATTTATTCATTTTATTTATTTATTTGGTGAGGAAGACTGGCCCTGAGCTAACATCCATTGCCAATCTTCCTCTTTTTGCTTGAGGAAGATTGGCCCTGAGCTAACATCTGTGCCAATCTTCCTCTATTTTATGTGGGATGCTGCCACAGCATGGCTTGATGAGTGGTGTGTAGGTCTGTGTCTGGGATCTGAACCCCCAAACCCCAGGCCACTGAAGCAGAGCGTGCGAACTTAACCTCTATGCCATCTGGCTGGCCCCTAGAATATTTTGGTTTTTGTTTCAAGGCAGTGAGTAGTTTTCCCTTAGGGACATGAAAGAATTAGTGCTACTTTCAAAAGATTATGAATTTTTTTAAATCTGGTAATAATTAGGTCATAGGAAAACCAAGTATATTCCTTTAATGAGTTTATTCTGCCAATTTCTTAAGACAATGTTGACTAGTTTTGCTATTGGAAATAGAGACTATCCAGAAAAAAACTTCTCAATTTATTTTGGAACCATTCTAGTGCTTCAAGATACACCACTATTTTCCAAACTGTATTAATTTCTAGAGTATTCATGTTCAGGGAGAGGTTAAAGGTGCCTCACAAAAGAGGCTTCTATAATCAAATAAACATAGGTAATACTTTTTTTGGACAAAGTTCAAGAGGTTTCTTCTTTGCCAAACTTCTCAGATTCTTTAATCTGCGAGTGTTTGTATTATCCCCAAGACAAGATGTAGCCTGCAGCTCTTTCTGCAGACCCCTTTTCTCAATGAGTGCTATTCACACCTCTAGCAGAACGAATGCTGCTACAATCTATCTTAAATTCCATACTGAGAAATTTTCTCAAGTGTAAGACCACTGAAACTCATGTAATTTTACTATCTCATCCCCTTTGCATGTCTGCATTTTACTAAGTTCCATTTTGTAGTGGGTGTCAATATCCTTCACCTCTAACGCGTCACTAAGTCCCAACAGTCTTGGCTGTGATGCCTCTCCCCATTCTGTACTCATCTCTTCCCTTCCTTCTCCTTGATCTGGATCCCAACCATTGCAAATACTTCCCAGTTCACATCCATGGCTCAGGGCTAATCCCTATTCCAGTCCTTCCTCCATCTTACCACAAATGCAGTCTTCCCCACTTCCATCTCTGCTGAAAATTTGACAGTGTCTTGTGAGGTAAAGTCAAAATTCCTTACAATGGCATATATCTTTGTACTAGCTTTCTAGGGCTATTGTGACAAAATACCACAGATTGGGTGGCTTAAACAAGAGAAATTTATTTCCTCACAGTTCTGGAGTGTAGAAGTCTGCGCTCAAAGTCCTAGCGGTACTGGCTTCTGAAGCTTCTCTCCTTGGCTGACGATGGTCACCTTCTCCATGTCTTCACGTAGACTTCTCTCTGTAACGGTCCACGTCCAAATTTCTCTTCTTATAAAAGAGAAATTGGATTGGATTAAAACCACCCTAAGGGCCTCATTTTAAGTTAATCACTCTTTAAAGCCCTATCTCCAAATAAAGTCACATTCTGAGGTACCAGGTGTTAGAACTTCAACATGGGAATTTTAGGGGGCCACACTTCAGCCCATAACAACCATGTTTCATGGTTTACACATGCAACCTATGTTTCCAACTCTGACCACAAAGAATTTCTCCCTTCCAGTCACACTAGATTAGCAATATTTTGATTTCCATGCTTTCCAACTATTGTTCATAGTGAAAGCCTTCATCCTTCTTTTGCTTTCCTTCATTATTTGTAAAAATTCATTTATTCAACAAATATTTAGTAGGCATTTACTCTGTTCTTGGGACAATTGTGGGTGTTGGGTGTGGAGCCAGAAACAAAACATGTAGTGATCCTGCCCTCATGGTGATTATGTTCTGGTGAGGAAGAGCAAACTCCAAATAAAATAAATAATAATCAGGAACAGAGCAGATGGAAGCGGTATGAAGAAAAATAAAGCAGGCAAGGAGGATATGTTGTGCTGGGCGAGGGTGGTCAGGAAATCCCTCTGGAAGAAGTTGACAGTTAAAGAAACCTGAAGGAGGGGAAGGAGGGAGCCAGGCTGAGGGAAGAGAAAGTGGCACAAGTACAAATACCCTGATGCAGGAGTGTGCTGGCAGGTTCCAAGAAGACCAGATGGGCCAAGTGGCTGGAACACAGTGAGAGGAGACTCTTAGATGAGCTAAGAAAGGAAAGGCCCAGAGGTAAGGATGGGAGGGCAGTATGGAGGTGGCCTGAGACCCTGAAAGTGTGTCTTCTTCGGCTCTTAGGATGAGGTAGGAACTTTAGACAGAGGAATCTATGATCCGACTTCTATTTTTGCAGAATCTCCTTTCTGCTGTGTTGACACCAGAGCATGAGGGGCAAGGGTAGAAACAGGAAGGCCAGTTATGAGGCTTTGGCTATGAGAAGTGTTAGGCTAGCATAGATTGGAAGCAGTGGAAGTGGTGAGACCTGGATTCTAGATGTATTTAAAGACAGAGGAGCGGCTTCTATTGAGAGATTGGATGTGGGATCTGAAAGAAAGACAAGAGTGATTCAAAAGACCTGAGCCTTTTGAAGGATGTTTTTCAAATGTCCCTAGTGAAGTCATTCCTGCCTCGTGGGTCTCTGGAGTGATAAGTGTTCCGTTCTCAATACTTTCAGAGCAGCTTGTCACTATGCTTAATATAGGGCTTGTCTCAATTGGATCATACTGACTTGTAATGTCTGTGTTTCATGACAGTGAGTTCCTTAAGATGAAGAATTCTATTTTATTTAATTTTATCTCTTCAGTGCTTAGCACAATGCCTAGAACATCATAGATGTTTGATAAATTTTGTTGAATTAAAATTGTTGTAAAGAATTTCTGGTGAAGTTTATCAAAATACTCTATGTTAACCTGTCTTCTCTGAGCATACCTAAAGAGATTTTCTCCATGTCTTAAGTGGATTCTCCATGAAACAGACTCCGAGATAAGAGACACACATGTGGGCAACGTATTGAAGAGTGTTCTTAGGAACCATATCTTGGAGAAGAGAAGGCAGTAGGTTTGGGCAGAGAGAGAAATTGATCTGGAGTGTAGCTAAACAAATGATGACCCCATAGGGAGCTCTGGAGCTCGGTGGCCTTTCAGAGTTGTCCCACCTGGAGGCAAAGAGGTTGAACATGCCTTTATTTCCCCACATACTCTAGTCATTGGATGTGGGCTCCTCTTCCGCTGCCAGCCCCACCAGCTTGTGTGAGCTGCGTAAAGTCAGCTCTCCTCAACTGAGGGCAATTCCAGGAGAGAGAGGCTGAGAGCCTTCACCTCCTGCACTCCCAACAGGTGGGCTCTGTCCCGAAAACGGATCTCGCTGGCATACCAAAATATCCACAACAATCGTCTACCACAAATCTTGAAGGATTTATTTTATTATTTATGAATAAAAAAGGCACTTTCAAACATTTTAAAAAGAAAAAACTAATTACTTTGGTCAGATATTTAAATAAATTCAAAATTTGGTTCTAATTATCATCAAAAAAGGTACAATGATATAAAACTCTTTTGTTGCTATGTGTTCATTAAAATCAAATATAAATATTTTAAATTGCCAATATACAACCCATACTGAATTGCCTTGCCTAAAAGCTGAAGTTTAAAGACTGCATACTTCCAAATGATGAATCTCGTTGTGCCAATTTCATATGTACATAAATAAATATATATTTAATATATAAAAGTACATATATACAATTTTCTCTATGTATATCCCTATTCTCCACATAAAAATTAAATACCTATAAGAACCTCATCTTTCTTTGCAACGTGTTACACAAATGTTGCTATTTACTTCACAGCTTTTAACATAGTTTGACATTTTCAAATAAGAAAACAAACTCTTCTTCTAGTAAGAGATTAATTTGCCTATAGCCCTTTCCATCTTCATGTAATAAGACTGAAGAGCAGTTTGCTTGTACTTCCTTAATTAACCGAACTCACCTGTGTGTGGCCAAGGAATGCCATCCAGTGTGTAAAGATTTACTCGTATAGATTTACATCATGATGAAAAAAAGGTTAAATCTCAAATTCCGTCTGTCAAAACTGATCTCCACCAAGTCAGTCCTGGCTAATGTAGCAGGAAGCTTGCAGACTTTCCAGTTTGCTCTGAGTCAAGTGAGCTGTGGTGATTTACCCAGTAATATTTGACAGATGGCCGTCATGTAAACCGCAATTAAAGTGCAACTGTCTCAGGTGAAGAGAACTGTGATGCTAAGGTTAAATAAGTACAATTACCTCTCGTCTAATTAGATTTATATTCATCGTGTGTACCATCGAGGGGTCCATAGTTCTTTCATGAAAAAGATCTATTTTCAGAAGTCTATAATGCAGAAATGAATATTGACTATTCATTTATTTGTTTGTTTGCTTTGATTGACACCTGAGCTAACAACTGTTGCCAATCTTCTTTGTTCTTTCTGCTTTTTCTCCCCAAATCCCCTCAGTACATAGTTGTATATCTTAGTTGTGGGTCCTTCTAGTTGTGGCATGTGGGATGCCGCCTCAACGTGGCCTGATGAGCGGTGCCATGTCTGTACCCAGGATCCGAACCAGCGAAACCCTGGGCCACCATAGTGGAGTGTGTGAACTTAACCACTCGGCCATGGGGCCAGCCCCCTATTTATTTGTTTGATTATAATATTTCATACATTCAAACTATATAAAATATAAAAATAAGTTTGTGAGACAATCAGGGCAAATGGAGAAAAGAAAGTATGAAAGTTCAGATTCAGCTAGGCATGAGCTCTAGCCTGCTCTGGAATCCTGACATTTGCTAGAGGGAAGCGCCGAATGTCCTGGTGGGGCTGTAGCTTCCATTGCAGACAGAGAAGTTTCTTCCGAGAGAAATCAAATTGACGCTATAATGACCGTCTAAAGTAGAACCCTTCTGGTAATACAGCTGCCAGTTTCAGGGGGTTGTTTCTTCCAGTGTCCCCTGTTGTAGACCAAAAGGAAAATTCCGAGTGTTGAGATAGGAAACTGTAATTCAGGCAAAATTCTAGCAAACACTGTCTTTCTCCAGGAAATGTCTTGGTTTCGCTATGGCTGCTTTCGCTGCTGTTGTGATTGTTGATAGCGTCGTGGTTGCTGTTGTTGGGGAAGAATATAATGTGAAAAGAGTAGCACAGTGGAGTGGTTAGAGCACAGATTTGGGGCCACGTCGACTGATGTTCAAGTCCTGGTTCCATCACTTACTAGTGTGACCTTGGTCAAGGGACTTGACCCCTCTGAGCCTTAGTTCCATCAACCGTGAAATGAAAATGATAGGCTTATTTTTAAGATTAAACTAGATAAACTTGTAAGGCATATGGTATGGTGCCACACACAAAGCAAATGCTCAGTAGATGACAATAGGTGTTCACAACAATAGATGTAACCATTCGTACACTTATTTGTGCATTTTGAAACACATTGATACTAAGTTAACTTTAAAAACCGAAAAGTCTCTCCTTATCTTGCCGTTTCATGTCCCAAGCCTGGACTGTCAATCCTTCAGGTTGAAACTCTCTGCTGATTCACATATAATTCAACTGTGCTTTTTCTCCCCATGCCTGAGGATGGAGGAGCGCTCCATGTGGTCACCCTTGTCCTGGAATTCGGGAGGTATAGTGGATTTAAGTGCACAGAGAATCCAGCTTCCTGGGAAGGTAGGATAGTCCTTAGGATTTTTTCTTTATCATGTGTGCAAACCAATAAATCACAGCCATCCATGGTCACAAAGGCCACTGGCTACGGAGAGGAACAAGATAGTTCCTGGAAAGGGTTGAGGAGGATCAGGCCCTCCCTGCCCTCCTCCCCCAGCTCCCTGGGATCGGAACCACCTTGTGAGCTACCTGTGAGTTTGGACCAAGCGTGCTCATATGTGCAGTCTGTAGTGTCTAGCACACTGCCCAGAACAGCAGTGTCCAAAGAAATATAACGCCAGCCGCATATGCCGTTTAACCTTTTCTAGTCGCCACCCTTAAAAAAGTAAAAAGAAGAAGGCAAAATTAATTTTAATAATACATTTTATTTAGTCCAATATATTTAAACAATCGTTTGAACGAAACCAATATAAACAAGTGTTAATGAAACACTTTACATTCTTTTTCTCATACCAATCTTTGAGATCTGATGTGCTTACACTTACAGTACTTCTCAATTAAGATGAGCCACATGTGCTCCATGTTAGCTCAGGGCTAATCTTCCTCAAAAGAAAAAAAACCTACTCTCTTAGCAAATTTCAAGTATACAGTACTGTATTGTTAACTATAATCACCATGCTGTACATTACATCCCCAAAACTTATTCGTCTTGTAACTGAAAGTTTGTACCCTTTGACCAACATTTACGTGGATTAGCTCATTCGCTCCTTGCAGCAGCTCTAACTGGTGGGTGTTGCTGTCCTCATTCCACAGCTGAGGAAATTGAGAACAAAGGGAGATTTAAAATCCTGCCTGAGTTCACAGAGTCGGTCTACGAGAAGCTGGTCAGTCTAGCAATGGACTCCATGCCTTGAACCAACACAAAGCGTACAAATACAAGACGAGTTGACAATGACTTTTATGTGAGGTGGCAGTTCACTAAAATATCTCCTCTTCCACACGTGCAACTTTACAGCTCACTGTTATTATAGAGAAGTGTGAGGAGGCCCTGGCTTCCTGCATCGCTCCTCGCTGCTTGGTCTGCTACCACCACACCAGTTTCCTTGCTTCCGGAATGCAGTACCCTCATTCCAGATACAGGTTGTTTGCAATGACTGGTCCTTTCCACCTGGAACATTCTTCCCCAGCTCTAGTGTGGCTCTCTTCCTCCTTTCATTCAGGTTTCTGCTGAGGTGTCACCTCTTCAGAGGGGTCAACCCTGACCAATTTACCTAAAACCGACTGACCCATCCCGGCCCTCTCCTAACCCCAAGGCTGCTTTATTTTTCTTAAGGACGTTTCTCTTCATCATTATTTGTTTTCTTTTATGTTGACTGTTCCACCAGTGGAATATAAACTTCACAAAAGCAGGCACTTTATTTTCTTCACTGTTATATCCCAGTTGTCCAAAAATAGTGCCTTGCACATGGCTGGTCTTAGGTAACTGAAGACAAATAAATGGAATGAAATTGAATTAAACTGAAAGCATATGACGGGACAGAGTGATGCTGCCATTCAATGCTAATGATTTCTTCTTTTAGTAAAAAAGTTTTATTGCCCAAGGAATCCAAGGACCTCAGATGACTAAAGTGATTGCCTCTGTGCTCTCCCCACTCCAAACCTCTGTTACACTTTTGTACTTGTCTATTTTCTCCATAGCACTCGTCAACTTCTAACCTACTATGTATTGACTTATTTATTATGTTCATGGTTTGTGGTCTGTTCCCCTCACCCACTTAGGAAGTAAGATCCAGATGGGCAAGATTTTTGTTTGGCTTGTTCGCTGATGAATTCCAAATGCCTGCAATGATCCTGGCAAAGTGTAGGAACTCGATAAGGATATTCAAGGAATGAATGAATTAGTATTTCCATACTGGGGGTGGTAGTTCTCCAATTAAATATATGCGTAATCTTGTGAATTATTGTGTTTGTTTTCATATACAGGGGTCATTACTTGTGGCCTTATATGTTACTTTTTCATTTCCTACCTGTCTACTTGACATAAAACAAAAGTAATGATATAATTTAGCCAAATAATACATTTCTTCACCCAGGTGTTCTGAAAAGTTTGGGTCATACCGTGACAGTATCTGGCAAGCTGATGTCAAATGCCTTGGTAGAGGTCGGCAGGCTTGCCAGCGCACCAGAATAAATTACCTGTTTACGAACAAGCATGTCTGAGCTGTGGTTTGATCACTTGTGCAACGACTTCAGCCCCCAATAAGCCCATTGTAAGTTATAGAGACCAAATTTAGAAATAGATGAGATTAATTGCACAATTTAGACTTTTTAGATAATAGACGTCTTTAATAATAATTTCTCCTTGTTTCATATATATCTCAACCGTTCTATTAAATAGCTCATCGTGTGGTTCCTCTGTCAAGATTAAAACCTATCTGATTGCATCAGTTTGTATTTTTCCAAAACACATTTACTTTTGTATTTGGACAGAAGTCCCCAAGATTCATGGAGCTCCTACAAATGTGTAGACATTTGTAGCCCATATTTATTCTGAGAGGTAGACATCCAATTGATTGAACACTGTTCTGTCAGTTATATTTTGGGGGGTGAGCATCTATCTATGTGTTATAGGGGGGCTGGTAGCCCACTGAACTAAGATGTGTTATTAAAGGAATGTTTTATGCTGGACGAAAAGGGAAGTTTATGGCTAAAATGCTTATTTGCAAAAAAGCTTGTCTGCAATCGTATTTTTTTTGTACTCTGAGAAAAGAGCCTTAACTTTCTGATATGTCAGGTTCCTCATCCATAAAGTTGGCATGTTTCTTATTATTTATCCCTAAAACATACCTTAAAAAATATGGTGATGACATATAATCATTTTTTTCTGAAACTAAAGATGCAGTGTGAATATAAGCGTGGCTTGTATGGGGGGGTTTTTCCCTCCTTTTCTCTGTAATGGATGTCACTTGGAGTTCTAGCTCTAAAATATTTATTTTTAAAAAAACTCTTTAGCAAAACTTTCTGAATACAACTATGTTTGTTCTATAAATGCCCCCAAAGCCAAGAAATAAATAAGAATGACTGAAATTGTACGTCCCCTCTGCGAAGACTTTGTTCACCCAGATTTCTCTGTTTCAATGACCTCAGTGGCTGTCTCTGCAGTAAGGGACAGCCCTGCTTCCCCACATCTGAAGACATTGCCACGACGATCCTTCTGCTGGTTTGCTTAAAGGTCATTCCAACCTCCGTCCCTGGATATGAACTCTATGATATTATGAAGCTGTCCGAGGTAAATTCCCAGGACTGGTCAAAAACACTAGTTTTTTAAATGGCAAAAAGAGGTTACAAAATAATTACAGGAATAAAATCAAAGTCTTTCGTCTTCATTCTTTTGGCTTTAGAAAGCTCTGTGTTCTAGTAGTCAATATTCCTGGCGTGTGCCTGACTCTGCTGTAAGCCCCGGGGGGTGATGCCCCAGCAGGCCTCTGAGGTATGTTCTGTGATTGTCCTTATTATGCAAATAACCAAATAGAAGCATGGAAATATTAGGTAACTTGCCCAAGTCACTTGTTTAGGAAATGGTAAATCTGAGTTTTAAACAAACTTTACTCTTTGCAGTCCAATTCGTTGTACAGATTTACAGAAATATGTAACAAAATTCTTGACTTTTCACTCTAACCATGGAGGAAACTTCATATGGTTTATTTTTGTTGTTTGGTTGGTTGTTTTTTGTTTGTTTTGTTTTGTATTTTACAATATTAGAGAAGAAAAAGCAAGTAAAAAAACTCCACCCAACATTTTTTTATCTACTTTGTCCCTTACATTTAAAAATCACGAGTGGCTGAATATAAAAATTTTTTTCATGATTTTTAAAAAATTCCAGCAATGATAAAATACTTTTTTTCCTGGAAAAGAAAACCGTAGCCAACTTTCTAGGATACTGTGGCATTGTCAGGTGTTTTTCACCTTTAATAAGCGCCCGAAGCTCAGAACGCTGATCTAGCTCTCCCGAAATCGGTTGTACTGCTTGGTTCACAGCACTTACTTCTCGCTAATAGCCAGATTTGGTGGTTTAAGTACAAGTTATACTTTATATGACGACATAATTAGCCCTTTTTGTCGTTATTGGGAGAAAGGTATATTTTTCCCCTTTAAGAACGCAGGTATTATTATTATTATATGTGACCGTGGAATTATTTTATTTGCTAGAGGAACCCTTTGAAAGTACATTAAAACAAAATTTTGAGAAGTTAAAATGTGTCTAGCACCTCTGTTCATTGAGCATGGAAAATAGTTAATTGCAAGTTTATTTGAAAGCTTGAAAATCTGCATCATAGTCAGGCAGCTGTATTTGCTTCACGCAGGGCCAGGCCTGCGGCAGAAAGGACAGAAGATGTCCAACAGCAGATAAACACTGCGTGGGACTCTTCCACGGACAGAATTTCCCTGGGTCTAGAGCCGCTGGGTCAGGACCAGCTCCATTCGGGAGGCAGGAAGCTTCATTCTCATACTTGGAGCGTGGCCTCTTGGTAGAAATAAATACAGTAATTAATTTATTTAATTAAATATCAGTGCAGCCATGAACTCAGAGTTTGACAGCTACACTGATTTGAGGCCGGATGGAGTGGGTATCTAAACAAGGACATTTAGAGAAGACTTTCATGTAACAGCACTGTCCTAAGAGTTTTTATGTGTATTACCTCATTTAATCTTCACAATAACGCTATGAGATAAGCACCCTAATTATCCTCACTTCAGGGATGAAGAAACAAAGCACATAAACCTCATTAAGTACAGAAACAGGATTAAAGTCAAGCAGGTGGATACAGGCTCAATGAGTGTAACCCCATGGTGAACTGGATCATGGCCCCAAACATATCAGGGCCTCATCCCTGGAACCTGCAAATCTTAGTTTACATGGAAAAAGGATCTTTGCAGATGTGCTTACATTAACGATCTTGAGATGAGGCGGTTATTCTGGATTATACGAGTGGGCCCTAAATGCCAATCACAAGTGTCCTTATAAGAGAAAGGCGGAAGGAGATTTGACACAGATAGAAGAGGAGGCAGTGTGAGCACAGAGGCAGAAGTTTGGGGGATGCAGCCACAAGCCAAGGAATGCTGGCAGCCACCAGACTAGACAAGGCAAGCTGTGGCTTCCCCCTGAGAATCCCTGGATTGAGTGCAGCCTTGCCGACCCCTTGATTGTGGCCCAGTGAGGCTGATTTCAGATTGCTGGCCTCCAGACTATGAGAAAACAAATGTCTGTCACTTGAAGCCATTAGGTTTGTGGTGATTTCTATAGAAAACAAATACAACCACAGTGCAATACTCGTCCTTCAACAGATCCACGCCGTGGGGTAGCTGGTGAGCTTGAACAAGTGAGTTAGCCTTTCAGGTCCTGGTTGTACTGTCTGTGCAGTAAGGGGGCTGTACTGTGTGAGTTCTAAGGGCTTTTTCAGTTGTCCATCATGAGAGAAATTGTTCCCAGACCTTCAGTAAAGGGGGTGGCCAGATTATTTGGGAAATTGAATCAATTTGGCATTCATTAAGGATCTACATGTACTAAGCACCAAACACCAAGATATATTTGACCTCAAGAATTTTTAAAATTTATAAATTTAGCATCCAATTGGCTGAGATTGCTTTGTCTTTCTGAGGCAAAACTTAGCAGTGATATAACATCTGATAGAAAGATGGCTAACTGTGCAGACGTA
This sequence comes from Equus quagga, assembly GCF_021613505.1. Taxonomy (NCBI): domain Eukaryota; kingdom Metazoa; phylum Chordata; class Mammalia; order Perissodactyla; family Equidae; genus Equus; species Equus quagga. The sequence continues at coordinate 79,567,353 of NC_060269.1, forward strand.
CCTCATCCAGGAAGTTCTGTGCAGTGAACTCTAGGTGGGGAACGTAAATGCATTACATCTGGAATGCTCGCTCCTGCTTAGTTGTGGCCTCCCAGTGTCCTCTGCTGGGGAGGATCGTGAGGCTAAATCCAGACTCTACAGAAAAGAATATCATGATCACGGTTGATTAGTTATGGACACGTGCGCTGGAAGGGAAGGCAGGGTACCGAATATTCGCCATTTCTACTCCAAAGAACAAGAGTTGAGCACAGATCATGCCTACTCTTGACAGTTTCCTTCTGTCCATGAAAGAGCTTCAGGTTTTTGTACATAGCAACCGTAGCAAGGAAGACATTTGTTCAGAAAAGAATGTGGGGACATATTTTTCCTATGGCATCATCAGGAATTACAGAAATGATGACAAAGTGTCTTTTCAGCCATCAACAAACTTTGATTCTCTTGATTCAGGTGCTAATAGTTTCCATTTATTTAAAATGTCACTTAATCTTCTGAAGTCCTAATGTTGAATGCCGAACAGTCTTTCTGAAAGTAGGTAAGGGAGCATAAACTAATAATTATAAAATACTAATTCAGAAAATGTTATACATGCAATCCTACTAACAGAAGCAGATTTGTCCACCAAGATCTCTTGGTCAGCTCTCTTGGTTAAGCCCGCAGGTCGGAGAGAGGAGCTGTGGGGAAAAGCCTAGGGTGTTCTCTCTGAGGTGGGAGAGAGGCCACAAGAAGCATGAAGATAACTGTGACACTCTCAGCGCTAAACTTGCTAGACCGGCATCTCAAAGCGCAGTCCATAGGCCCAATATGGCCCACCAACTTTTGGCTTGGCCCTCAAAATGTTGGCCCACACAGGTATTTTGATAAAATTTTAACCCGTTGACAACATACACAATTTTTCAAAAATTTACGTAATAATCCACATTATTAGCTTCTGTTAGCCATCAAATATGGAGTCTGTGGCACACTGAGCCTGCACTCCTATATGGCAACATGCAACTAGAGCTGAGTAGCAAGAGTAAAAAGTTAAGTGGAGTGGTTTTGTACCTATGTCTCTATTAATATTTAGAAAATAAAAGACAGCCCTTGTAGGTGCCATGTTTCAAGAGAAAAATTCTCATGCCTAACTTTCTCCCATTTATGCTACCTGCATGGCACCTAGACACACAAGGTTTCCATTCGTGTGCGAGACAATGGCAGCTGTCTGCCTGAAAGGAGTGAGCTCTCCTGATGCTGTGGAAACACCAACAGGGACTCATTACAAAATAGGTGGTAAGAGCCACAGTGCAGAAGCAAGCTGGCTTGGTTCCCACAGGCTCCCAAACCCCCCCCCCCCCCCCCCCCCCCCCCCCCCCCCCCCCCCCCCCCCCCCTGGCCTCCGTGTCTCCAGGGCCTAGCACAGTGCCCTGCGTATCATGGGTGTTCCTTAAATAATCAATCAATCAATCAATCAGTGGTTCTCAGATTTAAGTACTGTGTGTAAAACACACATGTGACATCAGTTAAATGTGTAGATTCCCAGGGCCCAAGTGTGAAATCTGCATTTTTATCAAGCAGATGTATGGTAGTCCTGGGATTTCTCTTTGTGACACTCACCTTCAACCAACAGTCACACTTTGACTGTTGAAGTCACACCTTCAATCCTCCCACACTTGTAATTGTTTTGTACCACTTGGTTATGTTTATTTTAACTAATAATGATAATGCTTAATGTTTGTAATATAGCATAATAAAATTCCAATACTATAGGGAAAAGATGGGGTGGGGAATTACTATTTTTTGGGTACATATTTATTCCAGGCATGATGTTAGAATTTTATCGGTATTTCTTCCTATATAATCCTGTAAAGTAATGCTATTTTCATACCCATTTTCCAACTGAAGAAATTAAGGCAAGGAGAGGTTAGGCAATGTACTCAAGGTCACACAGCTGGTCAAGTGGTAGAGACAGGCTCTGAACCCAAGTTTGTCCCTGCCAAAGACCCTATTCTTAACCACAAGGTTAGCTTGCTTCCCAGTTGCTTTCAAATCTTTTTCAAGGTGACCTACAATAAAAAATATATTTATATCATTATCCACTAAGCGTATATTCATCTCCTCATACATACAAATACACAGATATGTGTGTATGTGTGTGCATACACACATACATACATAATACTATGCATGATACATCTTGATATTCTCTATTTATTCAAATTCATAATTTTTAATGCTGATTTTTAATCCACTACCTTGATTTCATAACCCTCTAAGGGGTCATGACATGCAGTTTAAAAAACACAGGAATAAACCTTAAATTCTATAAAAATAATAAGGAATATTAGATACTATAGTTTATAGACCGTATGGCCAAAGTATATAAGAGAATGACATGTTGAAAATTTACTCATATGAGTAATCATCTTTCATTCTAGAACTCTCTGAATAATAATAGAAATAGTTGTAGTAATTTACTACGTGTGTTTTGTGCTTTGTAATCTTCCAAAAACTTTTCAGATTCAATATCTCTTTTAATATTCATAAAACCTTGTGAGGTCTAAAACCAAAAAACAACCAACATTAATAAGATAATATTTCCTTTATATGTTATTATTCTGTGGAATTTAAAGATTTTTAATTTCCACTATAATAGTCTATTGAAGTATACCCTTCAGAAAACTCCTGACTTCTTAGTATCAGTTTATCACATCACCAAGATTTTGTCTTTGAAAAATATTTTATTCTATAAATCTTCCTGAATGAAGTACCATTGTTGAGGGAATACAAATTTTTTAAAAATGTGAGTCCTTTTTTAAAAAACTTTGAGTGGCCGGCCCGGTGGTGTAGTGGTTAAGTTTGCACACTGCTTCAGCGGCCTTTGGATCCCAGGTGCGGACCTGCACACCACTTATCAAGCCATGCTGTGGCGGTATCCCACATATAAAATAGAGGAAAATGGGCACAGATGTTAGCTCAGGGCTAATCTTCCTCACACATAAAAATAACTTGGAGAAAGAACATATTTATTTTCTTTTTCACAGATGGTAGTATCAGCAGCCTGCCTGCCCAGACACCATAGGGAAATCCTTTGCTGCTATTTTCTCCTAGTTTCTTTCCCAAATCAGCAGAGGTCACAGGTGCTTGGATGGTGGTGTGATCCATTATACTCAAAGCTGTGCCTGTGCACCTAGCCTTTTTGGTTGTAGGCCACACTCACCCTTTGCATGTGGTGTCAGGCAAAGTTGCTTGGGGATGTCCCTGCAAAGGAGACATGACTTTTGTCCACTTTCATAAACGCGCACATTGACATGATGGGCTTTCTTGCTTGCTGTTTGGGGTAGGCATTTCTCTTCCTGTCTCTCCAAGGAGGGAGAAAATTAGTTTTGTCACAGTAATTTTCAATGCATTTACAATCATGAGAACTTTACTTTTCATCTGTCCTTGTGATGTACCTTATTTGCTCTCTTGGATTTGTACGAAGAATTTTCTGATATTTTTAAAACTGAATCTTCTGGAGCCCACCCTTTTCCCCATTTTCTAACTTGAACCCTTGGTTGTATATCCAAGTGTCCAAAACTTCCATGAAAACTGTCCTGAGGGGAATATTATATGATATTCTCTTCAAACATGCGTCAACTAGTAAGTTATTAAAAAATAATTTCTTCTGTCATTTCTCATAATTGGTATATCCCCTTAAAGATCCATCACAACCAGGAAGTGTCTTATTCGACAAAGTAGAAGCTTTTTTCCCCTAAAATATGTATTGAAAATGTTAGTCTATTCTGTCATTGGTCTTTATATATGGCAAAAGAGACCTTCAAAAACATCCTGTTGTTTTCTTTCATTTTACAAATGAGAAAGGAGAAGGCCACAAAGTCTTCAAACCCCCACTTAGCCTTCTTTCCGTTTACCACATTGTCATAAAGCAGAGTTCGTGTTTGTAGACTGCTGTGAATTATGAGATTCCATGTCATAGATAATTTGTAACCACGGTATTATTATTGTGCAAAAGGAATTCAGTGAAAACATCAAAATTCTACAATAAAAGTGAGACGTCATATGCTCCCACACATGTGTGTGTTCTAAAAGGCTTTCTTTGATTACTGTGTCAAGGGTAAATAGAAATCTGTATAGTTTCAAGTCAGATTCTCCATCTGCTAATTGGACTTCGCTGTATGGATTTAGTAAGCCAATATTCATGTTCTTAAGTAAACATCTCTCTGAATGCACGCATATGACAAAGCTGATTTTTCTTTTAATTGGTGGAATCAACGGCTCAATCAGAGTGAGGCCAAGTTGACATTGCAAAAGTAATCTGGGTTATAATGAAAGGACTTTATACTTATTTTAGTAGCAGCCTTACAACTAATGGAAAGAAAACAGAAATGTAGAATCCTAAAGGTCTTCCAAGGGCAGAAGCTCATCTTTTTTCCTGACGGGAAGGCCCACATTATTCGGAATCATTCTGTTTTACATCTAATTCCCAGACAAGTGTCCGTTTTTCATGCTTATTCATTCGTCACCCTTGTGTTCTCTCTGCCTGCAAGGCACCCGGCCTGTCTTCTGTCACATCTCTCCAAATGATGAAGGATATGTTTAAAATGTTACCTACCCTCCGCTCACAGAGTCCTGTGGAGGCGTACTGAAAGGAGCAGCTGCTGTGGTACACAGCCCAATATATTCTACGCTCATTACACAACCTGAAGCTAGAAGAGAGGTTTTATGGAAGGAATTAAAAGGAATTTTCAGGAAGAAGTATTGCCTTGTAGGGGGTTAATATGAGATCATTTTAGAAATCAGATAAAATTTACATAGAGTTTAAAGCCAAACCATTAAAACAAAATAATTGTACTGTATTCAATAATGGTTCAGGTGAACCTGTGTCTGGATGCACGTGCTTCCAGCGTGCAGTCACGATACTCAATCGGGAAACAAAGATCCTCATAAGATGTGCCTTCATGTGGCAGGAATTTGAAAACTATGCCAAAAATGACACCGGATCCTAAGAAGAATTACACCATGTTGCATTCAAACTCATCACCCCTAATGGTACTGCTGACTTCCGTCACCATAAAATTTTACAAAAGAGTAGTAGGTTCTCATGATAGTTATTTTCCCAGTTCCGCTACCCACCTCAACATAGGTTGACTTCTACTCCCGCTTCGCTCCTAAATTTTGCAAACCAATTTTTCTCCCCTCTGGGTCCTTCGCTGCGTTTGTCCTGATGGCCTCCAAACTTTTGAAAACTTTATTCTCCTCCTGGCTCCTCTGACACTTATCTTTGGTTTGTCTCCTCCCTCTTTGCTCTCTCCATGTCATTTTTGCTGACAGCTTTTCCTCTTGAATGTTGGTGTCCTCTTTGTTCTATGCTGCAGTCTTTCCCCTGGTGGTGTCATGTATTTCTAGCGCTTCAACTGTCTCCTAGGCAAGGAAGCACAAACCTTCTACCAGGACTTCTTTACCAAACTCCAGACCAGTGGTTCTCAACTTAGGGTGATTTTTTTCCCCTGGGGGACATTTGGCATTGTCTAGAGGAATTGATTTCGTCATTGCTGAGAGAGGTGCCACTGGTGTCTAGTGGGCAGAGTCCAGGGATTCTGAAAGCATCCTGCTATGCACAGGATAACCCCACAACAGAGAATTATCCAGTCCCAAATGTCAATAGTGCTGAGATTGAGAAACCATGATCTGGACCTACTGGACTTGTCTGTTTGAATATCCTACAGATGCACCAAACTGAACGCGTACCAAAATAAATTTGCTATCTTTCTTCCCACTTTCCTGCCAAATTCAGTACTATTTCACTTGGTGATGGTAATAATTTAACAATTGCAGTAGCTAAGAATGTAGTGTACCTTTGCCTCCTAGCACTCTGCAAATGCCTAGGTCATCCCAAGTACATCATCTATTTATTTCCAGAATCTTCTTTTTCCTCTTCCTCTCCACTATCACCAGCTAAGTTCAGGACTCCATCATCCTTCCTGGTCTATCCAAATGAATCCCTAACTACTTTCTGTCTCTTAACCAACACTTCAATCCATCTGTCACACTGAGGACAATATGACATCTGATCTCTCTCCTTTGCTTAGAAGCCTTTGAGGGCTTGCCATTCCTTAGAATAGCAGAAAGCCTTTCATAAATAGATCTTAGCTTACTTTTCTAGTCTTGATTCTGTATCTTACATGTCTTCATCCTAAGTACCTAATAAAGTGTCTACCATAAGGAGATAATAAGTATTAAAGGAATTTGTTCTATTTAGTTATATATACCTCACTCTTTCTTATTCTCAGCCTTATTTTGTGATATGCTGATTAAAAACTGAAAGTGGAGTACCAGACTCATAGCGTAATGGTTAAGTTTGGCACACTCCTCTTCCTGGGTTCCATTCCTGGGTGTAGACCTATGCCACTTGTCAGCCATGCTGTGGAGGTGACCCACATACAAAACAGAAGAAGATTGGTACAGATGTTAGCTCATGGAAAATCTTCCTCAGCAAAAAAAAAAAAAAAAGGAAAAAATAACTGAGAGCGAGTTAACGTGTTACTTGATTTGAAAACTCATTTCTGTCAGTGTCTTTGCCCTACCCCACATCAGATGGGAGATTTTCAGAATCATTTCTAGATATACCTTGTCGAGACCATTATATCCCCAAAAAGTTGTTAGTTGCTGCTCTTACTTTTCATTAGTGTTTAGCCAAAATTTTTGTCTTAATGCAGATCAAAAACAAAGAGAAACTGCCACATCAGAAGAAAAAGAGTAGAAAAAGTTTTAACGTTTCTGTTGGAAGGGCACAGAGTACCCAAAAGAGATGTTAAACGGGTGTGTGGGATGGCAAAATCTGTGTCAAATCAAGAGCCAGAGGGTTCTAATGCAGCACGATTATTTTGCTATGAGGATTTGAGTAATTTGATAAACATGATCCTTATATCTAAAATAAGTGCACGGTTTAGGTAACTTTCAAGTTCTAACAACTCTCTGAACTTAAATGTTCATTTCTGCAATATACTCAGTTTCTTAATAGTCAAATTAGAAGTACTTTTCTCACGGAAATTGTGTAGCCATTTGGAGGGTCTCTTGTTTTACCTCAGATCTACATAGATCCATAATTTTCTCACAACCCCGAAGCTCTTGAAGATTTTTTCGTTTTTCTGCCAAGAAATTCAACAAAATGGCAAGTTTGTAACAATGGACCTTCTTCTCAGTGGTTTCTCCAGGCAGCGCCCTCTGATCTCTCTGTGGAAGACAATTGGGGGTATACCTCCAGTCTGCAGGTTCCCACTCATTAGCTCCATAGGCTGAAATGGTGCTTTTTACGTTCTTAAGTTTTTACCAACAACATGGGATGAAAGAACCAATGCATTAATTTTTTATTAAAATCAACTGGATAAAATCTTAATAACTTTTAATTGGAAAAAGCTGAACTGTACAAGTACGAAATAAATTTTGGGCTTTTTTTTTGGTACAGCTTCAAAGCTCTATGGCTGAATCATTCATTTTTTAAATTTTGGTATTTAAAATGGCAAGCTAGTTTATAACATTTTTGTGTCCATCTATAACAGTTTTTAGACGTCTACTGTACATTGCTGTAGCAACTGTAACTATATAAATACATAATTAGGTACTTGACATATTGGGAAGAAATGGCTTTTTAATCTTCTAATTGAAGAATGGCCACATAATTACATATTGAGGGATTTATGGACTCATCTCAGTAGTTGTTCTTTTTCCTGCCTTGCGTTTGAGACACCTCAGGAAGTTATATTCATTCTTTCAGGACTCCAACATCCCGTTTCCTACTCTAAAACAGAAAGTTGCTTTTGAGTTATTGATCAAAAGATCTCAGAGTTACTACAACTTTAATACTATCTAATGTACGAAAGAGGAAAATATTTATGTACATAAGGGACTATGTATGTATAAAAATCATGCCAATGGGATTCTTTTGATTAAAAATTTGATCCTCATGAGTCTGGTCCCATGGCAGAGTGCTTAAAGTTCCTCAAGCTCTGCTTTGGCAGCCCGGGTTTGTGGGTTCAGATCCCAGGTGCAGATCTACTCCACTCACCAACCACGCTGTGGAGGTGTCCCATGTACCAAAAAATAGAGGAAGATTGGCACAGATGTTAGCTCAGGGCAAATCTTCCTCAGCAAAAAACAAAAACCAAAAAAAATCATCATAGTTGATTATCAAGAAATACTGAGGAAATGCAATGAATAAATTTCATTAATTGTTAAATGGAAGTTTCCAAAGCATCCTAGTGAAGACTAAAATTGGAACAGTTAATAGCCTCTGAATTTCATAATTTCCACCACACAGAATGTAATCACCTAGATTATGGTACAGTACTAACAACATATGTTTAAAAAAATGCAAAGACATACAAAATACTAAACTGAAAAGTTTTTATTGCACTTTCTATAAATAAATAAATATTAATTCGTTTTGTCATATATTTTATTACCTGTGCTTTTCAGATCTGCGGAAGACATTTGAGCAGGAACCTCTGGGAAAGGAAGTGTCCTTGGAACAGGAAGTCTTGCTCCAGTGTCGACCACCTGAAGGGATCCCAGTGGCTGAGGTAACAAGAATTCTTTGCATTTAGGAATTGGCACTTAGTTATTCTAACAGAGGCCTAACCCATGGCTAATGGTGCAGTGAATTAGGGGATGGCATGATGAATGGTTGGTAATGGAGTCCTAACTGCCTGCTGCTGGCAAAATGGATTGATTGGGAACTGATTAATGACTTGGGAGTCAATTAGAATGCCCCACTGGACAAAGCCACAGGCAGCTTGGTTTAATTTTGTCATTCTCTTTAAGAAATTAGAAACACTGCTTTATTTTATCTGGCACTTATCATAGAAAGAGATGGTATGACTTAATAATGCACTGTCAATTTTATTGTTGTTCTCGATAATATGCAAAAAATGTAAGCAGCATGTCTGTGTATGTGTCTGTGTGTGTCTGTGATCGGGTGCATTCCACATATGTATTTCCTGTTCCACGATGTAATCATGGACATACCTAAAAGCCATATTCACACATCATGAATAAAAACATGTTTGAGGAATAACAAGCGCCAATTAGTTTCATCCTGTAAGCTTTCCATCAAGCTCTTCATTTTCATGGTTTTCTAAAACAAAGCCTATTGGTTGCTAATGAAGTATTATGCATCAGATTCATACCATGACTTTTCATTAGCACCAAACAGGGGTTGGCCCGGTGGTGTAGTGGTTAAGCTTGCACACTCTGCTCCAGTGGCCCAGGGTTTGCAGGTTTGGATCCCAGGTGTGGACCTACATGCTGCCAGTCAAGCCACACTGTGGAGGCATCTCACATAAAGTAGAGGAAGATGGGCACAGATGTTAGCTCAGCAATAATCTTTCTCAAGCAAAAAGAGGAAGATTGGCAACAGATGTTAGCTCAGGGCCAATCTTCCTCACACACACACAAAAACAAAACCAAAAAACAACTCATTAGCACCAAACAATATAGTGCCCTTAAAAATGCCTGTCCATGGGGGATAGGCCTACAAGACCACAGAGAGAGCCATGCTCTCTTGAGACACTCACCATCATCTTAGAGCATACTGCTGAGGAAAATAATCTGATACTGTGTCTTCTCTTTGTTACGAAATAATTCCAAACTCTGAAAAATGTTACCCTTTTATAATTATTGGGAGACATCCTAATGTGCATCAAACACTATTGCCCTAGCTGATCCAGTGTCCTATGAAACCAGAAAAACTTTAATTTGACAAATGACATAGCTGCCAATGTCTTGGTGGTCCTTGTTAGCCTCCACACTACACTCAGTCCTTTGGAATTGTTATTCTTTATTGCATATAGGGAAAAAACCAATTTTTGTAATTTTACAATTTGGGCCTGAATGTGGGTCAGCTGATTTTTTTGTAAGAGTAAGCCCTGAATTTTCCCTATTTGTGAAATTGCAGAATAGTAGTACTGAGACTTGCAACGTTGTCCAAAAACATGTTTAATAGTTAACAATGCATTTACAATTAGATTTCTGTAGTTTTTCAGTCTTTTGAGGGTTCAAGCAAAGGTGGGAGTCAGCTCACGTAGCTGGTCTCACGACAACAAAATTAAACATCTGATTGGTCTTTCCAAATTAATAATCATAATAAGCTGATTAGAAATTTATCCAGGCCCTTACAAAATGACTCTGTTTTTCTGTTACACCCATTCATAATTCCATGTGTTAATGCAAAGACTCAAAGTGGCACTCTTAATGAAATTTCCTTTTTTGCTTTGAAAGAAGAGAGCTATTTTTGCCTTGTAACTGGCATCCCATGGCGCTTTCTAACATTTTATCAGAGACTGCATGATTATAGATGTTTTATCCAACCACACAAAACTTATCTTCCAACACTGACACGCAGTATGATTTATTGTGATTAGAAGGGAGGCAACTCTTCTCTGTTCAATATTTCATTTCACTTATTACAATAGTGCATCAGTCTCCTCAATTATATTTCTAAAATTCTAATGCAAACCTCCTCCACTAAACTACCTTAAGGACAAAACCATATCCTGAGTAACATGGGTATCCATAGCCTCATTTTTACTCGATGTTTCTTGGATAGCTGATTCCTTCAAAGATTTTCAATGAGGAGATACTAGTAATTTCTTCATTTTTTAGTCTCTTCAACAAAGTGGTTCATTTTGTCAAGGAGGAAAGATTCAAGACTGCAAACTAATTGGCTGTGAATTTTATTTGTATCTTCACTGGGGAAGAGACCAATTAACACTTGGCAAGCTCAAAAATCATATACCCATTTGACATTCAAAGAACTATATTTAATGCGTATTTTTTTCTTTTTTTCTTTTTGAAGTCAGAAGAGAGATCAAATACACATGCTCAAGAGCAGGCTAATAAACTTCTATGTAGATTCTTTTCAACACCCTTAGAATCACCAAGATCAGAAAGCTAATGAATACCTTAATATGACATGGTACAACTGTCATTTGTTTAAGAGGGGCAGATAAATTAAAAAAGAAAGGGATGACATGTAAGTTGGTGAGTTAAGGATTGTAAGATTATTTTAATTTAATGATAAATGAATTCATTATTCAGTATTTCATTTGTTTGTCCGAGGAATCTAAAAGCATAAAAAGCATAGAATGAAATATTGGTCTTAAAGGGAAACCAGCAGGTAAAACTCTTGTGTTTTACCATAAATAAAATTGGTCCCTAAGATATCAGGCCACATTGGCAAGGATTTGTGCTTCTTTTGTATCCAAGGTGAATGATTCTGACAAATTTGGATAGTAAATGCTCAGTGAATACACGGCTGATTGATTCGATTGATCTTTGTTTTATATGTTTAACTCCACCGTCGAAATAGATTCTTTGTAGAATATTAGGAGGCAATAATTTTCTTTCTTCCCATACAAGTTGGTAAGCTTCTAAAGAACGCTACTAATCTTAAGTCACAATGGCACAGGCATTTCTGAGGTAATAAATAGCATTTAATTTTTCCCCTATTTGGGCTTTAGTTTCCACTACAGAATGTTAAAATTATTCCCTTAAACTAGGTTCAAACCCAAGTGTCACATGTTCCACTCTTTGACTTTCGGCGAGATATTTCAATTCTCAGTCCCTAAGTTTCCTCAATTATAAAATGGAGGTAATAAAGGTAGAGTCGTGCACTGTATAACATTTCAGTCAACGACAGCCTGCATATATGACAGTGGTCCCAAAAGATTAGTCCCATAGAGCCTAGGTGTGTAGCAGGCTATCCCATCTAGGTTTGTGTAAGTAGACGCTATGATGTTCACACAATGACAAAATTACCTAACGTCACATTTCTCAGAACATATCCCCGTTGTTAAGCAATGCATGACTGTAACACTGCGTAACAGTGTGTCTTCACAACTATTGTGAAGTTTAAATGAGATGATCTATGCAAATCACTTAGAACATATAGAAAGCACTCGAGAAACATCAGCCATTATTCATACTATTATATTATCACATTGATTTACAGAAGACTGAATTCAAACTCTTGAATGCAAATGAGTCACTGAACATGTTGCGTCTCTCCTGGGCGCTGTGGGGTATGCAGAGATGAAGCTTCTGTCCTGTGAAGAATCACCAAGATGCCCTCTTGTATTCTCTAGCCACTTGCTTGGTTAATGTCCATAGACGCTACAAATGACAATATTGTGGAGCCTTAAAACAAGGAAATGAGGAGTCTGCCAGGTGGCGCAGCGGTGAAGTGCGCCGGTTCTGCTTCGGCAGCCCGGTGTTTGGCAGTTCGGATCCGGGGTAGGGACATGGCACCACTTGGCAAAGCCATGCTGTGGCAGGCGTCCCACATATAAAGTAGAGGAAGATGGGCACAGATGTTAGCTCAGGGCCAGTCTTCTCAGCAAAGAGAGGAGGATTGGCAGCAGATGTTAGCTCAGGGCTAATCTTCCTCAAAAATAATAATAATAATAATAATAAAACAAGGAAACGCCCTTATAAATATCTACTTTGCAAATGACTTGTTAATGTAAATATTTACAGCAAGTCCTGATGTGCTGCTGTCCTTACTCTGACTTTTAAAGTCACCATTGTCCATTTAGTTATCGTGGTCCTAGGACTTTGAACCAGCCCTCATATTTCCTCCCAAAGAGAAGATTTGAGCTGAGGCCACTGTTGGTAGTTCACCTTTTCAGAGTTGAAGGAAAGAGAGTGCCAAAGAAAGTCTCGGGGGAGGAAGAGGCCAACCAAGGGTTCCTTACACTCCATCTCTCCAGGGGGTGACAGTTTTGACTAAGAACTCCTCTCAGTACTCACTGGTTAAGGAAAACTATGTTGTGGGTACCCCAGGGAGGAAGTACAAGGATTTCAGAGCTCTGGGCTTGGCTGCTGCCTCTTCTGGTCTCCTTGCCAAGCCCTTTCTTTGTATCTAATTCTTTAAAGACATTTAGCAACCACTGGCTTCCTCAGCATAGGGGCAGAGTCTAAGGGCCTTGTACTGTTTCTGGTATAAACCCAGGGTTTCCAGGGAGCCGGCCAGCACTCGGGGTGAGGGACACTCCAGTATTCAGCAGCAGATACAGCCCTATTTCAGTATTTGACACCTGGTATGGACAAACCACTGCAACTGACTGAACGTCAGCCCCTAGATGCCATGATTTTATATAGCTGCAACTACTGCTTGTGTTGAAAGGTCTCTGTTTACTCTTCGGCCTGCCTGACTAGATTCTGGCGAAGGAAGGAACAAAAGGGGGTTTTTATTCATGTTTATCTCTAACACCAACAGACTGTAGGTTACTTAGTCAATTCTCTAAGTATATTTAACTAAATGAAATAAAGAGGGTCTGTTGGAGTGACACAGAGGCTGCACCTCAGGAAATGGAATTTTCCAGAAAAAAGATGTTTCTCACCTACGAAGATGCAACCCTACTGAGAAAACTCAGTGTGGGGTGAAGGAATCCATCAGTTGGAAGAGCTCCAACGCACCAGGCCTGGGAATAAAGGAACTTGGGGGTTACTTTGGTCCAAGGACTATAGGGCAGGTTAATAATAATTATATTAAAATTGAAAGTAGACTAGGTGAAAGAAAGACAAATAAATTCCAGAAATACTCTAAAATGGTATTGCTTAGTATTTTTAATAACTGCTTTGCTAAGAGAAATCCAAAAATATAATGCTTTTCTTCAATTCTGGGGAGACCGTGCCCCCCTTTCAGCAGCAGCCTTCCCGTCTCCCTAAAGAAGCCTGGAAATTCATCCGCCCATGAACGAGCGCTGGGTTGCTCCAGTGGCGTAATAGCAGCGCTCTGTGAAATGAATCCCTCTTTGCTCATTTTAGTTTATGCCTAGAAAATGTTGCTGTCACATGGTGAGCCAGAAATATACTCAGAGAAGCTTTATTTCACCAGATTATCTCTTCTGGAGACTACTGGGATCAAAACATCAATGGATGCAAGATTTATTGGCATGGCAGAAGGAGAAAACAATTTTTCCCCAAAACTTGTGATTTGTTTCACCTTTAACAAGGGGATAATTGCTCCTCTAATTATAATTGAGCTATTTCTCATAATAGTTTAATTGGAAGAACAGGCTACAGTGTTCAACTTATTGACCCAGTTGTGCTTAAAAACTATCATCTTATTTATCAACATTTGCATCTCTAATTAGCAAGTGGCAAACTAGGGGGTGAATTGCAAAAGAATAGATTATTTTCCTGAGTTTAGCCTTGATAAACAGGGAACAGATTTTTTAAGCTGGTACTGCCTGGGCAAAAAGCTGCAGGCAGTTGGAGGTCTCGCCAACCGTGCAGCGTCCGGCAGCTCTCCATTGAATTGATTATTAATATGGCCACTGAACACTGGGTTTCATGAGAGACGTGCATGTTTCGCTGCCATTCTCTCATCAGTGGAACTTCGCATCAGTGCATTTCCATGCAGGTGCATTGCCTCCCAAGCTGTGCTTTATATTCTTTGCAGGCAAAGGAGGTTTGGAGAGAAAAGAGAGTTTGAATGCTAATTTGGAGGGAGACCTTGCTTTCAGTGCCCAGTAGTAGCTGTTGGAATTTTCTCCTAGCATGTATGTAGCAGCAAGAAGGGGTTTTGCTTATGAGATTATTATCAGCCTTGCAAACAAGTTTGCACAAGTGTTAGGTTCCCTGACTACTAGTCACCTTGTAAGCTTTGCATTGGTCCAATCAACATTTGCCAACGTCACCTCTCTATCATGGTCACTCCAAGCGTTTTTCTGCCAGTGTCATCCTCTAATAGCTATACACAGAGATCACCACAAGCCCAGATAACCATATAAACCAAATTAAAAATAATAATAAAATGAAACAATATCAACATCAATTTTTAAAACACGGTAAGAAATAATAAAACTTCTCTGACTTATAATAGATTTGTGGCATGACTTCTGCACGTACATAGTGGTTCCTTTGAGCGTATGGTACAAAATGCAGGTTTTATTTTTTAATCATTAATTCATTTATTCAAGAAATATTTATTGTCCAGTCAACATGGGCCAGATACTCTTCTAGTCGCAGGAGATACAAGTCGGTCAAAGTTCCTAAAGGGTAACAAAACAAGACACTGAACAAGAATGAGAATAAATGAGCAAGATATTGTCAGATAATTGCAAGTTAGAGGAAATAAGACAAGGTCATATCTGAGAGGTTGATGGTTGTTGGAGATTGGGAGTCGCTTTAAAGTCCAAGGAGAATCTATCTGAGGAGATAATATTTGAGCTGAGATCTGAATGACAGGAAAGAGACAGACTTGAAAAGATCTGGGTCATGAAGCACCAGGCAGGGGAGCGGACTATCCTCAGGAGGAGCTGCTGTGGTTACGGATTGGAAAGGAGGCCAGTGTCTCTGAGACACAGGGAGCCATGAGGGGGCGGGAAGGCAGCAGTGAGAGCAGGGAGGACAAGCTCAGGGCTTACGCACACGGTCAGGGATGGGGAGTCGTCTCTGCAGGTGTGAAAAGGCACTGGAGATTTTAAGTAAGGAATTGTCCTGCCCTGATATGTGCCTTTCAGGGATCATTCTTGCTGCTGCATGGCAAATAGATTTTAGAAATGTGAGAATGGAAGCAGGGCCACTGTTTAGGAGATCTTGTCTTAAGCAAGAGAAGATGGTTGCTTGTCTTAGGGTGGAAATAGAAGAGATGGAGAAAAGTGGAGAAATAAAGGGTATATTTTCACTCCTATGGGAATAAAAAATCCTGAACACAATTTTTAAATTTGATTTTATTAAATGAATAAAATCTAGAAAATATTTGGACTTTCAGAAGAAAATGAAATCTTCTGTGCTAAAGTTCAGCAGATGGTCTAAAATCAGGGGTCAGTAGACCTCGGCCACTTTCACATACAGTCCCTCTCTCAGCAGCGCTTCAGCAACAAGCAGTGACCTGGCCGGCGTCCATAATCACGGGCAGGAGGGCCTTTCATGTCCCCAGCCCTTATTTCTTGAAAAACAGTGTGTCGGTTTCTTCAATAAGTTGTCTTGCTTTGGAATTTCTTTTAATGATCCTCCACTGCCTATAGGAACTATTTATTGTAAACTCATTGTAGATGAAAAATGGCAGTCAGAGAGAGCAAAAGAGGGTATTTTCCAAAGGTGGTAGACTTAGCAACAGTCGCCCACACTCTTAGTTGGTAAATAAGAAGAAATGCTGAGAGTTGCTTATCCTGAAAGGGAGATTTATAGTAAAGATAGGTTAGGAACTATCCACAGACTTGTCAATCTATAGCCCTTTTGCTCTGGAAAATTAGCATTTTTTTTAGTGCCTTTTTGCTCTCTTGGAAGATATTATGAGCTAGAGTCATTCTAATTTGGGCTTTTGGTGGTTGTCACTGTTAGTTCACTTATCACCATGCTTTTCTCTCCTCCTAGTCGAACTTAGATTTTAGAAATGGAAGTTTTCAGACTTCAAGACGAGTTCGCCTCTGCAATATGGTCTGTGTACATTCAGCTCTCAAAAGCAATGAGCCAGACATATGTGCAATTAATGGAGTACTTCCCCAGCAGGAAAACAAAATCCCTTTCTTAGCAAATTGCTTTGCAGAAGTTACAACTGAGCAAAATGTCACTACGGTTTCCACTTGCTTTTTTTATCCTTTGGCTGTTTTGTTTTGTTTTTTACAATTGTCCAAAGATATATTTTCAACTTGCTTGAAGAGCAACACTTTTTAAAGCATAAAAATACACATACTTTCACAAACCTACAGAAAGGTGCAAAGTGTGTTGGACAGTGGTCAACCCATAAGTGAATGAGTGTCTTATTTTATTGCAAATCGGCAAAGCAAATAGCTGCATAAACAAAGTAGGCTTCGACTCTTGGCAAGAGAGCACATCTAGAACATTATCTCCACAATAGCTCCAGGCGGAGTGGCAATGTTTCTTTTCTTTTTTTAAAACGGCCTTTTGCTTCTTGTACTTTAAGACACTTTTTATCCACCATTTTTGTGGGTAAAAAAACATTCATTTGCATCCTATAGTGAAGATTTTCTTAGTCATATGAAGCACCTGCAAGGGACGATGAGATACTTGTTGCCAGTGTGAGGAACCACAAGAAAATAACTCTGGGCTTTCAAACTCTGGAGCTGTTGGAGCCAAATCCTACGTGGTGGAAGTCTACAGAAGGCTTATTAGCTATAGATATCTTTTAGGATTGCCAAGGTCCTACTATTCAAAGTGTGATGCATAGGTTACCTGTATGGACATGACCTGGGAGCTTCTTAGAAAGAAAGAATCTCAAGCCCCACCCCAGGCCACTTAGAATCTGCATTTTAGCAAGATCATCAGAACCAGTCTTCAGTACTGGTTCTCAAAGTAGGATGCACATTGGGATCATCTAGGAATCATTAGAAAATACTGATGCTTATATATCCCACCCGAAAGATAATGATAAAATAGATATGCTTTGCAGCCTGGCTATCAAGATTTTTAATTGCTTTCCTGGTGATCCTAAAATGCAAGAAAGTTTGAGAACCACTGGTCTAAAGGTTAGAGCAAACAAACGAACAAATACAGGAAAAGCTTCAAACTTGACACTTCTAAACCAGTCAGTAAAACTTGGCAGGCTCCCAGCTTCTAGCTAGTGCTCCTTTTAGAAGCTTGGCTTGGCTGAGTGTGCATTTGATAATTGCCCCATAATTGCTTTTCCCATTTGTTTGATGAATGTACCTGCATGGGACAATTCTAGGCTGAATCTCCATTCTCTTAGGGGTACACACTCTTCTCAACTCTGTTGTGTCATTTTCAGCCTCAGGGTTCTGACTTGAGGGGCCCCAGTTTGAGTTTAACAGAGTAACCTTTCTGATGAATGTAGATTTTTCTAGCTAATGGTTGCTGGACTCACTTTTCATGTTGGGTGGCATGTGGCAGTTTCCCTCTGTTAATTACAACAAATGTGCCAATTATGTTAATGTTTCTCCCGATACCAATCAGTGAATAATTAGACGCAACACATCTGTCTTTCACAGGGGAATAGAATAGGAGAGGAAACTGCAAGGTGCTTGCTCTTTATTATTGACATATATGATTAGACAATCCCTGAACCAGTCACATGGTTAACAAGTTCATGTATCAAAGGGCAAAGGGTGCCAATAGCTACTTGGGGGGCTGAGCGCCTCTCATTGTTAGCAATTTCCCGATCAAAGTCTGACAATCTCTAAAGGGTCTCTGCAAAGAAGTCCAGTGGCCTTTCTTTCTCTTTTTTTAAAAAAATTTATATTGCCCTATCAGTAAAATGCAGGTATGTCATTTACCCTGAACTACAGAAAGAAATAAGTTCTTAAGTAGAAGTATTTAAAACTCTTAAAAGAATTCAGCTTCATTGAGATAAAAGATCACACTGAAAGAAATCACAAAATGTGGCCTATAGGATTATATTGAAGGTGTTGTAAACATATGTAAATCACCATCAGATTTATAATTTGTTACAATACCTGTTGTGTCTTAACTTTGGAACTTTCTGGTTAATGGAAAAATTGATTTTGCTTCTATTGTTGTTTTATTCGCATTTGCAGTCCACACTTGTCAGGGGCTTAGAGAGATGGAGTTGTAGCCAGATTGTTTCATAATACAAGTGATGCCTCTAGCCTTGTGTTGATTCCGGCAGTACAGAGAAGAGATTATGAAACCAACACATTAGTCCTGTTGAAGGTAGTCAAAGCGTACCCTAAGCACTTTTTAGATAAAGTTGCCTGTTTAGTTTAGAATTTAAAATATATACACTCTAGCATATATGCTTAATGTTCTTTTGTCATCTAAAGGTAAAACATCTTCACTGTTCTTATAATGTCTACACTATTGTGGTTTCAAATATATTGTCACTATTGTTCTTTTATAACTGGTCAGAAAATAAGAATGGAATTTTAATTTATAAATTCTTTATTCTTGCTATGGCACTGATTGCTTAAGCAAAACAAAGGAAAACTGAGAGCACACATTTAATGTATTTGGAAATACTTATGATTGCTAATACTAGTGCCAGGCATTCCTAGAAAGCCCCTAACACATGAATCATCCTGGGACATGTTCCATTTGCCCAGGGCGTTGGGAGGAATAAGGCGACAAGAGGAGGACATGGTTGTTGATTTATTTTTATTACATCCTTCTGCTCAAAATACTTGTATTTTATTTTTTAATAGTAAAACATGAACGTGATTATGTTAACATGGTTATGTTAAACAATTTTGGTAATAAAGCATGAAAAAAATAGTGGAGATAAATAATATTTGGAAAATAATTATCTTGTGAAATGGGTCCCTCACTTTATATACTTTTAACATTGGAAGTTTTGGAATCTAGCTTTTATGATGTTTAATTAGAAAGAGGGGCGGGGAGTGAATAAAGGTGAGAAAATGAGTATGGGAAGTCAAGATTGAACTGGGGATTATAATTTATCCCATATTTAATTATGAGCTATAAATGGATAATCCACTGGGAATGTTAATCCACTTTTCTCAGTCTTTGCTGATGATATAAATCAAAAATTAAATTTAAACTGAAGAATAAAGTATTTAGGGTAGAGATAATAGAGAATTTTTGAAACATGAGGGTTGTCGAGGGCTGGCATAGCTGCTCAGAAGAGGTTATGGAAGCTTGAGCCATTGAAAAATGATCTCCGTGTTTGGACACAAAACTTCATTTTCCTGACAGCACTTATATAGCCAATAGTTCTGAATTTTATAAAATATCAGTAACAGTAAAACTCTAAAACCATGCAGCTAGGAGCCATAAAAAACGTTGATCCCCAAATCACACTGCACACAGGAGGGGAGGCAGTTTTATATGTCTTTTCTGGGAACATGCACTCCGGGGTCAATATGCTCCAGTCCTAAAACATAATCAAATTGGGAATCACTCATCTTCATTAATAAAATCATGTTAGTGTTTTGAGAGCTCTTGTGCCAGACTGGAGGCGTCAATAGAACTGAAAGTCCTAACTGTTGGAGACATTTCTAACCATTTTATCCTCCTGCTGTAAGAGCTGGGAACCAGTCCTCATACAGGAAGGCTAGAAATATGGCATCTCTTCTGGTACATACACTAGCAGGGATTGAGGCTGTAAATAAGGGGTACTTTCCCCACTGGGAGAGTTTTATGAATGAAGATTGGTCAACCAACACCAGTAACCATATGCGATGGAAAATTGAGAGACAGATTTCTGCCATTTTTTCTTCCTGATTGGTATTATGAATATAAATATATGTACTTCTTAATGGAGACACTAAGGAACACTGAATCATCAACATCTAAAATACATTTATGCAGATATAGCTCTGTTGGGGGTACACTTAGACTTAGAGAAGAGGCAATTAAATGTATTGACTACCTCCTGGTTCCAGGTGCTTTCCCTTCTGTATCTCATTAAATCCTCCTGGAACCCTGGGAGGGCTGGTCCTTTTGTACAGGTGAGGATGATGCTTCTGGGAGCTTCCAGGCTACCCAAGGCTGCAAACCTAGCAAGTCAGAGGGCTGGGACCCAGGGCTAAGTCTGGCCGACTCCAAAGCCCATGTTTTTCCTATAACAAAAAGAAGTTTTATTGACTGTATGTTTTTTAAATTTAGTTTATTAAAATGACACAAATTGTGTGTAACCTTATTTGATTGACTTTCATGAGCTAATCAGATAATATCCAGACAAAGATATCTTTTGGGAAAAGTAATTTATTTAAAAAGCGCTGCATCATCTCATCAATTTTCCAAAAGTAGAGTAAGCACATTTATTTGTGTTGTGTGGTGTTGTAATCTCCACACATTTCATGAAATAATGAAAATTTCAAAATTTTAGAATGTACAAGAGAAATTAAACTCAACTTCAGCTCCATTATTTTAGAATATATCAATGATTTCTGGACATATTTCATTTGGAGATGTCCAAGAATTTTTTCCAAAATATTTCCCTAAAATGAAATTAATTGGTATGTTCTATATGTTTCCAGGTCACTTTTTGTTTTGGTTTATCATAGTACTTCTCTTAGTTTTGTGATGAACAGTACCTCTTTGTACTTAGAAGTCATCTGAATATTTCAGCTTCTAGAAGTCAAAATATTTATGTTGCTAAGAATCAGTGGAATCCAACCTTGTGATTATCTGTAACTTTAGATGGTGTAATTATTAAACATTTTGTCTAATTTCTAGCGCCTACAATAGTCCTTGGTGCATAGTATCTGTCCAATAGATATTCATTGAGTAAACAAATTTTGAGTAGATCCTACTGATTCATATTTCTGTGAATTCATGTCTTTGCTTCCGCTCTTTAAATGTGGCTACATATCTCAATTGATGGAATGCTTCTTTTCAAATCTTATCACTTATGGTAACATTTTTCATTTTCTATCTGGGTAAACTTCACTCATTCATGCTTCTGTTTATATATTCATTATTGCACCACATTTCTGTCATGAAGGCTTTATTATTGCTTCTCAAGCAATGACTTTTGCAATTGCCCTTCTCTGTATCTGGAACACTCTGGCTCAGTATGATTGGCTCTTTCTAGGTATCCACATCCTAGTGTGTACTCACCTTTTCAGAGAAGCCTTCCCTGTTATCTAAAGCAAAAGTCAGCAAACTATAGCCTTCAGGCCAAATATGGCCCAGCACCTCTTTTTGTAAATAAAGTTTTATTGGAACACAACTGTGCTCATTCATTTACATATTGTCTGTGGCTGCTGTTTAGAAACTATATGGCCCTTTACAGAAAAAGTTTTCTGACTCCCGATCTAAAGCACTATATAACACTGATTTATTTTTTCTAGCCTTTAGGACCACTGAAATTATCCAATATGTTTATTTGTTTATACATTGTCTTTCTTCTCTCTTGAGAATCACGTGGAGAACAGACTTTGTTTGACTTGTTGATGCATCCCAGTTACCAGGAATAGTGAGGCTACAGAGTGGATGTTCAACAAATATTCACTGGATGAACAATCAGTGGGATTTTGAACGTGTCTGCTGGGGCACTGTGCTAGACTGTGAACACAAAATCTATTGTTCAAAATGTATCATATTGTATATATTATATCCATCTATATATCTAGAGAGAGATATATAAAATCATGACAGATATCTATAGTTTATATATATATAAATGGATAGATATCTATAGATAGATAGATAGATAGATAGATAGATAGATAGATAAAATCATGCTCTCAAGAACTCTCAGGCTAGGAGTCCACAAACTCTACATAAATTATTACAGTACAATATGACAAATGGTTTGAAAACAGTGCTAGAGCCGCACTTGAAAAGGAGAACACTGACTTTGCTTAGGAGAGACAAAAAAGGCTTCAGGAAGGAAGTGTCTTCTGAGGTGAGCACTGAAGAATGAGTGGAATTCTCTCAGCAGCGAAGGAGGAGAAAAGCATTCTGGGTAGAGTTCACAGAAAATACAAAGATATGAGTGGCCACGTTAATGATGGTCACATGCTGAGGAAGCTTCAGGAAGCTCATCCTGCCTAGAGAGGAGGATTATGTTTTCAAAGTGAAGCTAGAACAAGAATTGGGGACAGCTTGCAAAAGGTTTCATGTGGCACACCATGAAGTTTGAGTTTTAACCTAGAAACAATGGCACAATGGAGAACTTTTTTTTCTGATGCTATTGTTTTTAAGATTTACTTTTCAGTGAGAATTGTTGGAATTAAAATATTATCACAATATTTTAGAAGAATGGGGCTGGAGAAGGGGACCGAGGTTTGAGAAACACTTGAGGTCCACTATAAGTCAATGGCATGATTTTGAAGAGAGATCTGAGGACGAGCACAAGCTTTGAGTTTAGCGATGAGCGGGTGATGACTCCATTAAGACCAGGAGCACCAGGCTTATAGAGAGAGGACCGATGTGAGGAGAGACTGAGATCAATTGAGCACCTATCATGCTTTTCATATTTGTAGAGCATTCAGATGAAATTATCTAGAAAGCAATTAGAAATATGAATGGAGCTTAACAAAATTGGGACTGAAGCTAATTATTTTTGAGTTAACGGCCATGAGAGCGAATGAGATCACCCAGCCCGTGCGTATAGGCTGGTTGTTCACAAACCTGTCTGTATGGTAGCATCACTCAAGGAGCTTTAAAAACCCTGATGCCCAGGCCCTTTGTCAGCACAATTAAAGCAGAACTTCTGCGGGTGGGGCCCACGCATGAGGGGGTCTTCAAACTTGCCAGGTGATTCTGATGCACAAAGTTGAGAACCACTGCTATAAAATTAAAAGGGGACAAAATGATAGAGAGATCCCTGAGGAGGACAATATGAAAATGGTGGATGAAATAAAGGGACCAGTGAAAGAGGTTTGAGAAAGGACAGATAATCAGGTGGCAAGAAAACAGCAGAGGGAGAGAATATGCCATAGGATTGGGCAATTTAGGAGGCCTCTGGTCACCTCCGAAAGTGAAGCGTGAGTGGTGGGCGTGAATCCAGACAGCAGAAAAGTGAAGAGTGAATGGGCAGGCGGGCAGTGGGAGACAGAGTATTCTGCTCCCTCACGCAGTTCAGCAGCGAAGGGAAAGAGATCCGTGGAAGCATAGCCGAGAAGGGCGAGCGTGCCATAGGGTAGCTTTGTTGTTGGTTTGCTGTTAGGATGGAGGAGGCGTGCATGTTTGTGAGTAACTTGACACTCAGAAAAAAAGAAGTGCTTTGAGAGGAGTTTATATCTTTTGACCTATTTGGCCTGTTAAAAAAAAAAAAGAAGAAGAACATATATCATCTGCTGAGATTAAGGAAGATCACAAAAATATTGAGTAATTTGTTGATGACTAGGGTCTCCAAAAGCCCAAGAAGTAGAAATGACCAGTGGGTGTAATTTCTGAGTGCAACATTCAGCAAGGCAGAGTAGAGAATGGTTTTGAGAGTGGTTCCTACCTTCAAGTTTGTGTCTTTGGGATAAACTTTCTTTTTCCAATTTGCTAACATTTTTCAGCTAGCATAGGGCAACTTTGTTTTTATTTCTTTTCCTTGATTGAATGTTGAACAAGGTCTCACAATGAGAAGATTGCTTTTTCCAGAACTATATCACATTGCTCAGCATCCTTGCCAAAAAAGCATGTTGCCTCAGAAAATAACAAAGCACAGAGAGTTCAGTTAGATTTAACACGGATGAATCACAGCATCTGAATATTTGCAAATAGAAGGTGTCTTTAGAATGGAATTTGCTAGAATGCTGCTGTGAGGTAAAAACTGTGCCCATTAAAAATATTTTTAGGGGCTGGCCTGGTGGCATAGAGGTTAAGTTCACGTGCTCTACTTCGGTGGCCCGGGGTTTGCTGGTTCAGATCATGGGTGTATACCTACACACCGCTTATCAAGCCATGCTGTAGCAGGCGTCTCACATACAAAATAGAGGAAGATGGGCACAGACGTTAGCTCGGGGCCAATCTTTCTCAAAAAAAAAATTGTTTTTGAAATATCTTTCATTTTGTACTACTCTTTCTTGTTTATTAAACTTAAATATTAATTTATAAAAGTCATTTAAACTAGTAAAGACACTAACTTAAAACCCTAGAATAAATTATTTACTCTGTGGAAGAATAATCATAATAAAACACCAGCTTAAAGTTGTGTAGCAGTGATCAAAAGTGCCTTCACATATGTTTTTCATATCTCATGGGAACCTTATGAGGGAGTTAGGACAGATATTAGTATTCTTATTCTACAGATAGAGAATTAGAGCTTAAGGGACGTGACTTCCTTAAATTCAAAGAATTAGTGGATGGGACCCCTGGGTCTTAACTCTAGGCCTTCAGACTTTTGGGAAGATCTCATTGGCCTTATGTAAATATGAAGCAATATACATGACTGCAGAAGCACCCAGGAGAATTATGTGGAGTGTCTCATTCGCTGGTCTCCGAGTCCTACTCCTGTTATCCTGTTCTTTGGTCTTCCTACTTGTCAGCCTATCTCATTCTCTGCTGGTAGAATTCCCTTTTTTTTGAGGAAGATTAGCTCTGGGCTAACATCTGCTGCCAATCCTCCTCTTTTTGCTGAGGAAGACTGGCCCTGAGCTAACATCCATGCCCATCTTCCTCTACTTTATATGTGGGATGCCTTCCACAGCACGGCTTGCCAAGCAGTGCCATGTCCGCACCTGGGATCCGAACCGGCAAACCCTGGGCAGCCGAAGTAGAACGTGCGAACTTAACCACTGCACCACCAGGCCAGCCCCAGAATTCCCTTCTTGATGACCGAATCACCACCCTCCCATGCCCTGGTGCACTGATCTCAAATTTTTGCTAGCATATCCCTAAAAGACTTAAATATATATATAATGTATACTGCATATACTATGTCATAAGACTTAAAAGTTCATATATCTCCTCTTGCACAGTTTGAAGTTGGTATCTAAAATTTTCATTATAAAATTAAATAGTGGCATAAGACATTGTGTCTGGGTATATTATAAATATTTAGTATCTTTAAATAAAACAGTTGGATGACTTACGATGATCCAACAGAATACAAACACCATAATGATTTCTCACCCAACATCATCCATTAACAAAATATGAGAAGAAAGTCTTCTTTAATAGGAGGAATATTTACAGTGTTCCTTTTTCTATTTTAAGTTGTATTTCTACACCATTTCCTACATAGATCTTTACCCTCGTATAATACAGTTTATGCATGCAAGTTTTTATTGATCATCACTCAATACTTCTCTGTAATAAAAGTATGTGTATAAATTTTATTTCTTATGACCGTACAGATCTAAGTGTTAAATTTCTTTTGGATTAAGGTGTCAGTACATTCATTATGATTAGTACATGATTTGTCTAAAGAATCCAAATACACTGCAAACTTTGATAAATAATTATTTAGCATAAACACTGAATTTTTACTGGAAATACGTCTTTTGATAGGAGGAATGGGGTTGTCATCTCTCCCCAATTAACCATGTTTGAATGTTACTTATTGCTGAAATGAGACAGGATTAAATCAATTATATTTCTGTCATTTATAATTGATTCAAATAAGTAAATAGGAATACATGGAGTTATATTGTAACAATGTCTCTCAACTCTTGGCTTATATTCTGAATTATATGCTAAAAATCACATAGTGTTCTGTCATCAAATTTTATATTCAGTGGCCCATGAACTGGCATATGAGGCCCTCCTTCACTTTTGATGTAAGCAAAGTATTGTAAACTACCTAATTTGCAAAAGGATTTGTTCCCCTCCCACTCCAGTCCCTTCCTCTCTCAGCTACCATGCTAATATTCCCAGTCAGTGGCTGTTTGGCACCTGCAGGTTTTTACACCCTCATGCGATGTGCCCTGGTAATTGGGATGCGAGAGATGCCTTCATTTTGAAAGGTAGAGGGCATTGGGATGTGAGAGATGCCTTCATTTTGAAAGGTGGAGGGCAAGTGCTTAGGGCAATTCGTTTTAATGTGAAGTGCATATGGAAGTTAAAAGATACAAATACTGATTCCTTTAAATATATTTTTGCTTGTGTACCCCTTAGAAAACTTTGCATAATGCTGGATACTTGAATCTCAGTTTGAAATCCTCTTACCTTCAAACTCCTCGTTACCTAGACTGAAAAAGATTTTCCCTTAGTCACTTGTATACCATGTTTTATACTTTATTTTTACTTTTTATTTTTTATTTTTTTGAGGAACATTAGCCCTGAGCTAACTACTGCCAATCCTCCTCTTTTTGCTGAGGAAGACTGGCCCTGAGCTAACATCTGTGCCCATCTTCCTCTACTTTTATTCGTGGGATGCCTACCACAGCATGGCTTTTGCCAAGCTGTGCCATGTCCACACCCAGGATCCGAACTGGCAAACCCCAGGTCACCGAGAAGTGGAACATGGATGGTTTAGTTTAAGATGTTATTTCTCCAGGTCATTTGCATGTGAAGAGAACCTACTAATGGTGAAATTAAAATCTGGCCTCTCTTAAAGACATTTCAAGTCACTGCCAAAAATTTGGGGAGCCATTTTGGAGAACAAAGAGGCTTCCCTGATACCCCTGAAATCAAAGTGCACCCAGTCCTGGCGTCAGCTCTGAAAGTAAGCCTGTGTTGGTCTTGTAAGAGTGAGCAAGGTAGTAGTGATAACAGAGGGTGTGTCCCAGGTCTCTTTCCCGTGGATCGCACTGTCCATGTCCTGGGGTAAGTAAGCTGTTTCTTGGTGTCCCAGCCTCTCCCAGCCACCATCACACAATCTGGAGCCCACTCTGCCAATGCTCAAGTCTGTAGCACTGCAGGTGCCTCCTATTAGTTCTTTGCTTAGACAAAGGGCCCAGGGCTCAGGCAGTCCTGCCTTCAGATCTACGCTCCTTCACAAGCTTTGTAAGCCTGTGCTGGTTCTTCTCTATGAGCATCATTCTTCTCAGCTGAAAAGTGGATACATAAATACCTCCCTCACCAAGCTGTCGTGAGGAATCGAGGTTAGGTACGTAAAGTACATAGTTAGGTACCGGAAATTCTCCACTGAAGCACCCTGGTTTCCTCCTTTTTCCCTCCACCAAAATGCTCCATCCTTCTCACCCTCTTCTCTGTCCTCCCAATTTCAGCGCAGGGAAAATGTTCTGCTTTTGAACGCTCTCTTAAACCAGGTCATGATTTGGATTAGGGACTACAGGGTGCCTGCTCCCCCTCCAGGCCACCTCCCATACTTCTCTTACCCCAAAGGATAGTAATTATTCCATAACCGCAGGGTGTGCCCCGCATTTCTATCTCTTCTCTCCTGTTAGACCAGTCAACCTGCCCCAGAATCCTTCTTGTGTAGGGAGAAAGAGAAGCAGAGGAGAGCTGAAGACACTCACGCCTGCACGTGGAGGCGACTGGGAGAGCAGAGGAAACCAGAGGGAAATTCTTCTCTGGGGGACTTGGATGAAGGTGTTAAATTAATGATGTGTGTGCCATTGTGTGGGGGTGGGGCAGGGTAGAGAAGGATGTCACTAAATAAACCAGTGATGCCGACTGACTTGAAGTAGCAGGAGAAAAGAAGTAGAAAACTCACAAAGGTAAAATAAAAACTATACAAATCTGGATGGTCCGGGTCTAGATTAAAGTAATAGTAACATATAAATTGCCATCATTAATGCCTTATTACCAAGTGCAATAATGAATATTTCTCAAATTAATCTCGATGAAATTTCTTTTATTAAAAATCTATTCTACTTATACCTTTAAAAATTTAATGCAGTGCGATGATTTGCTTATAACCTAAAATAATTAGAAAATAATATTTATACCGATTGATTAAAATGTCATGTTGTAATATCTCTAAAGTAAATGCATGCTAATGACAGCTCTAGAATCATGGATTCCTAGAGCTGAAGTGGAAATGTATATTTAGGTTTAGCATACAAACTAGATGGGTCGATTTAATACTTAATCGCTTATGTATTCCTAGTACAATCTTAAAGAGTTGTGATCTAATGGTACCTTGACTTTGTCCCAACAGAAATGTCAGTGAAGGCTAAAGGAATACAGACACTAAGATGTGTTAGTCTCCTTTTTGTTTTTAGATGAACACCATTTCTCTGTTATTTTTTAGAGTGGTTTGGCTTTTGTCTCATCATCTTTAGTATATCCCTAATCATCTAATATTAATAATAATTTAAGAATATTTACTCTATGCGAGCTACTAAGTAATTTGTGTATTAACTCATTTGATCCTTAAACCTGATGGAATGGGTTCAAGAATTATCCTCATTTTGTAAGTGAGGGCCCTGAGGCACAAAGAAGATAAGGAGCATAGCCCAAGAGAGGTACAGAGTGGCAGAGTTTGGTCTTGAACCCAGCCAGTCTGACCTGAGAGCAGCCCCTGAGCCTGTTCTTTAGGAGCTACTTCTTAAAGAAACATTCTCAATTGTACACAATAGGATTCACCAACACCAGATGTAACAACAGAATATGTAAATAGGACAACTTAACATTTCCTTGTAACTGTTTTTATTACCTGTTAATAAAATTCCATGTCTTTATAAACACTTGAGTCAATTACTTCAAATATGCCCCAAATTATTGAAAAGCCCACAGTTACTGAGTTACAAGGGCAGAAACAGGACTTTGCCTCACGGCAGCCCTGACAAGTTAGGGTTTATGGGCGAAGTCTTTTATTGTTTTCTGAACTTCAACCTATTTTTCTCTCTTCTTGAATGTTTTATACATAGCTAAAAATAACTGCCAACTCAGAGAGACTTCTCCATGTATAAATCAGAGGGTTTGCTCAGCGGGAGGGGTGGGAGGACAGTCTCAGGGTGAAATCAACAAGAAGCGTGGAAATGAGCAAAATTCAAAGGAATTTTGAGGCCAGACCAGAGTACTGACCCCTGATTAATCAAGATTAGGTTACAAATAAATAGCATTGCAACAATATAGTTAATTACTTACTAGTCAATACAATAAAATTCTAGCGCAACACAAGATACTGTGTGGTTTCTTGGGATTTTACATAGTTTGTATAAGGAGACCCAAGAGAGTCTCCTTATCTGGTGGTGATGGTTTCTGGAGACAATGCCTGAAAAGGATCTGTTTTTTAATAGAGGATATATTTATAAGGTTCTTATAGGGATTCCTCTTGCTGATTCAGACAACTCCTTTCATGATGAACAGAATTTTTCTCACATATTGTTTTCTCTTCCATACATCCTCTCCTAAGTTTTCAGTTAACATTTCATCATTTTTGTCTAAGCCAAAAAGCAAATAAATGTTGTTTTACCCTTTTAATCAATCCCCATGTTCTGTTCTTGTGCTAAGATAGAGCTGATCTAAGAGCTCTATCTTGACGTCATCAGGGTGTCGCTGTTGTAGTATTTCAGAAGTCGGAGAGGAAAATATCACTCTCTTCATGGAAATAATGGGAATTTTGAGCAATTTAACTGTTAATCGAAACCATGTTGTGCTGCTGGATTCCTTGTCAGATCTGCGACATCTGAACTCAGCGTCATCCTTTCAGCCCTCAAATCTTTTCTGCCTCCTTTATCCCTGATCCACACAGAGGTCCCCAAGCCAGAAACCGAAGAGGTGCCTCCTGCACCCTCCTTTCCACAAACAGTCAACTCTTCTGCCCTTCCTTTCATCCCTTCACATTACTTTCTGAACCTATTCTTTTCTCCGGGGCCCTCTAGCTACTTTCTTAATTCTCTCTCCACGGTCTTTCACCAGCACTATGGCAATGGCCTCTAACTGCTCTCCAGCTTCCCCCGTGCCTCCCGGCTAATCCACACTGCCCGCTAAAACAGTCATTCCTAGAGCAAGTGTCATCATGCCTCTTCACTGTAAAGCCTTCACTGGGTTGCAGCAATACAGGCCAAGGCCAGAAGCGTTAGCGCGGCCCTGGGTCCCTGCGTGATTTCCCGGAAGCCGCTTCTCTGCCCTTGCTCCGCACTCCCTGACTGCGCAGTTAACACCTCGGTCCAGCTCACACTCCCCAGAGGCTTCACGCCTGAGCCGGAGCACCGACTGTTTCCTCTTCCTCAAATCTTCTCCTCATCCTCCGGTTCCCTTCTTTGCCTTCCCAGCAAGATTAATTCCACCCATCACAGAAACTACTTCTGACATTTCCTCCTCAAATGTCCTCTCCCCACGTAATTTGAACCTGTTTACCTCCCTCCTTGCATATATGTCTATTGTTTCTCTATCGCATTGTCGTTATTTGTTTATAGGGTTGTCTTCTCATCCAGAGAGCTCCACAAGCAAGCACTTATCTGGTTTGTCCCTTTATCCCGTAGCCCTGGACACAAGGCCTGGTGCATAGTAGGTACTCAGTGTGGCAGGATGGAATTGAAATCACAAGATGCCTGACTCTGTTTATGAAAATTAAAGTTCTTGGGAAGCTGTATTGTAGGCACAGGTGTACTACAATCGCCTAGATTCTGTGTTTCCTGGATGAGAGTCTGGAAGAATTACTCAAACGTCCTTCTTCCGTTCTCCAGCAGACAGGGGTATAATGTGGGGTGGAGGGCGTGCCACGTTCACAGGCACCTTAGCTAAAACAGAGCGGCCACACTGCCCATTCGACTCGTATCATAAGTGCAGTGGGATGCTGGGAGGCTCCCAGCATGGTTCTGGAGACCCTTTTCTATCTCATGATTTCTCCAATGAGCCCACTTGGAGGCCAGGCTAGCCCAGCTCTTAGGATTTCACCTTAGGCAGTGGAGAATTTTGTTCTTAATCTCTAACAGAACTTACTTAGAAGCAATGTTTAAAAGAGCCCTCACTAAATATATTTAATATTCATTTTGACAGTTAAAGCACCAACTTTTAGAAACCTAAAAATGTGTGCGCATAGCAGACCTGATGCCACTCCATGTCTTGTTGTTGTTCGTACATTCGGCAGAGACTCAGTAAATACCTACTGTATGCCAGTTTCCAGGCCAGAGGAGTATAACAATGACCAAAACCAGACCCAAATCCATGGAGCTTACAATCTGGTCAAGAAGACAGTTAATAACTAAAAACATAATATGTAGAGACTGTGTGAGATGGTGAGAGTGCTGTGGAGGAAAACAAGGAAGAGAGGGTGAGAGATTGGGGGCGCAGCTAGAGGGAGATGGTACAATTTTAAAGGTTAATAAGGAAATGACCCACTGAGAAGGTGACCTCTGAGTAAGGACCAGAGGAGGGAAGGAAGCAAACCACGCGGATACCTGGGGAAAGATTATTCCTGGCAGGCACGCCAGCGGACTCAAAATCCCCAAGGCAGGAGCACCCATGGTGTGCATAAGGACCAGCAAAAGAGGCAGCATGCTAAAGAGATGCAAGCAAGGGGGCAGTAAAATAGATGGTCTCAGAGAGTTCTGGTGATGCAAGGTACTGTGGGAACTTGTAAGGACTTTGGCTTTGACACTGAGTGAGATAAGGAGCCATTGGAGGGTTGAAGATGAGGTGTAGCATGATCTGCTTTAGGGTGTAAGGATCACTCCAACTACTGTGTTGAGAATAGACTGCTGAGGGCCAAGGGGAAAAGCAGATAAGACAGGAAGTTGCTGCAATGATCCAGGAAAGAAATGATGGCGACTTGAACCTGGAAGGGAGTGGTAGTGAGGGGATAAGTGGTCAGATTCCAATATGCTGCTCTGACGTGGTCGAATGGGCAAGGGAGAGGAAGGGAGGAGTCAGGCCAAGTCTGAGGCTTTTGTCTGGAGGGATGAAGCTGACGTTAACTGAGGTGGGTAAGACTGTGAGAAGCGCGGGTTGGAAGGGCAGTTCATCAGGTCGTTATTAGACAAGCCAGTGGAGGTGCAAGAAGGTAGCTGGATATATGATTCTGGAGTTCAGGGGCGGGGTTTGGGCTGGAGATAAATTTAGGAGTCATCTGCGGGAGTTTGATGAGGTCACCATCATATGGATAGAAAATAGAAAAAAGAAGCAGTCCAAGGAGGGAGCCAGGATAGAGAGAAGAGACCTTAACCCAAGGAAGCTCTAGGGAGCAGTGTGAAGTAGCATAAGAAGCAGGAAAGCACCATGACCAGAGAAAGCAAGTGAGGACAAGGGAGGGACCAACTGGGTCAAGCTCTGCTGCTTGTCCTGAGTCATGTAAGGAGAGCCCCAAGATCTCCCCAGTACATCCTACAAAGTGAGAGTAACTGGGGACTTTGAAAAGAGCAGTTCTGGTGACCTGGTGGAGGGGAACGTGGATTAGAATAGATTCAGTAGATTGAGGAGGACAGGAATTGGAGAGACCGAATATAAACAACTGTTGGAAGGGGTTTTGTAAGGTGAGCAGAGAAATGTGGGGGTAACTGGAAGCAGCAATGAGTGGTTAGGGATTTCATTTTAAGTTGTGAAAAACGACTGCGTGTCGGTATGCTGATAGAAATGATTCTGTGTAGAGGGAAAATTAATGATTTAAGAGAGAGAGGAGACTTGCTGGACTTGCCCTTACATAGGAGAAAGGGAATGGGATGCAGAGTACAAATGAGAGGTGACAGATAGAGCACAGAGAGCTGGCCCGGGAGCGAGAGGGAGAAGGTGCAGAATTGGGGCACATGGCAGAGCCTGGAAGCTTTGGAAGATAGCTTGTGGTTGTCAGTTTTCTCAGTGAAGTAGAAATCTTGGTCATCAGCTGAAATCGAGGAGGGGGGGATGTGGTGTTTAAGGAGAAAAGAGAAGGTGTGAAATAGCTGTCTAGGAGCGTGGGACAGTGAACAGATGATGAAAATAGGATAGGATATTTTGGCAGAATTAGGGACCCATGAGTTCTGTTATCATGAATTTGGCTGTGCACAGGACACGAGGGTGGGGTGGGGAAGAGTGGCCAAGGGAGAGGGGAAGTGAGATGGATGAGAGGGTTGAGGGCACACTGGGAGGGACTGTTGATAAAGTCAGACACTGGAATTTACGCTTGGTACAGAGGGAAGAGGGGCCATGAGGGTGAGAGGTAAGGTTGGTAAGTTCGATAGATTCCAGGTTCTGGTGGAGGTTTGCTGAAATAGGGGTCCTAGAGAAAGCAGGAAAGAGAGGAAATGGGGAAGAGAGAGGCTGACTGAAAGTGAGTTTATTGGGGTTGTGATTAATGGCGACGACAAGAGCTGCTCAGACGTTACCGTGCATGTACCTGCCCTGCGGTTCTGGTTCTGATGCGCATGTTGAGTCAGTAAGCCCCTGTACACAGAGCCTGAGAGTCTGCTTTTCTATCAAGCTCCGGGGTGACACAGACGCTCTTGGTCCAGGGATCTCATTTGAAAGGCAGGGGTCTAGAGTGGTATTTTTCAACTCTGGCAGTAAATCACAGCCTCTTGGGGAGTCTTGACCAGTGAATCAGAGCTTCTCGGGGTTGGATTTAGAACTGAAGTAAATGTTCTCCAGGTTATGCTACGGTGAAGCCAGGATTGAAAAACCTCTGGCCTAGAATGTGAGACTTTGAGTGAGAGTGATTCAGAGACCAAGATCATTGCAAGAGGGAGAGTCATGGAACTGAGGGCCAGAATGTGGAGAGTGTTATCCTTTGGTTATCAAAATCATCAGAAATTATCAAAGAATTTGTGCTGGATAAAATGACTGTGAGTCCAGAGGTCTGTCAACAACTACAAAAATGTATAGGAATTGAGTAACATAATCAGATGGCATGAGATTTAAAGCAAAGGGTTTGGAGAGAAGGATCTGGAATAGACCGTGCAGAACAAGGAGGACACTGCCTAGAACCCCAGGCCTGGTGGCATATCGGATTTGGGAAATCAAACATCCCCCATTTGAGAGGTCTCCAGAAGAAACCACAGCAGCATGAAAAGCTCGGTTTTAATTAGAGAAACACGACAACACAATCTAAACCGAGGTTGCAGTTTGAGGGATTTTGCTGCTGCATTCTGGGGTGGCAGGGCAGGGTTTCCAGCTTTTGAAGGGTGGGAGGTGGGGATGTGCAGAGCGGGATGAGGATGCTGGTGCAGGAGGGGAGCCATGGCCTACAGTCCAGACCTGGCTCCTTGTAGAGATGAGGTCTCAAAGTGGGTGTGGTGGCACAGCCGGGAGTACGAGAGTGGAGGGAATGGGGGTCTTGCCAGAAGCCACATTCCTTGGCTTCCCCCTTCATTCCAACAGCTGTTCTCTAGCAGAAGAACCCTTTGCTTCCTCAAACAAAGCATGCAGGTGAGCCCAGCGTGGAGGACAGATCAAAGCAGAGCCTCTCTCTGCTTTGTGGAAGCTGGAGGCAGGGGAAGAGGAAGGCGTGCTGCCCAGCCCTTCCGGAGCTCCTCAGAGGTCCTCACTGTTCCAATGCTGGCGAGAGATGCCCAAGGAAAATGCAGAGTCACATATAAGAAAGTAAAGATCTTAGACCCAATAATCGTGTAAGGCTTTTTCAATCTTTTGTCAGTGATGCAGATTGCTCTCCTTCTTCCTTGTAATAAACTCTTCAGATCAGTAAGTGGTTTGCAGTACCCCTTGAGATCTCTTTATTCGTGTATGATCAGGATAACATCACTATTGGTAACTGGTATTACATGCATAGAAGAAACTGTAGTTCTGAACAGTTATGACTTAGGTCGGGTTCTCCAGAAGTGAGCCCTGAGGCAAAGGTGTGAATGCAAGTGGGTGTTCTGGAGGTGCTCCCAGGAGAGCCCAGGAGGTGGGTGGAGCAAGCAGGAGAGACAAGGAGAAGCCCAAAAAGAGTGTAAGCGCAGGCAACGTCTGCATGAGATGGCTTCAGCCAGATCCCTGCAGGGGAACTCTGGAGAGTAACAACTCGGATTCTGACCCCATTGGACACAAGGCTTCAGTACCTGTGAGCAACAGTGAAGGAGGAAGTTGGCGGGAGCTGTGAACCCCTGGGCACTTCCAGGCACAAAGTGCAGGATCCTGAGGGCCGTCCTTCAGAGGAGAGTCCTTGAAAGAAAAGCAAACTGAGCACATGCACACGCGCACGCGCGCACACACACACAAATAGAAGGGATCCAAGACCAACTTGGGGGAGCAGGTGGAAAGCTTCCTTTAGAAGGGCAAAGTTAACCTAGGTAAAGATTAGATTGAAAAATTATCAATATCAGTGTGCAATTATCATCAAGTAGATTTCTAACTGTGTGAATTTTGCTACCTTCTCCCTTGCGCTTTTAGCAAGGTCATATTACTACACGCATAGGGCCAAATTTTCAGAAATCCGGGTCAAGTGAGTGTGAGTATCTGATCAGTTATACCCAAGCATGGCCCTGATTGAATGTGTTGTCTTTATTTGAAAACAAAATGCATATTTTAAAACTCCACTGTTTTAGGTGGATTCCGTTCTCTTTCTCATTTCCATTAATGTAAATACCAAGAATGTTTAGCTATTTTAAAATTTACATCATTACAAATAGTTGCTTTTATCTACATCCTCATGGGTTTATTTTGGGATGGTGGTTGGTTTTTGTTTTTCCTTTTAAGTTGTGGCCTCTCTTCTAAGGATTAGAGAAGCATCCTTTTAGAGTCCTGGCCTTAGATGTAATTTAGAGCTGTGCAGTGTCCAGCCCACTGACAGATTTAGAGATTAATTTCCAGACCTCTTGTGGTGCTAGAGAAGCTCCTTAAGATTTTGAAAATGGCAACACTATTGACTCCTTACTATTAAAGGTTACTTGTGTCCATATCCACACTAATGCAAAAGGAAAGTTTAAATGTGGTAAATATCAATGTTGTTTTGCTTTATGGAAAAACCTGTGCATAGAAAAAAAAAAAAAGAAGCAATTTACAGGACAAGAAATAGTTTATCTTCCATAAGGACAGCTTATATAGATATATCTCCTTCCTCTTATTCTGTAAGGATAATATTGCTGTTGCTAAATTGATATTTGTGTAGAAAAAAGTTCAATGGTTTTGAACAGTCTTGTCTGAGGTCCAGTTCCCCAGAAGTAAATTATGAGCCAAAAATTTGATGTTTGTGATGCACAAAAGGAAAGATTTAAGTATGACTTATATGCTATTTGGATTATATTGGGAGTTGGTAGAAACTTTTCCCCCCCAAGTATTTTGGCTTAGATGCATCTCCAAATATGTGTTTGCTCCATTTTAAAGTAAGTGCATTTTCAGGAAAATTTAATCCTTATGTTTCAGCAAGGCTACTCGTAAATCATCCAAATGTTGTTTTATTAGAGCTACACGATGTCTAAGATGCCTTTGAGCTTTTTTAATAGTCCTTATGTTCTTTTCTGAAAAGCAGTAGGTAAGTTGCCAAGAGTAAACAAATCAAATAGCAAAAGGTTTGAGTTCAGTTTGAAATGCTTAGCCTATTATTTTTGATTGGGTTCTGAACTTGGCAGTGCGCATTGCCTGTTCCCGCCTGCAGGGCAAAGTGAAAACAATTTGAGCTCTGTATTTCCCAATTGGTTCATTGACATTTGAGAATAATGTAGTACAGACAGAATCAGCATGTTTGGCAGGTGAGTGATGCTTAACATGACCTCAGAAAGTTACTTCCTCCCGGTTTGTAGAAGTTCTTAACATGGAGCAATGTTATACATGTTGCAAAACACGAGTTAGGCCAGGCAGCCATCAAGAGCTCCATCCGGGGGATTGATCTGTTTCTCTGGTGCACCTTTAGGTGGAATGGTTGAAAAATGAAGACATAATTGACCCCGTTGAAGATGGGAATTTTTATATCACCATCGATCACAACCTCATCATCAAGCAGGCGCGCCTCTCAGACACCGCCAACTACACTTGTGTCGCCAAAAACATTGTTGCCAAGAGGAAAAGCACCACTGCGACTGTCATCGTCTACGGTGAGTTTTGGGTCTCAGTCTATTTCACGTCAAACTGCAGTTTCTCGTTTTAATTGTAAGATATCAGGGGAGAGGCCCCTTCAATCCCATTGCTGCTCTCTTCAGCTTCTCTCATGGACAGTGCGGTTTAACTGCTTCCTTGACACTTTCAGAGACACTAGACTTGGACGATCCTCGCCCTTTGGCAGGCAGCTTATAGGAAAGTGAAGGAAATCTACCTCAGTGCCGGGAGATGTTCCTGCCTCCCTAAGCCTTCCCCTCTTTGGACCTGGGACTGCGGAGTCATACAGTGAGTTTGGAGATGAAGATGCTTAAAGCCACCTGCTGCTCTTTGTGTGGGCCTTGGCTCAGTCCCGTGGTTGCACAGCCTGAGATGAACTGGAGCTGACGTGTTCCCCCAACACATCAGAGCAACTTTGACTTCCTGGAGCTTGCTTTACGTGCTCCATCAAGGGCGTTCAGAAGGAAGACAGGCGCTGCCGTCACCAGGTGGCCCTAATCCTAACTGGGTTCAACATAATGACTTCTTCATGAAGCTTCCCTCCCACTCTCTGGCCTTTTCTAATCCCTCTCATCTCTAAGCCTATCCTTTCTCCAGAAGTACTGAACAATTTCACACCCAGTTTTGCTGTAGCACATGACGCTTTTATCTCCCTGTAGGGTTTAGCCCTCTGGTTTTCTAATCATTTCACAAGCAGTTCCCTTTCCCCAGCTAAGCTTTAAGCTCCTTTGTAGACTAAGAGACAGCTCTGCATATTTATGTCTTTCTCAAGTATTAGACACATAGTAGGTCCTCATTTCTTGATGAGTCATTGTCTCAGAGGAAACTGAACCACACTGGGTGGTATTGAGGTTATGCCACCTCCTGAATGTTACGGGTGCCACTTAGACTATAAGGAAGCTTTTCATGGCTGCTTCAGCGTGAAACAACACTCCAGCGCCTTAGTGTCTGGATAACTAGGAAGGAGGGACAGCCAGTGACAAGTATCCGGCTCATGGTACTTACTTCCTGCAGATAGCATCTTCTGGATGGATGTGTCCTCGTGCTGCAGGGAGTTATGAGTACAGAAACTACTGTCATGTTCCAAAGACTGAATGTTGTGAGGCTTTAAAACTGTCATTTTCATCACAAGACAGATGCATACTATTTTTTTTTATCCTATGAATACTCTGAGGTTTAATTTCCTAGTCAAGATAACGGCTATGTTGAATTATAAGCAATTGCCTTTCTTAAGTGACAATGAAATGTGTCCTACATTTTGTCTTTTTCTAAACCGTCTGAATGACTAATTAACAGCATTGGAAATGCAAAAGAGAAATGGGGCACATTACAGCGTGTACCAATCACAAATAACTAATGAAGGCAGATTCTATATAGATGTTTAATATACATGCAAATCTCTTTTTCTATGTATAGCATGTTTCAGTATCCATAAATACAAGCCAAACGTTGTCTTTAGGATCAGACACGAGTCACTTCAGCGTTTGAAGTTCAGGAAACAGCATGGGACCCGGGCTCAGGAGTCTTGTGCTCTCAGACCGGTTCTACCACTAACTGACCTTCAGTTGGTCACTTAACCAGGACGCTTGGAGCCCTTGTCTCCTTCTCTGTAAAATGAGGGAATAAGCCTAGGATCTTCAAAGGCCTTTCCTTCTGTAAAAGTTTATGATTATTCACTTCTCATTAAACTCCTAGAAGAGCAGCATACATATATTATAACCCAAAATATCAGCTTGCCAGTATGCTGGTAAGCAATTTATACTGACGATTCCCCAGCATTTGGAGTTTTGTCAAGTCGAGCAGGTTAAGTTGCTTTTTGGAACACTGACTGAAATTCTACCCATCAACCATCTGCTTGTCCTTTTCATGGCCCCATAAAATATGTTGTCCAAGGCTTATAGGTTGGGCTCACCAGAAGTCCACAGAAAAACATATACATATAATCAGTATTTTATCTTTGAGTCTATATTTATTTTTGTTAGTATAATTTTTAGATGGCAAATATATATCCATTATAGAAAATTTGGGAAACACAGAAAAGGTCAAAGAAGAAAATACCTATAATCTTGTCATCTTGCCATCCAGAGGTAGCTTCAAAGAAGACTGATATGTATACTCCTGGTATTTTCTATGCATAGATAGAATTTTAAAATAAAGGATGGATATAAATATATTTTTTCACTGAAAACATAATGTTGAAATATTCGTGTGTTATTAAATAGACTTCTACAGCACCATGTTTAATGGCTGCCTAGGAGTCAATCACAGGAATGTACATGGTTTACTTTACCATTTTCCTATTGTTGAACATTACAATTGTTTTCAGTTGTTTATCTTTATGTAAAAAATAACTCTGTTGTGAAAAATGCTTTGTCTGTGTCTGTAAATATAACACCTTCATGATTATTCCCTATGGCATAGGTTTGTAGAAAAGGCAATGCTGGGCGTGTGATGTGTGCGTACAGGATGTGTATAGCTAACACTCTTCCTTTCTTTCAGGAGAGGGGTGCACATACTAGTTATGTCACGTTTTAATTGCCAGCAAATAATTTTTGTTAGATATTGCTTAATTACAATAATTTCATAGACTCTTATTATTGAAGTGCTGAAATATATCAGAGTATTTTCTAGAGCAAGATCTCCAGAGGTAAATAGTGAACATTGTATTAAAGTATAGATTTTATAATCACGCCCACACTGACAGCTCCTTCAAACACCATAATTAGCCTCTATCCACAAAACCGATATCCATTTCAATGATGTCCACTCATCACCAGTTTGATCAAATAGCTACTCAGTTAAAAATCCAGCAATGTAAGACTTTATTTTTTAACCAGGTTCACTGATTAGTTACTGAAACTGACTAAAAATCTTGAAAAGGTTGCAAAGTTTACGTATGCTAAAGAAAAATAATCAATCATCTGTTATTAAGAAAATGCTAAATGATTTTATCCAGTTCTCAGGCTTCAGATCCACTTGCAGCCTTGGCATAGAATGTAAACATTTATTATTTGAGATAAGCTGTCAGAAGTAATTTTTGGAGCTTAACTAGGTAAGGAGGTGTATTTTTTTTTGAAAGAACACTAGCCAAGGAAACAGCAACAGTCTTCTTTACTTTTCTGAGTAGGTGAGTAAATGTTGGTAATTCATTTTATTTATCTGTGTGCTTAGATTCGTCAGGTCTGCAACAAAACTTTGAATGAAATGATGTCCAAGGTCTCTTCTAGCTTTGAAGTTTTAGGTTTTTTTATGGTCACTTGGGAGATGACTTCTTGTTTAGGTGTTGTGTGTGGTTTGTGCGTCTGTGTGTGCATGCACATATGTTTAATCGACACTTTGTTATTTACCTCCTTCCAGTGAATGGTGGCTGGTCCACCTGGACAGAGTGGTCTGTGTGTAATAGCCGCTGTGGACGAGAGTATCAGAAACGCACAAGGACCTGCACCAACCCAGCACCTCTCAATGGGGGTGCCTTCTGTGAAGGGCAGAGTGTGCAGAAAATAGCCTGTACCACGTTGTGCCCAGGTAAATAAGCCAGTGCTCTCGTTCCAGATATCTCCACCCATTCTAGACATGTGCTTCAGGGGATATATACAAAGCCTTATTCTTGACCCGACTCTGTGACAAACATTATTTAAATCCATCATACCGTTCAATGTCTACATGGCTGGGAAATCAAGTATTTTCCCCTAAAAGAGTACTTAACTTTATTACCCAAACATGCAGAATAGTATAAAACAGGAGATTAAACACTTATGAATTTAATCCCTCTCTGTTACTCGACAAAACTGCCAGAGCCAAGATGTCAGCTTCTATAATTCCAGGGATCTGAGCAGCATCGAAAGCCACACACTTTGGGAACAACAATCTTTGATCTTCAGAAAGCCGTGGAAATTAATTGGAACTGAAATTTAGAAAATATTTTAGACTGAAATATTTGATATTTGGTGTCAGTTTCTGGGCAAGGGCAAATAAAACATTTGGAATGAATTAAGAGAAGTCTAAACTTTGTTACACAGGAGCGAATGGATTTTGAAAATACGCAGCAGTCAGCTCTTTATTATCTGCACATGTGGCTCACCTGTTTTGTGAGTTGTTTGCAGTGGTACCTACAGCAAGATTGTATCCCTCTGCCTCTGCCTGTCTTTCTGTGCTATTGTCTCCAGCTCTTATCCTTAGGTAAACAGAAGTTAATATTTGCCAACACCAAAACTAAAACCCACTAAAATGCCTAATTATACAATATATTGAAAAGTTAAGCTACAATTATTTTGACATAATCCATGAGTTTAGTGCACTCTGTTGGAATAGCTATTATATTGTCACTTTCATTATTTAAATATACAGTCTTCTTACTTCCCTCTCTTTTGCCTTTGTCCAGTTCATCTTTTAACAAAACCTTTCTCAGAGAAGGGTTGGAGAAATGAACTGGAGAGAAAGATATAATCTATGTTTTATATTCCAGTGTTGATTTCCAAATATCAAAACAGTATCCCACATTGAACCCCTTGAGAGCTTTTATTTACGGAATAAATTTTGACTAGGCTTAGAATTTCAATACTTTATCTCATTCTGTCCTATATTTTATCTAGG
Source organism: Equus quagga (assembly GCF_021613505.1). Lineage (NCBI taxonomy): Eukaryota > Metazoa > Chordata > Mammalia > Perissodactyla > Equidae > Equus > Equus quagga. The sequence continues at coordinate 79,609,065 of NC_060269.1, forward strand.
TGTTGTCTCCCACAATTAAAAATTCACTGAGCATTTTGAGTTGAAATGGAAACGTGCGTGCGTGTGTGTGTACTTTGGCATGATCTAGGTCAAAGCAAATGCCTTTTCTCCAAATAGCTGGGAGTTGCTTATGTAGCCAACTCTGTATGATTGAAATATTAATGCTTTCATCATTTTTTCATGTGGCCATGTTTATATCTCTATACGTATTATTCATAATATATTTACACAATAATTTAATATGAAATCATATAGATTTCTCCAACTATGTAGACTGAGTTGATGTAATTTTTGTCAATATCCAGGTATAAGATGTTATGTATATTAGATGTTCAATAAATGATGTTCACATTGCTTTACATTGAATTCTAGATAATCATAATTATTTACATATTTCAGGGAAAATTTTTAAAATTTAAGTCTTATTTCAATATTTTTATCCTATTTATGTAAGAACCTTTAAAGAATGCATTTTAAAGTATGACCTTAGTGAAATTTACTATATATTTTTTTCAACTTAGGACTTAAGTTGTGTGTTTTTAAAATAAGGTATCTCAACTCATTATCATTGAAATTACTGACAAGGCAGCCACCAAAATTGGGAAGAAAATGAGTCAATTCTAAATGACTGAATCACAGCAAAAAATTAGGAATATGCCTAAATACTATTTTTAAAATAAAAATAAAAATGTATACATCATCAAATAATGGAATGGAATCATGAAACAGTAAATTGAAAATAATATAGTCTTTTCAAGAAGGTATTGTGGAAGATCTCAGCAGAATCAAGTAGCCTGGATGAAAATAAAATAAAAAGAATATATAGGACATACATAGGTGATAGATAGATAGATAGATGGATAAATGGGTGGATGGATGGATGGGTGGATGGATGGATGAATGGATAGATGGGTGGATGAGTGGGTGGGTAAATAGATTTCTTTCTCATTCTACCAACTTCTGCTCCTTACCCCCACACAGGTTTACTTGCTCTGCCCACATGACACTATGCACAAAGGAATTATGGATCCAAAAAGAGGCCCCCTAATTTTCAATAGAAAATTCAGAAGTTTCCCCTTTAATAGAAAAAGGGGCACCACCATGACTTACTTTTAGGTAGCTCCTGGTGACAGCTTTGGTTTCTGTGTGTCTCATTAAGCTTCCTTTGTTGGTCAGTGAGGAACCGGGTACACACCTAGTGAGGAAAGTTCGCAGAGCCCAGACAATGTATGTAGAGCATGCTCTACTTTCAGCAGTTGATGTGAATGAAGGATTCCTCAGTGGGGCATTTTCTTCAGTTTTTTGTCTTGTTTTATTTATACTTGAGCTCTGCTGCCCTCTGCCCTCAAGAAGCTCCTTCTCGCTTTGACCTGATGCTGGGTTTTTTTGTGACAGTGGATGGCAGGTGGACCTCATGGAGCAAGTGGTCTACTTGTGGGACCGAGTGCACACACTGGCGCAGGAGGGAGTGTACAGCACCCGCCCCCAAGAACGGAGGCAAGGACTGCGACGGCCTTGTATTGCAATCCAAGAACTGCACGGATGGCCTTTGCATGCAGAGTAAGTCTATTTGAGCAAACGACAGACACTGGGGAGGCCTGAGATTTAACCATTTGGATTTCTTTGAAGGAAATATTAGAAATTAAAAATTCTTTGAACAACAAAAAATGCTATAATATACCTATACTAATATCCTAGCTTTCTCTCTAAATTGAAAAAGTTAATCTCCCAGGAAGCAAAATGAATAATAACTGTGTCCAGTTACCAAATGACACACACAGTGTTGCTTTCCCATAAGCAAAGAGTGATTTAGTCATTTCCGTGGATGGGCTGTCGTTCTTCCCCGACCAAGAAACCAGTACTCAGGTTTACTAGAGCACAAAAGAGCAGCCTACACTCCTCATAGAGTCGCATGACTTCCAAAAAGTAAGGTATTTATTCCTAATTCATGGCCATTACCAAACAAATGCCCATGGAACATAAAACGTATATAAGAACAGGAAGCATTTCCATGGTAGATTTACCAATTTACGAGTGTTTAGTGGGAACATCTTCACAACTCCTTGAAAATGCTGGGTTTGTGTTAATTACATTTATTTAAAGGAAATAGAGTTAATAAAAATAAATTTTAAAAATGAGGATAGAAGATTGGCTCAGGAATATAATGGATGCTATAAGCTACATATTCCCCATTTTTCATTGCTTTGTTCCCTAGATTTTCTTAATGAGATAGCAGTTTGATTTCCACACTTGTGAACCATTACCCCTATATTGAGGAGCCCTTCGGTGTACACAATTTACCATCTCTTTCATGACGAGGAATTAAGGCACTAAGAATTGCTCAGAAATCACACCTGTGCAGATGGGTGGATGAACGATGTGCTGTCTTTGGATCTTAACTAATGGTGGCCAAGAGTTGACATCTTAGAACACATTACAAATTGCTTTTGGAATACAAGCAACCAAATATATTTGTGTAGAAGTATTTGTATTTGCCATTTAGGAACAAAATATTTTATTTTCACCACATTTATGAAATTCTCTTTACCTTCTAGAGTGTATACACACAGACCTTTAAAAAGAAACCTTGCTTAAAATGCAATTATGTTACTGACAGAATAAAAATCCATAGGCCTCTTATTTTTCTGTGCAAGGTACGTTGCATTCTTTGAGAAGGGCTGCTGCTGCGTGTAAAGCACAGCTTCTGGGTATGACTTGGAAACTGCCACTGTGCATCTCACTAAGTTTGTTCCAGAAACGCAGGAAGGAAAAGAACACAGCTCTTTTACTAACCATTTGTTCAGCGATACAAGCTTTGTTCCTCCAGGCGTGAGTTTGAGTTGAGGATTAAAACAAAAACATTCCCCACACAAGTTATTCTTTTTAACATTTTTATAATTTGGCATTCTTCCTTTGGTGGTGAACAAATTGATTCATGTGATTGATAAATAACAATCTTTGAAGTTTCTCTCTCTCTCTTTCTCCCTCTCTCAATATTATGTTTCAACTTTGGGTGATTTATTGCCTGCTGCTTCTATTATGCATGTTTAAAAATTTCCAAAGCAAGCTATTCAACAAGGACTACGATCCTACAAGATGCAACATTGGGTCTTTCATTACTTACACAAAATGACACATTCTAGATTATGACATCTGTCAAACACAAACATGAAATATTCAAATTAAGACTTTCATAGCATCCCCTAAGCATCTGGCTTATTTCTAACAGCATTAATAGAATTTTTTCTTATGATTGGCTATTTGCCAATAATGATGGTTTGAACTGTGTGTGTAAATAAGGAAGGGGAATGAGGCTACAAAGAGGGGAGTTTTGTTATTCCTTTTTGTTTGTTTATTTTTTATCAAGTCTCTTGTTAGACTGAAACATTTGGGTGTTTGGATTAAAATCAGTCAGTTAAAAAGCTATTTCCTTTTACAATTTTGGTTTGCTACAGTAACAGCCCCTACTAAGTCAATAAACTCTTTTATCTGCCCTCCTATATCTAATCTAGTGCAAGACAGAATTGTAGTCTGTACTACTATTGATTTCCTCAGTGATAAAAACCACAGAGATATTGCTGTGCTGTGTAATTATAGTATTTTACAGTGAAAGCTATAGTCTCTGTTTACCAGCAAGCTGGGTGTTTCTGGCATAGTGTTGCTGCCAAAGTCTTGCAAAGAAATACTATTGCTCTTGGCCCTTACTTTGGAGAACAAAAGACTTTCCAGTAGTCAAAGTACCAAGCTTGCGAGAGGGACAAGGCCTGTATTAAGGAAAAGAATGGGAGTAGAAAAGACACCTGGAAAGTTGCAATCAACACTTAGGCATTATCATTTAATGTTTATTTACTTTAGGAGAGTTGGTGCCTTGAATGTATTAATAAATAGTTCAAAAATAAACAGTTCATCAATATTGCAATATTATCTCAAAATAAGCTATTCTACTTACCATTGAAACAGGTATGCAATATCAACTCCGAATCTACTCAAAATTATCTACAAATGATTCTGTTATAAATGTAGATACACTGCTAGGTAGGAGAAATTCAGAGTTCATAATGGATGTCACTAGAATGCAGAGTTACCTAGATACTATGGTGTAGTATGTTTTAAAAGCCAAATGGGTACTTAAGAACAATATAATGTGAAATATTCAGAAAATATGACTGTCAATGCTTATTCACTAATTTGTTCAAAACAATCGTATTCAGATACATCTCTTCCTTAACCACCTCCCTCATTACAACCACCTTAGACTCAAAATATGTAGAAATCTTGGATAAAATATTAAAACTTAAAAGACATACACACTCATATGGAGTGTGTGTGTGAGGGAGAGAGAATCAAGTTTGAAAGAAAGATGATAGAGAGATCCTCAAATGCAAGAGATGAAGTAGAAACTCAAATCTAGAAAGGTAACTTGTGAATGGACCCCAGAATAACCAAGAGGGACATTGGACATGGATGTAGGTCCTAGGGCTTGGGAGTTAGGGTTTCAGTTTTGGCACGGACGCAGAAACCACACATGTGAGAGAGCCTGAGGCTGAGAGTTGAAAACAAGAACCCTGAATATAGCTGGCTATATTCATAAATGGCTAGCCCCACCATGAAAAATAACTAGAAAATTTTTACACACCCGGAGTAAGCCTAGAGAAGCCAAAGGAAAATTCATGGTAGAGAAAAGAAAAATGAAGTCCTCATTTAAATAAAAGCTATAATAAAACCACAGTCATACACCCAGCTCTGGTATGGAGTCTAAAATAAAGTATAGGGAGCAAAAAACAAAAGATGCATAATTTACATAATTGGTGAAACCTCTGGGGAACCAGCAGAAGCAAACAGCAAGACATTCTCTGGAGTTCTTTCCACAACCCAAGTGCATTGGTCTATGATAAAAATAGCCCACTCCTGAAAATGAGTTTACAGTACTAATTTTCATATCACCCAAGGGAACAGTCTGCTGTAAGGGAGAGTCAGCAACCTAATAAACAGGTGAGTTAGTACTCTCATAACATGGCCTCATAGAGCAATCTGAATGAGCCTATAAAATAAATAAGAAGAAGACCAACAGTATTTTTAAGAGGAATGTAAGGACAAATGAAAGAATAGAATACTGTACAAAGGACAGATAGATTTGGGAAAACATCAAATAGAATATCTATAATTGTAAACATGGTGATTGAAAGTTAAAACTCAATGGAAGATTAAAACTCAGATCAGATCAGAGACAACTTTAGATAAAGCTGAAGAGAACATTAGTAAACTGGAATATAGATGTCATGAAACTTCTCAGAATACAAGAAAGAAAGAAAAAGCGAGTGATTGTATAAAAGGGAAATCAAAACACATGGAAGATAGAATGAGAAAAATCGTTTATTACTAAAGAGGGAAAAATTAAAAAGATTTTCAGACAATCAAGATACAGAGGGCTTACTACTCAAAAACTCTCACTTAGTAAAGTACTAAAGAAAATTGATTCTTTTATAAAAAGGGAGACTAATTAATTAAGAGGAAGTTGAAAATAAGATGGAACTAAATTATAGATAATATTAAGAAAGAGTATGCGAAGGTGTGATCTAAGTTAAAATTTTCTAATTTGCATGTATTGTTCAGGAAAAGAACAGTAATAATATTTGCACAAGACTTTACTGATTCAAGTGGTCCAGTTAAAATGTTAACACTGACTACACACATAAAAGTTAAATGCATAAATTCAAAATAAGATTTTTAAGGGCAAGAAAGGAGCAAAAAAGAAATAAGAAAAATGTGGTAAATGAAAACAATGAATAAGGTGGTATATTTCAGGGATCAGCATATATCAGGGATGATAATGTAATGAATTAAATTTACCTGTTAAGGGAAATTCAAAATTCTAGGAAAAAAATCCAATTTTATACTGATTATGAGAGACATACTTAAATCATAACTATAGAGAAAGATTGAAAGTTGAGTTATATAAGTTAACTATGTAACTTGCAATATCGTTCAGTCTTTATTTAAAAATGTCCAATTAATGGCTTTGACTGTCTGATTAAGACATTCTTAATTCAATCCCATTTCTCATTATGCCTAAGTAACACATGTTAGAGATTGTTTTTACTTATAGTTTTAATTTAGATTTTTGTTTTACTTAGACTTTATAGTTTTTGGAATGTTTCATTTTTCATTGAAGAATTAACCAGAAGTTTTCTAAATTGTTTACCAGGTTGTTAGTTGTCTGTGTAAGACATCTTAGAAATCTAGGTATTATCTCAGTGTCAATTGAAATTGTTAATCAAAAGCCTTTGAGGGTTACTAACAAAATTATTCAATATTGTAAATATATGATAATGCTAAATGTTAGTGAATATACAGTAAAGTAGAATCTTTTGTATCTTGCTAATGGGAATACAAATTTTTACAATTATTTGGGGAAGTGATTTGACAATATGAGTTAAGAGCTTTAAAATTGTTCACACCCTTTAACCCAGTAATCCTACCTCAAGGAATAATTTTGAGTAATTAATATAAATACCCAAAAGGATCTGTGACAAATATGTTCACATTCTTTGTATTTTATTGTAAAAACTTCAAAATCCAGAAGTTTAATATTAGAGCAATGGCTAATGTAATACATACTACTTACTTATGGAATATCATATGCCACTAAAATATTGATGATGGTTTAACATGAAAAAGCAGAATATGGATCTACATATGCACTTAATCATAACTATGTAAACTGCAAACTTAGGAAAAGATAAATGAAACTTGTGCATTTATGCTAGAGAGATTACAAGTAATTTTTCTCTTTTTCAATATACTTTCTATTCTCCATATTCTTTATACTTAGTATTTCATTATGTTTATCATTGTAAATGACTTTTTAAAAAAGGTATGTTGAGGATTGGCTAGACCAACTGCTGACTCGGAAGCAGGAGTGTCAGGATTTGAGATGTTGCCCTAGCACTGACTCATCCTGGGAATTTGGTCACATTGATTCAAATTAGATTAGATTACCAAAAAAGTATTTGCATAAAACCTAGGTGGCCCGAGTTACTTATAACCAGTAAATCAAGTGCATCTATAAAAGGATTTTGAAGACACGAGGATTTGGACCTGAGTTATAGTGTTGCATTATTTCCCAGTTGCCTATCATATACCTATCACTCTGTCCTCGCAGCCATACTTATCCTTAAACTGTTTGATAAATTGGATTCATTATGTGGTGCTACATAATTTCATTTGTGAAACAAGGTCATGGTCTTTAAGCAATTTCAGAAGCCCCACTAATTTTTTTAGGCCGTCTGTACAGATTGGTTGATATTGAAGTAATGTGTATCATGTATCTATTACACTGGATAGATGCTCATTGGCCTGAAAAAATAGTTTCTGCACTGGAAACACTGCCTTTAAATTAAGAACTTCTGTAGAATGCATTATTAAAGGGTAATTAAAAACCATCAAAGTCACTTAATGTCCCAGAAAGAAATTGGACATTTTTGGTTTATAAGCACATCGTTAATGGAAAAAAAAAAATAAATAACTGGAATTTTTAGGTATCCTTACAGATATGGATTACATTGAACAAGAAAGGGCAGTGACTTGGAGTGTTTTTCACTATTGAAAATAACTAAACACACATGTCTGATATGTCTGATATCATTAATAATATTAATAACAGATTAAGCTGTTTTTATTTAATGATACTACAGAATATTGTGTCTCATTCAAAGGCTGTAATGGAAAGTCCACTGTGCTGTGTACCCATTTATGTTTCTTTGTATCATCCCTAAAATTATATGAAAATAGCCCCTGGTTTTGCCATATAGTTTTGAAATAGGATTTACATAAAATTGTTCTGGAGAGAGAGAGAGAGAGAGAGAATGCTAGACACAGAGAAAGAGATGCAGAAGAAGAAAAAAGCACTCAAGAAAATCTCCAAAAATGCTAAGTCAATAAGCATCTTTACCTTTTATTTTGAAATACAATTGTATTATCAAGACCTGTTGACTTTTAACCTTTATAATCTTTATAAGGAATTTGTAGTAAGGTCCACTTTGTGATGGTTGGCGTGTGATGGTTTACTCCGTGCTTACCTCTTCCTTTTGAAAATAGCAATCCAAGGGCTATCTCTGTAGCTTGGTCCAGAAATGGTGCTTTATATGTATTTATGAATACACTCAATTAGATTATTACATACTGCAGCTATTCCTATGGACTTTAGTTTTTAATCTCATTTAACGATTGGAGTCCCACACAGGGATATGTAGCAGTTCAGATCTGAATTTAGAATTACTCCTTCCTGCTGAAGAGGGTTTATGCCACAGTAGACAAATTAAAAATTTCAATTTACAAACAAGAACTACCTGGAATTGTGTCTGCATCAGTGAACTTCCTGACTTTGGGAAATTAAAATGCTATGCAGTCTGCAAATTTAGCACTTCCTACTCATTAAAAAATTTATATGTCGCACAGCTCTTCCATTAATTCACACGTACAGAGGAAGTGGGAGCACTCCGCGTGTAAATTGTGGTGTGGACACGCTGCATACCAGGGCCCCCGGAATCCCAGGTGCATTTAATGTGGGGAAATAATTTACCTTACAGATAGTCTTTTCTTGACTTTAGAATGATGTGTTTATAACCACTGTGGTAGGCATCTGAGAAGGTGCTAGTCGGTTTCCAGTGAAATTCTTGTCCACACAGCAGTGTGATAGCAAAGCGTAACTGTGCGTATCAGACAGTGAGTGCTTTTATCTGTAGTTTGGAAGGAGTTGATGTCATAGTGTGTTTGTATAGTCCTTGATATGCGTAGTGTCCCAGCTGGCACATAAATATTCTGTATGTGGACTGGCTGCCCGACACACTGCTCTGCTGTCTCCGGTGTAATGAGTGCGGTTTGCTTTAGCTTTTTTCCTTTCTGGTAACACATCTTCCTGCTTTCAAAAGCAGGGATGTGGTTAGACACTTTAGCCCACAGAAACCCGATTCACGCCACTGGTGGCCCAGGCGGATGAGTGTACGAGGACAAATGCAAGGTCCTCAGCTCCTGGGGTGGAGAGAAACCTGAGGGCCCCAAGAAAGATGCCACCTTTCACAACCACAGCCCCACATGGACTCCTTCAGGATCACGGAGCTGCAAGGCTAAAAATCCAGCAGAGAGGGTGATACACATGCTAGAAACCAGCCTCTCTATTTTTGAGTCTTTATCACTTTGCTTCTTCTATCAGATGTCTTTACTACCATGGATTATAATATCATTGCCTTTGGATTTAATAGTTTGTTATTTTTCTTAAGGAGCCTTGATGGCGAGAGAATATACTGCATTAAAAACACTTGGGCAACTGATCTATAGGCTTGATTTTACCCAGCTGTTGAGTTCAATTTCAGACATTTATTCTTCACCTCCGAGAGAAGACTTACATCTGAGATGTGAATTCCCTGCTAGTCATTTTCAGAAGGGCGTGGTTGTTACTGTCAGGAACAGGGCTGTGGATCCGTTTAGTGAGGCCTGGTCTGCCTACTGTCCTAGGAAGGCTGGAGCAGGACGTAGCATTGGCAATTTAGATAACCGACAGCAGTGATAAACAAATGTTCTTTTCAGTTTTTGTTGTTGTGTCCTAGAATTTATGTATGCATTTATTTGGAGTTCCTTAAGCTCCTGTCAATAAATAAACCCCCAGAAGAGTGGTAAATTATAATAAATGACCATGAGTGTCTTTGACGGACCTGACCTTTGACATCATTAGTGCAGTCCTGATGGGCTTCCTAGATAAGGACCAACCTAAAAGGCCAAAAGCAAAAGATCTGGATATGTTTATTTTGAATGGCGCTTGAGGTTTTTAATAAGAACATTTGCATCAGAAGAAATGTGATTGGGGTGAGAAAAATCTCATATTTTGACTTAAAGTCACTGGCAAAAAGAGAGACCAGGCAGCCAGGATGAGGAGAGAGGGGATCCCTCAGGAACAGCAAGAGTCTTCCAGAGCTGGGATCGTAAAATGAGGATAGGTCTTCTGGAGGGGTCTCGTGTACTTCAGATAGATAAATACGCTGAAACTACCCCAAAACTTGATGATTTAAAATACTTACTTTTATAGACCACACTTAATGCTTTTATAAACTAAAACTGAGTTATGTCGTATTCATAACTTACATACTACCCCCATATAAGATATGAATTAATCCTCACAATATCGTAAAATCTGTCCACATGTATTAAGGTCGTAGAAGCAGCTCCATATTGAAATATAATGAGTAAGCCCTGAAGGCAAGCAGGAACCCCTTATAATCTCCACCCACCTCCCTTTTCGCTAGGAATTAGATAGTTAATCAAAAGACAGAGCATTTCAATTCCCAAACATCTACATAAAGACTTTCCTTTTAGGTGTTTCTGAAATCCGACTCAGTGGTTCTCAAACTTTGGAGGACAGAAAAATTACTGTATCTCATATATTTTAGGAATTTAAAGTAATTGCAGATATAATTTTAATTTTATTCACTTTCCACCTAATGCACTAACTTGGGCCGTGGTGTAAGTTGCTTCTACCTCTAATCTACTGGGTTAGACATGGCCAAGCTGAAGCAAAATGACCTGAGTTCAATTTAATCAAACTCAAAAAGTACAGAAATTAACCTGACAAACAGAACTTTCGTTAATCCCCTAATAATAGCTGTATCTTGCAAAGGAAGAAACTGAGGCATAAAATTGAAAATAGCCCACCGAGCGCCCAAGACAAGTTAGTGCAAGAACCAGCATTTGAACCCAAACTGTCCCATTTTGAAATAAATGTTTTCTCAGGTGGGCTCTTGGATGCTGGAAGCAAGTGGTTGTCAGCTGTTACTGCTTTATTTATTTGTTTATTTATTCTTTTAGAGACCATCATGTGCTCTTTATTGGAATAAATGCAGACAAATTATCATAATAGTAATTCACATGATTCAGGGCTCAGTAATTTGAGAGAAGATAAATGGATTTAGCAGTTATGAAGGCGCTGAAAGAATACTAAAAAAAGTGTATTAAAAGGTTAAAGACCAACAATTGTAGAAGGAAACATTGTAACGAAATGCAAGAGAGGGTAAAGGAATAGACATTACATATTGGACAAAAAATAACTCAGTTAAATATCGAATAAGCAGACACAGATTTTTCAAGGCATGCACATATTTGAGTGACATGCATTAATAGAAAAATCAGAAGCCCTATGTCAACTGAGATCAGATATTTTGGAAAGAGAAGAGAGAATAGGGAAAAGCAGAATTACAAGGTAAAGAAAATATGTATGAAATACCCCAGGGAATGCTAAGCTTAGCATGATCATGGATGAACTCTTTACAGATTGCTTTGGAATCTCTTTAACCTGGAAGAGATCTTTCCAGAAACTAATTGTTTGGTCTGATGTTCTATTTTATGTGATTTCAGCTTCATGTATATTCAAAGAAATCACTTACAGGCAAGACTTTGAGGCAAAAAATAGCTATTTTTGATGAAACTGTAAGATACTATAATCATGAGTACCAATAAATTAAGATAGATTGATAACTTACATTGCAGATTAGAGAAAAATCAAACCTTTATAACCACGAGGGAATTACTCACAAGATACAAGTTGTTTCCGCCACAGAATTTCAGGCATATCATCATAAACTTTCATAATATTTGAGATAAAGAGATAATACAAAGTGTAACAAAGAGAAAAACATGGCTCATATGCAAAGTTTTGAAATAAGATTGGCATCAGACTTCTCAACAGTAGCTGGGAGACAATGGAGCAATAGCTTCTCAAACATTCTGAGGAAAAACTTTATGCACAGCCAAAATATAACACAATTGTGGAAGAGAGGATAAACACATTTTTAAGCACTATTTATCAAATAATTTCTCTATAATATACTCAAACTCAGAAAGACATTGGAAGGTGTGTTTTACCCAAAGTGGGACTAAATTTTATAAGAAGACCTGAGACTGAGTAAACAGAATATTCGACATAGGAAAGGAGCAACAGGAATTCACAGGATAAAGATAAAAGAGAAAATCCCAGAATGGCAGCTACCAAGGAAGCAATGACTTCTGGAATGTGGGGGATTGAGAGCTCAAGACAGTGTGTCTGAGAGAATTGACTTCTGGCAAATTGTGTTGAGTGACTGTTGGATTGCGGTAGAAGACATTCACAAGGACAAAGGTAATCTAGCCAATGGAAAAGATAGTCTATTATTAACACCAGGAACAAAAGTTGTTTAAGGAAATAATACAATGACTTGATCAAAGCAACAACCAATTTTTCATAGTTGTAAAAATGTTATCTGGAGGCTGGCCGAGTGGCATAGTGGTTAAGTTTGCACATTCTGCTTCATGGGTTTGGATCCCAGGCAAAGACCTGTACACCGCTCATCAAGCCATGTTGTGGCACTATCCTCTGATGTCCTTTCTCACTCTTTTCTTCAGTGTGCTAATTCCATTTTCTCCAGTTATCAAGGGTTTCTGCTACTATGCTATATTTCTAAGATCATTCCAAATCTGACATGATGACACTTTGTCCTTGACTGATGTCGCCATAGGCCAAGCTACCAGCATCTCTCAGTTGGACTAGTTCAATAGTCTCTCACCTGGTCTCCTGCCACAACCTTAGGGTGGCTCCCACCTGGCCAGCTGAGAAGCTCCGCTGCTCCCGAAGTTGGCTTTTTCTCTCCAGCAGGAATGTTTGCCTTTTCCACCTTGGTCAGGACTATCCCTTGTTGTGGGGGTTCTTTTTATCCAGTTTTCAGTTTTCTACCCAGCATAATTTTTCCAAAAATAGTTGTAACCTGGTTGTGTTCATGGGAGATGAGTTCAGAGTCTGCTTACGCCCCCATCTTGACGAGATCGATCGTCCAATTTTTCACTGCTTTAAAATGTGATTTTCTTCTGACGCTTGGTGTCCCTCCAATTATTGATGTTTATTCTTTTTTTCTTGTTGGCATCATTCTTTAGAGAAATAACGTTTCTCCTTTAACTATTTACTTATTGTAGGGTTTTATGCCAAATAGAGTGTGAGTGTGATGCATGAACTCTGCTGTCGCTCGAGCCTGGCTCTCCAGGTACCTCAGAGCAGAAAGGCCTGTTCGGTGCACACGTCTTCATTTGCTCCACACTTGAAACAAAAGACACTAGAAGTTGCTTCATTTAAGGGCAAAAATCTCTCTGTTTTAGCTTCATCATGAATGTCAATGATAGTATTTCAAATGGAGAGATATTTTGTAGTCTACATAATTAGCATTACCTCATTCAATAAATGAACTGCAAATGAAGTCGTGAATGTATCGAGCCCTTTTCTATTATTTCCTTGTCCCTCGTCATTTAAATCTATTAATTAGTGCCCAGACAGTCCTTACAAAGCCTGGTGGGGCTGTAGCGGGGAGCTGGGATCCGACCCGGCTGTGCTGTTTCACCGGCTGTGTGATGTGAGGCAAGTCCCTTCGCCCCTCTCTGCTCTGCCTCCTTAGGCTGCAGAGAGAAAGACGTTCTAATCAATGATCTATTTTAACTCCCGGGGGTTTGCAAGTTCCCACAGGCATAGATTCGATTTTGAGGAATTTAAACCTGGACAGTGATTGCTCAGAGGGTCTGACATTTCTCACATCAGCAGATTTTGATAAGTTTTTCTATTAAAATACTACTTATGGCATAAAAAGTTTGTGTTATATTTTTAAAAAATTAGTCATAAAGTCCTGATCATTTTGGCTATTGTCTATTACCCACATTGCATGAAAAGAATTATTTTTAAAAGACTAGAAAAATCAAAGCAGTTGCTGTTTATTGGGGAAATAACGATTTACATGTAGTTTCTGGCATTGTTCCTGAGACTTCCCAAATATAAACGCACCAGATAGGCTATGTTCAGGCATATTATTGCACAACTCGGAGCCGTGGCCTTCCGGATACCTTGGCATTGCTTACTGCTGTATACCACCAAGGGAAGCTCGCTTTCCTTCTTAGGATACGTGGCCATGGGCTCTCATCTTTTGTAACAGACATCAGCTGAAAAGTATGGCAACCTCATCTCGCTCTAAAGGATGACCTTGTGAAACTTAGAAAAAGTCACTCCTTCCTTAAATCACTTTACCAGCAGCTGGAAAATTGTTTTATTAACAGACCAAATCTACAGTCAACACAAAGGTGCTTGGGGCCACCCAGACTTGGACAATGCAAAACTTGCACATCGCCAGCTTTACTGACAGGAGGGTGGAAACCAAATTTTACTCTCAACACTTTTGGTAAATTTAAAATACCACTTCTCATCTTTGGGACTCGTTTTCCTCACCTGAAAAAGGTTGGATTCGATCATCTCTTAAAGTGATGTTCTGAGCAACTATGAGATGGCTTTCTAGCATAGGGAACATTTCACTATTTAAGGCAGCCTGCTCTGGTCTGGTTTTCAGATTGTTCATGCCTTGACTTACTTCAAGTTTCTTTCAGAATCAAACTTCCTCCAACCCCTATCTTCCCAGGTCCGGAAAATCTCTCCTTTGAAAAATAAATGTTCTTTAAAAATTAAAAAAAAAAACAAAATAAAACAAAAAACACACAGAGGTCATGGGGCCTGGGCGTTTCCCACAGCAGAAATGCTGCTCTGGGGTTGGTGTCCCCTGGTTGCAGTTGCTGAGGCCACCGCAGCCAGAGGGCAAGCCCCGCGCCCTCCCCAGAGGCAAGCCCCGGGCCTGCACTGGGTGGATTGGTCCAAGAGAGGTGACTCTGAAAGTTGTTATCCACGGAGGGGCGTTTTGTTGCAGTTCTTCCCTGGCAAGACTGTTCCTCCCGTTGCAGGATACTCGGTATCCTTGGCCCTCACTCACTAAATGCCACAAACAACCCCCCTAATCATTGTGACGACCAGAAGCACCTCCCCTGCCCCGTTTCCAAACTCCCCCTTTAGAAGCGGCACCACTTCTGGTTGAGAAACCATTTTAGCATCAAGTTGAACACTGGCCTGGAAATTTGCTTCTGAAACTGCCACGATGTCTTTGCCAGAAGCCACAAAGGCCAGGAATAAACCTCTTTAAAAGGAGAGTGGGAAAGAGTATACAGTAATTAAAAGAGTGCATTGCTCATGGTTTCTCCGAAAATCTGGGCTCCTTGTCTCCATAATTAACTGGGGAACCTGAAATGTAAACAAATTTCTGAAGGTCACTCATTAAATAATAGGCTGTGTCAACTCTACAAATGAAATCCTTGAGGAGCCCAGCAACTTGGTGTACTTATAATGGGCATCATAGTGATATTGATATAGCTGTCAATTATTGATCGCTTGCAATGTCCCAGCACTTTACAAATCTCGTTTATCCTTTCCATGACTATATGAAAGTGAGCATCATATCCCCTTACACAGATTAGAAAACTGATGCTTAGCAAACTGAGGTAGGTTGACCCAGCTCTCACAGCTAAGGCAGTGACAGAGCTAGGGTTCAAACTGAAGTCCGCGAGACTGGAAAACTCAGGCTCACCGTCTTGGCCAACAGCTGGGGTGTTTTATCATCTGGCCTTACTTTCAAGTAGTGGGAAAGTTAACTGAAATCCCTAACTTATGAACCAGGCTTTTGGTAGTGACACTAAAAACAATTATTTTGCACTGTGTTCTGCCAGAGATGTTATTTTTCATTATTGCTAGGACTGCTCTCAGCAGGGTCATCTCATTAGCTGAAGAAAATGTCCCCTGTTGTTCTTGAGAGACGGATCAGATGGAGAAGCGTAAAAACAAACTCTAGAAAGTGATTCTGTGTTCCCCTTGTTTAGGGAATGGAAGAGTAATCCCCGTCTTTTCTGATTCCCAACCTCCTAAGTGATGTTTTAGTTGTGTAGTTGCAAAAGTGTTTTGAAAGGATGGGAAAAGTTTTACAGAGTTGTCTCCAAAACTTTTTATCAGTGTTTTCATAACAGACTAAATTGGATTGTTGAACTATTGATGAATATACTTAGTACCGGTCTGTTTTCAATTTTCCCCCACGTAGGAAAATAACAGTCTGGCTAGACTGGTCCTAATTGGCAGTGAGGAATAACTAATTGTGAGATTTTTATTTCTGCATTTTTATTTCATTTTAGAACAACCTCAAATGCAAACACTTCATCAAATATATTGTTCCACCTATGATAGACATCTCCCAAGCGACGTGTGTAGAAACCATCCACGAAATCCTGCCACTTTGCTCTCCATTATCTACAGAGAAATCAAAGTGATCTTTCCAAAATTACATTTGATCACAGGATTTGCATTTCATTTAGAATAAAATTGAAATGCCTCATCATGGACCACCAGGCCTACATGATCTGGCTGCTGCTCAGCCATCAGCCTATAGCCTCCCTTTTTCCTCTCACTCACCACCCTCCAAACACTCTGGGGTGTTTTGCTGTTGTTTGGTTGGTTTTCTTTTTTTGTGAGGAAGATTGGCCCTGAGCTAACATCTGTTGCCAATCTTCCTCTTTTTGCTTGAAGAAGATTGTCACTGAGCTAACATCTGTGCCAATCTTCCTCTATTCTATATGGGATGCCGCCACAGCATGGCTTGATGAGTGGTGCTAGGTTGGCGTCCAGGATCTGAACCTATGAACCCCGGGCTGCCCAAGCAGAGTGCGAACTTAATCACTATGCCATTGGGCCAGCCCCAAACACTCCGTTTTTGTTTTGCATTTACTCTCCCTCTTCAGGGAACATTGTTACCTCCTGATCTTTACTTGACTGATTCTTTCTCATCATTCAAACTTAAGCTCAAATTTCATTTCAACAGAAACTTCTTCCTCGATTCCCTAAGTTGGTCATCCTTATATCTCCAATCTTTTGTTTGATTTTCTAAAAAGTTTATTTTCTAAACTTTTTCAACATTTGAAATGATCTTTATTATTATTTTGTGTACTTGCTTATCTTCTGTTAAACTAGAATGAAAGCAGGAACTTTTCCTATCTTGTTTGTCATTGACCCTATGAGTAGAATAGAAACCTGCATACAACAAGGTTCAAGAGTATTTGGTAAATGAATGGATGGATTGATGGATGGATGGATTCCAGTCCTGTGCCTGGAATGAAGTGTAAGTCTCAGATAAATTCCATAAGGCACAAAAATATTTACTGAGTGGTATAGATGTACATAAATATGGGAAAGTTGAGATTGAAATCAAAATTACAAAGTTCCTTTTTGTTATTCCTCGGTCTGCCTGTCAAGAACAGGGATTCTGTTGAGAAGTAGGGATGGAAGCCAAGGAAAACCCAGAACGGCTTCACAGGAAGACATTTCAGACCATGTTCTACTTCTCAGAAGATAGGCGTCCCCTGTTAGAAGACACGGCTCCTCTGCTTACTCCAGCAGGCTCAAGCGGAGTTTCATCAAAATTTTCAGGGTGAACATCAGACCATCCCCAAATATTCTATGTTACCTACCTTCTAGACCTTCTCACCTGCAAAAAAGAAATCCTTTCACATCCCTCTACTTAACGTCATCCCTACCAAAATTATGGCGTCAGTTATCTGGTCTCCTCTGCAGCAGTGAACTTGTTTTGCCTTAAGTCTTTGAGTTTTAAGAATAAATAACCTTTTCTCTAGGGCCTGTATATGTCCCAGATGTCCTTTTATTGAGTTCACAGAATGCAAATAGAAAAAGGTTATTACCAGACAGAAGTGTTTAAAAATGAAAATCGAACCTAATACATGGACTCAGACAACTGGAATAAGGAATATAATATTTATAAAACTGAGTAGGAGGTTGCAATCATTGCTCTAAAATAAAGCATTAAAAATTAATTCAGAGCAAACCTGTCTGTGCTACAGCAAACCTTGCTTTCATTAAGGTAGCGCTGTGTGTTCCTCCAGAATTATTTCCTCAAAATAGGGAAAGAGCTTGTAAGAACGGAGTGTTCTGCAAACTACAAAAGATCTACCTGAGGCACGATTTAGAGTTACCTTTAATACTAAAGCATTACACACCTTTAATTTTGAACCAATTAATTGTGATTCTTGCAGTTTCTCTACATTTCTGCCCTTGAGTACTAGGAAAGTTTAATTCACATGCTTCTTATTCATCTTGATTTGATTAATCCAAATGGCACTGTATCATTGATTAATTCATATGTTGCAGAATATTAAATATTAGGAAACTGTGGGTGCCAGTTACAAGTTATACTTTAAAAATTTCTGTAGATTTTCCATTTCAAAAAGTTTATGTTCCACATTTTTCCAATGTTTCTTCCCAATCTTCTGCTTCACATTATTATTGTTATCATTAGTTATCATCATCATCATCATCATCATGTTGTTTCCTACTGTGGAATATAATAAAAAGAAAGACAAGTAAAACTGCTACTGTGATTTCTGCATGTACTGTTGAGGTGAGGTTTTTATTTTCCCCAATTTACACCATTCCTCTGAAGACCTAAAATAAATAACCTTATAACCCCTGGGCCCTATTGATTTTTGAATGATTTCAAATAAAAAGCATCCAGTTCCCATTGCATTGACAAACTGCCCAGCCCCTGGGTAATCCTATTGGATTCCTATTAAATGGGGGGGGGGGGGGGGGGGCGAGAAACAACAGTGGATTTGAGATGGAGGGGGAGAGGTGGTCCGGCTCGGCTCAGTAAATGGGTCTTTAACCTTTGACCAAGGACGACAGGTCTTCTTTAGTTCTGTTAGACCAAGAGCAAGCTGTTATGATTAAATAAAAAAGAAAAAAACTGTTGAGAGCCTTTCTGAATATGTCCTGGGAATTAAAGCATATGGCAGGGATAAGGAAAAAAGATTTTCCTTATGCTAATGACCCTTGATGTCTGAAATAAATTAGATCCATTAGAGTTTATGCTCAATAAAAGAAAGACTTTAAGCACTCCAAAGTTAGTGACTCGAGACCAGTTTTTGCTCTGAAATTCAATCTGCCTACTTATTAATTCTTAGTGAGGCTCCAGAGCAGACAGGAGATGCAAAATCATAATTCTGTACTGAACCAGAATTTTAAAGGACCACAGGTTTCTTTTCCTTTTCTTTTAATTAAACCATTTTTCATGCTTCTCATTTTGTTTCCCTCATTAATTTGATTTTGTTCCCATTTTTGTTTCATTTTTTGTTTCTTTTCAAGGTTTCATTTATCCTATTTCAACTGAACAGAGAACCCAGAATGAATATGGATTTTCTTGTAAGTTTGATGTTTGGTCTTTATGTTGCTGAATAATCATTTAATACTATTGCCCCCAGTTCAAGTTTACCTTTCTTTGGATCACAGATGTGCACACAGGAAATAAGCGCCTAATATATTCTAACATGAAAGACAAATTAGATTTTCACTGCTGAAGAGAAGAAAGGGTCATTTCAAGTCTCTGCCAGCTTTACAATCTATCAGTCTACCATTCCTTTCTTCAGTCCCAGTGGCTGACAAACATATCATGAAATATGCTGATATAAATAAAGGGCAGGATTCAGATGCTAAAAAGTAAAGGGTTGAGGAAATGCAGATCTGTTGAGTTAGAAATCATAAATGTTGAATAAGTAATTACAGCTTGGTAAAGGAGAACATTAAGGGTTTAGATATAATATTCTGACCCAAGTTCAGAATGTGCTGCAGGGTCTCAAATAAACGCAGCAGAAGTGAAATCAGCACTTGGAAGTGCTGTGCACGCAACCAAGAGCGTTTGGGATGCCACTGGTTTTCTGGAAAGATTTGTCAGTATTGACTTGATTGATGGGGAAGTGGAGATTCTGGAAACTTTGGGAAATACAGTAGTTAAAAAGAAAAAAAAAAAAACCTTTTCACGTTTAAACACAAGATGTTAAAAGAGATGGAGTGATTTCCAATAGGAAATTCCTTTCTACTGCCAGGGAGTCACATACCACGATGTGAGGATGTCGACGAGCACGTGAGCCACTGGCAGTCTAAATGACCAGTCATTTCTAATAGAAACCACGTGGCTGTGAGTCTTAGGAGAGAGTGGTGGTCCCTCAACTTTCAGGAGATTGTGGGACCTACAAATTTGAAAATTCTGTCCTCCCAAAATGTAAATGTAAATAAAATTGAGCATAAAAAGGCCGTTCTTGACCACCTGAAATGCCAGTTGAATCATCTCTTTTACAGTGAACCGAGCCGCTTCAGTTAACTTTGCTCAAAATTTTTGTGGGTCACAGAAAACTAAAAATGGAGACTTAAAGCTGGCCGTGGGATTGAGGACAGATTTAATTTTGTTTGTTTTATTTTAATTGTCAGCTCTTGTCACTTTTTGCAGTTGGATCAGAGCATATTCTATGCCACCAAGGCAACATGCAACATTTATGGGAATTTTCTTCTTACTTTACCAAGAAACCATCTCCCAAATGACCACACACTGTGTTGGTCAAATGCTTAATTGCCTTCTGGGGCAGTCTGGCCTTCCTGGACCAGAGCTTTATCTTACTCAGTGCACCAGGGAGCTATATTCCATTCCAGGAATGAGTAGCTCAAATGTGAATCTCTGACAAGAGACCACGAGAAGCTCAGGGTTCTCAGAGGTAACATGAAATCTGTATCAGCCTAGAGTGATCGGCATTGACCTCTGCTCCCCAGATCTGGGTCTTCTGAAAGCACCTTTCAAATCCAGCATGTTCACTCCTAATATCTGCTATGCTTAGTTCTACCCTTCCCACCCACCACGTCACTGCTTCAGGGGAAAGTGAGGGCAGTGCTGTGGAAAGTAATCTCATGGCTGGGAATTATACTTAGAAACTACTCTGGTCCAATAAATATACAGATTCAGAAGATGCCAGGTATTTCTAACAGAGTGTTTATATTTATGTTTTGAAAGAACTATCAGCAAATTCAAAGCCTCCTTCCAAACTTTTCCACCTGAAATTCATAATAAACATTTTTTCCCTGTGGGTTGGGATGGTTTTAGCTCCAGTTTCTCTTTATGCCTCATACTAAGTAGTCTGTTATGCTGCCCAACTTAAGATAGATTAGTGGGTGGATAGATGCAGAGTGAGAAGCGAAAAGAAATCAGAGATAATTTTCCACTGAAAGGCCACAGTTGTTTTATATAGCTTTCGAAATAGATTTGAAATTAACCTATAAAAAAGGCAATAAATGTCTGAAAAAATTATAGCAACAGGTATATGTACTGTGGGGAATTTCTCTAACCAGCTGGTCCAATGTTTCCTTCCCCCGTCCAGCCGCCCCTGATTCAGACGACGTTGCTCTGTACGTCGGCATCGTGATCGCGGTGATCGTGTGCCTGGCCATTTCTGTGGTTGTCGCCCTGTTTGTGTATCGGAAGAACCATCGAGACTTTGAATCTGATATCATTGACTCTTCGGCGCTCAACGGAGGCTTTCAGCCCGTGAACATCAAGGCAGCGAGACAAGGTCAGT
The DNA here is from genome assembly GCF_021613505.1 of Equus quagga. NCBI lineage: Eukaryota > Metazoa > Chordata > Mammalia > Perissodactyla > Equidae > Equus > Equus quagga. Next base: position 79,630,392 of record NC_060269.1, read on the forward strand.
GAACAGCGTGCTTCACACCCGCGGCTTCTGCGTTGAGCGGTCTCCTGCGTGGCGTCAGAATCGGTGAAATTCAGGCCACGTGGTTCAGCTAGAACAGAAGCTCCGTGAAGATGGGGATTTGGGTCTGTTTTGTTCATTACTGTATTAACTTCATTCACAGAACAAATTATCTTTTTTTTTCTTCTTGAACAGGTTTCTCTCTCATACTTTTTAACTTTTATTTGAAAAGAGTACACGGATTGGTTGACTGATTTCTCGAACCACTTTTTTTTTCCTTTTGACAAGACATCTTGTATTGCTCTGAATATGGTGATCTAAAGATGACCCAAATCCAGTGTAGACAAGGGAAACTATCACCCAGCAGTCACCTCGTGGGGACCACTGTCTGTGAATCCAATCTATTGAAATAGCAAAGTACCTTAGGAGCAATGAGTAAACTTCAAGGCAAAATATAGAATGAACTTGTCTATTTATTTGTAGCCAATAATAAAATGGATCCCAGTCATCTAATTGCCCTGTTTTTAGCAGAAGCTTAGAGTCTATACATCTTGAATATTCACTGAGTTGCTTTGCTTTTGGCTCGGAAAGTATCTGGGGGAGTCTGACTGATGTAAGTTGCCTGAATGGAGAATTCAAATGGACTTGCTTTCTCTTTCTGACTCAGATCTCCTGGCGGTCCCCCCAGACCTGACATCAGCTGCGGCCATGTACAGAGGACCTGTCTATGCCTTGCATGACGTCTCAGACAAAATCCCAATGACCAACTCTCCAATTCTGGATCCGCTTCCCAACCTGAAAATCAAAGTGTACAACACCTCAGGTGCTGTCACCCCCCAAGATGACCTCTCTGAGTTTGCATCAAAGCTGTCCCCTCAGATGACCCAATCCTTGTTGGAGAATGAGGCCCTCAGCCTGAAGAATCAGAGTCTAGCAAGGCAGACTGATCCATCCTGTACCGCGTTTGGGACCTTCAACTCCCTCGGAGGTCACCTTATTGTTCCCAATTCAGGTAATTCCTAAAGGTTTAGATTGCAAAGATAGATCTTGGAAACATATTTTTGTATCAAAGTCTTTTTTATTTGCTTATTTCCATTATGCCCGAAAAGTTAAATGTAGCCTATCTAACCCAAATCTGCTTTCAGTGTAAACCAACGTTACTTCAGATAAAAGCAGCAAACCATTTATCTTCCTCCAGCAACTCTGAAAACACTTCCTTTGGAAACATTGTACTCATGACTTTCTGCCAAGGTGTAATTTAGACTGTCACTGGCCTGCTTCTAATAGAGCTTCAGAAGGCAACAGCAAGTCAGAAGTCTGCACTGTTGTCATCACACTTTAAAAGGACAAATTAATTAGAAAGCATATCAGTGGGTCAGTTCCAATTTACTGCAGGAAGCAATACTTCAGAATACTAACTTTTAGATGATCAGAGGACATCCTAATAGACATCAAATCTTCATGTGTCAACTTAACCCTTTATTCCACAGTCTTCAATCCCAAGATATTTATAAGGTACTCACTCCTATTTCTGATATGTCTCTCTAGAATCACAATTTCATCATGTGTCCTTTTGTAGTATTATTTAGTTTTCAGTTTATTACCTAGTTATCTGCTTCTAGGAATCAGCATCATAAAGGTCTTAAATGGTGAATTTAGGTTAGTGACTGATAATGTTTTATTAAAGTTTGCTATTCATTAATCAATACTAGTAATGGGCTTGGAACTATTGGTCGTAAGAGGGTTAGTGGATTCCTCTCTGAATCTATCTTAGGTGTTTTGGTCAAGGCTGAACATTTTGCAAATACAGCAATAAGAAACAGTTTGATTGACTTAAAGTCTTCATAAGAAAAGAATATAATGTGTACACAGCCAAGTAATATACAGACCAATCTGTCTTCAGGTCTGAATATGAACTTGTCTGATTCCTGCTCTCATTCAGTGCCCCAGGTCAATGCCTTCGCAATTTTTCACCCCATACCTTTAAAAGTATATTTTAATAAATTGAAATACTTAATATAATATCATTTTTCCATTTTCTATACATTTTGCATAGCTTAGATCATATATTATATAAAATTCTTTTTTCACCTTTTTCTCATTAATTCTCACGCTATTGTTTGCTCTTTAAATCATGATTTTAAATATACTTTTAATAGTCTATCAAATGAGTAGATCAAAATATACTCTATTGTTCTTCCATTGTTTAAACATTATACTATTCCAAAAACAGTTTTGTCGTGATATTCACTGGATTCTATCTTTCCTTCCTGTTTTTCTACTCCTGTCACTTTTTCATATATGAATTATTATAAAGGCTTCTTCAGTGGAGAGGAGGGAGCTAGTGTGTATTAAATACTTTATATGTACTAGGCAATAGCGATTTGCATACATTATTTTATTTAATAGAGTAACGATAGTTACCTAATATGTGTCAGGCCTTACTCTTGTTACTTTACATCATAATTTTATTGCATCCCCATAGCAAATGTAAAGCTACATTCTATTGTTCCTGTTGGAAAGAGGCTGCTTGGCAGCCTCATGGGGGGCACTCTGTGCCTCAGCAAACTATCTGTACCCTCGTGTGACAGTCCACTTCCCACAGCAGTATAGCCCTCACACATGACTTTCTTTCTCAACAAGGCCATGACTCAACATTTTGAACCCGTTATACAAAGGCCTTTGAATAACTATTCCTCCTTAACTCTCCATTCTTTATTCTTCATGCTCTTTTTTTAAGCTCTGCAGGTGATTCTTTTGTTGGTGGTGGTGGTGAGGAAGATTGGCCCTGAGCTAACATCTGTTGCCACTCTTCCTCTTTTTTTAATCTCCCCAAAGGCCCAGCACATAGTTGGATATCCTACTTGTAATTCCCTCCAGTTCTTCTATGTGGGATGCCACCACAGCATGGCTTGATGAGCGGTGTGTAGTATCCAAACCTGTGAACCCCAAGCCACCAAAGTGGAGCATGTGAACTTAATCACTCAGCCATGGGACCGTCCCCTCTTCAGGCTTTTCATTGTGGCTGAGCAAGTTTTTATTGCCCTGTGCTCATTTGGCATATTCGATTTCCTTGCTAATTAAGTGATAAGCTGCTCAAAGACAAGAATGCTTTTACTTCTTGGCATTCACAACAGTGTCAAACACTGTACTAATGGTGATCCTCCATAAATTCTTATTGAGTTGAAATAAACTGCATTTATTGGAATAAAATCATGGAACCCGGTATCTGCAGGTCGCTGCCCACCCTGAATTCCCCTTTATGATGATGCTGCAATGGTACAGGCCAGTGGCTCTTATGGTGTAGTCTGAAGGCCACCATCATTGGCGTCACCTGGCAACTTGTTGGAACGACAAATTCCCCAGACCTTCTACATCAGAAACTCTGGAGACAGGATCCAATAATCTGTGTTTTAGCAAGTCCTCCAGGTGATTCTGATGCAAGCTCAAGTAGCAAACCCCTGCCGTAGGCACAGTTAACTTAGAGCAGAGCTCAATCCAATGGTCCTACAAAATGGCACCAATTAGCAACTAAGTAAAAGCCTGCTTGACCTGCTGTGACTAAAACTGGCAGTTGCTGTTCACTTTCTAGAGTTGCATGTGATGAAAGAAGCTCTTCACCAAGTATTATTCTGTTATGGAAAAACACTGATGCTAACCAGATTGTTCAGAAATAACTGGTTTTTTTATATTGTTGAGGTTAGCGTTTCCCTGACTTTGAATCTTGCGGGGATTTTTTTTTTTATTAGAAACGATGCATCATTACAGCTGTTTGAAATTTTAAGAGCAGTTGTTGGTTTTCCCCTCACTTTACAAGGAAAACAACAGTGGAACCATCTGTCTATTCCTTAAATAAAACAAGAGTTTAAAAAATTACATCATTCCTTTAAGTAATTCCATAACAGTTCAGAGGGAGCGGTGGTAACAAATACAGCAAATAGGGAAGGAGAGCAGGGCAGCTCTGAATATTTACATGTCTTTAGAGAAAAAGCTGGCCTATGGCTACGTGGCCGCAAAATCTCTCCGTCCCTTTCACGTGCTTCAAAGGCAATCTGTGAAGTTTCCTTTTGATTCACAGGTCTTATGTGACTGCTTATCTCTTTTTTTTTCAGGAGTAAGCTTGCTGATTCCCGCTGGGGCCATTCCCCAAGGGAGAGTCTACGAAATGTATGTGACTGTACTCAGGAAAGAAAATATGAGGTAAATATGCTTTTTCTGGTGCACTTGACTTTATCAGTGTCTGACTTGGAGGAGAATTGTACAATAGAAAGAATAAACCCGACATATTTTTGTCTTGAGTGTCCTACTTCTGGCATACCCTTTTTTTCCCGACTTATAAAAGGCCAGCTTTTACTTCTCTTTATCTTTAAAGCTCCAGACACTTTTGCAGATCTTGAATATGGATGGAAGGCCAGAGATCTTTTCCCAAGTGAACGTGTGACCATATCACATGAAAAAATGGGCAGAAATGTGATCCACAGATTGTCCAGAGAGATATGTGGGTAGACACGGAGGCATCGGCTTCCTGTGGCCTGGCTCAGGAATCCAGCCTGCTCCCATTATAGGGGTAAAGGTCACAAAGAATTAGACAATCCTGTAACCCCTGACCTGGCCCCCACCGCAGGCTAGCACTTTATTCTCACCTGCAGATTCTTCTGTTTGTGGCTCTCTCTAGCTCCAGTGTTACCGACCTCCGTCTTATGTTTAGCACTTAGAGTTCCATATTGGGCCTTTCTGAATGGATCCAGGGTTGATTAAAACTAGTGAATCAAAAGGCCCTGTTCTGAATGTGTCATTACTATAAAGATGAAGTTATTTTAAGTAAAATTAACAAGAGGAGTTCAGAAGTCCTAAATTCCACTTTCAATCCAGCCTCTAACAAATCATCTGTGGTCTCTCTTGATTAGTTCTCACATAAAGTGCGTGTGTTAAATAGTGCTTTAAAGGCCTGACTGATTAACGCTTCTGAAGTACACTGAGAACTTAAAATAAACGATGTTGAAATGAAGATCCTTACATGTAATTAGCATTGCTTTTCCCAAGGGGAAAGGCCTCGGCTCCTCAGCCCTGAGCTCTGAACATAAGCATGAGTGACAAGCGCAGCACCAGGTGATCATTACAGCGAGTTGTACCTTTTCTCTTCCCCTCTCATCCTCAGGAAAACATCCATTTTTAGTCTTGTTCTTCAGGAGCCGAAAAGCTCTTCTATAACGCTCTCTGGCGGAGACACTGGTGTTTATAACCGGCAGGCCCCAGGACCTTTTTATCCTCAGGGGGTGTCCTCTCACCTGCACAAACACCAGCCTGGCTGAGAAAATAATAAAACTTGTTGAGCATTATTCAGGCCTTAAATTTGAGCAACAGAAAATCACTGAAAGGCTTGTATTTACATCAAATATTCATTTTTTCATTCTCCATGCAAAGTCACATTCCCAGGCCCGCAGAGCACCCTTCTTCTGCAGCAGGAGGGCTGAAGGTTAGCAAGCTCCGAGATCTTTTTACATGTTTTTCTTCTTTATCTTGTCCAGAGTCAGTTAGCACTAAGTACATTATCCCTCAAGGCCTTTGCCAACATAGACATTGTGTTTAAAGGGAAAGAGTATCGGCTTGTGCTTCATGCTGAGAGGCAGCGAGGTGTCCCGGTCTCTTCCTTCCGTCTGAGCATCTTTGTCTCTCGCTGAAGAGCCGACCCGCAGGGCTGTGGCAGGGCCGTGGGGCCCAAAGGGCCAGCACTCACTGGCCTTGGAGGGGTTTCCTGCCCACGGTTTAGTTGGCACCCTGACCAGGAAAATCGTACATTCAGGATGAAGGAAAGAGAAAACAGAAAATTGATAAAGCTAGACACTTCTGCTTGTAGGTCCCTCTGCCTTTGACTCTAAAGAAAAGGGAACTATGAATTCCCTCCTTGCTGTGCCTGCCACCTGAAGTTAGGTGCGGAGGGAATTACTCTGTTGAATTTGTTGTGCATCAGAGAAGTTCTCTTTATAAAAATGAAACTAGAGGAACCTCAAGATATCAAAAGAAAATATGCATGAGAGGCCATGAAGCAAGGAACAAACGTGAGAACATAACCGTCTCAAATAAACGAGGAATTTCTCTCTTGATGATTTTCTGTTGGGAACTAGATGCATTTTTCTTGTAAAAGCACATTGACAAGAATGTGTTTTAGGATATAGTAATAATACAAAGCGAGCTGCCACCTATTCAGCGTACTTTTAATTTCCTTTATTCCTCACTGTAACTCTGCAAGTTATGACAAGCTCCACTTTAAAGATGAAAAAACTAGGGCTCAGGGGAGTTCAGTCACACAGCCAAGGTGTCACAGATTACAACTGAGGGAAGGCAGAATTCACACCCAGGTCACCCCACCGCCGCCCTCTTCCACTTTCTAACATGCCATCCCTCCTCCACAGCACACAAACCGAGCCTCTGCCTTCCTGTTATAGCGCATTCTTTTTATTGCTCACTAAAGACCGTTTCTATCCTCACGTGATCCGAGATAGAAGTTCTTTCAGAGAAGACACTCTGAGGACATCAGGAGATATGAGTTACTTCAAGACATTTATAGGAAAATTCTGATCATTTTTCTCCATTTCCTTTCTCTCTGATTCCCTTTCTTGCATTCAAAACTGGGTGTTTTTCCACCTGGATGGTATCCAGCTGGTCATCTGCCGATGTGAACTGTCTAAAGGGAGGCGTGAACTTAATTACACGTGGCACAGTGAATGTGACAAGAGGGGCCTTATTACCGAATATGCTCCAAGAGGAAGCCCTGGGTGGCGGATGAGCAGCCTCAGTGAGCTGCAGAGCTGGGACAAGCTGTCTCTGACCAAAAGGGAGCAGAGCTGCAAGGCTGTGCTCGTGATTTCCACCTCCTTCACAGATCTCTGGAGAGGTGGCAAAGCCTCTGCTCCCTCGTGAATACCATTTCCACGATTAACGGCTCTAACATGGGCCTTTTTGCTTGTTTCCAATAGCAGTTCAAAAAATGAGTCTGATGCAGACTGAAATTTTGCCTTTTGTCATTTCTTATTGAAAAACAATTGGAATTGAAGATATGAACATTAATTTTCCCTTTCTCTGTGTTCCGTACTTGCCTAGCAGTTTTCTCAAAAGGCCAAAAAATCAACTTAGACATTCCAAATATAAAGGCAAATAGAAATTTTTCTGGTAAACTGTGGGGAGCCATGGAAGGTCTCTGAACAGCAACGTGGTACAGGAATAGCAATGCTTTTGAAAGATTGATCTGGTGATGGTGTGTGGGCTGAATTGGTGCAGGGAACGGAAAGACCCCCTGAGGCGGGGTGTCTGGGTGGGCTCTGGCAATAATCTACGTGTGAGGGGAGAGTGGAAGAGCCAGGCCTGAGTCTGGGGAATGGAAAGTGAAATATATTTCAGAAGAAAAAGTATCTCACGACCATCAGAAGTATTGCGAAAGAGTGGCAGAGCACAAAGAACGTGCGTAGGAATCAAGCCTCAGGCACTGTGAGGACTGTGACGCCGGCCGGCAGTGAAGGGGCTCAGACGCAGCTACTGGTTCCAGGCGGGAGAGGCCAAATTCTGATTCAGATATGCGCGGTGTGTGTGAGGGGGGACGGGGTTCGTGCTAGAGATGCAGACGGAAAGTCACCGGTGATGGAGCCACCGAGGGAAAAAACGCAGAGGCGGAAGGAAGAGAACTGCGGAAAGAACTTTGGGAAGTACTCCTGTTTCAGGTTTGGGGGTGATGAGCGAAACTAAATAGAGCATGTCAGGATAAGGCAGACAAAGAATTTGCATCGAGCACGGTGCTTAACATAGAGTGGCTCCTCAGTGAATATTTTTGAATGAAAGAATAATTGATTGTAAGCATAGTAGGAAAAAATCAGAAGTAAAGAGTTTCAAGATGGAGGAAGTGGTTGACAGAGGTGTTAGTAAAACTGGAATTGAAAAAAGAGAATAATAAAAAGAAGACTGGATTTATCAACTGCAGGACATTGATGGCCTGTAGGATTTTTTTTAAGGAGGAAATCCCAGTAGGAAGGGTTTAAGGTGTGAGTTAGTGGTGAGGCAAACTATCATATATATAATCTACTGACAATATTATAAAGAAATGTGTTAGGATAGCAGGCCAAAACTCTCTTATGTAGGTAATCATATAGCAGAAAGTTTTCAATTATTTTAACATGTTGTCTGGAACTTTGTAAACTAGTAGTTGACATTGTCATTTCTCACTGAAATTCAGTGATATTCTCCTTGTAGGCGGAGTCCTAAATTCCTCATCTGAGGGAACACTTTAAAAAGACTAAATATATAGGGAGAAGGGAGTAGAGTCCAGGTGTATTCAAATCTTATTCTCTCACTGTGCTCCACAGTGTTTATTTATTGAAATCCTACTAAAAAAGAAAGGATTCAAAGATTTATGAAAATACTGTCTTTTCAATGGGAGGAAAAAAATTTTAAATAAGTGGATAAAAAAATGAGAAAATGGGAAAATAAGATTAGAAAAGATAAGATTATAAAGTCAGGTGAGCAGTTAGAATATAAAATATTTGGCGTAATTTCTGCCATATTTCCCGGCAATAGGTCATGAATTTATTATTTCAAAGCTTTCAAGGGGGAGTGTGGAAAATTGCAAGAACCATGTGCACATGAGGAAAAAACATGTCTGGAAGAAGCTCAGTTATTTCTCCTTCGGTTCCTCATAAAGAAGACATTTTGTTAGTACAATGAACAACATCCTTGAAATAAAAACAGCAATGAGTTTCATAGGGCCTCTTCTGTTGGCATCCCTCAATGTAAGTAGATGGTATAAGGCCCAACTATAACTTCAGTAAAATAATTCCGCAAGGATTCGGCACTTCAGTGCAGGGCACAACGCTTAGCTGTTCCAGCTTAATCCAGGGATAGATTTTGGCCTGTCTAGGGAAATGGTGGCATGCCCTTCAGAGCGCCTTCCATAAATATTTTTTTTTGCTCAATTGAGCTTCTGACAGCAAGTGAGTTCGATATTCCCTGTCACATACCCAGAGTGCAGATATTTCAAGTTGCCCGTTATATGTGAGACTGCTTTAAAAGGCAGCTGAGCCGAGTGTGGGATGGTCCTCCTGAGGGACCTGACAAAGGACATGTGTGTAATAGAAGGCATCTTGTCTCCACAGTGAGGTGGACAAATTCTTTTCAAGAAGCAATTTTGAACCTGCTCTAGCAAACAGAAAGAAAACATTTCTCAAGGCCCTAAACCCAGATGAGCAACCCCAAATACGCCACTGTATGAAAGAAACCAAGTGACTTGTGCTTGAATTCTAGATTTGCTTATGACTAGCTTAGCAGCCTTAGGCACGTGTGTTACTATCTCTAGATTTCAGTTCCCTCTTCTGGAAAAAGAGGTCCTAGAACTACTTATCCTAACTACCTTACAGGTGTGCCCTGAGCAGCAAATGCAGCCGCTCGTGTGAAACGTTTGTAAATTACGCGCTTCTGTGCAGGAGACGTTCTCTTCACTAAAGATGTCATGTGAAGGATGAGAGACTCTCTCTGACGGGAAACGAAAACTCCGCTCTGAGGGCTTTGTCCTAGAGGCCCCGGAACCCATCCAGCATTTACCATATTATCCTTGATAGACTTCGAAAAGCCTTTAAAACTTTAGTCATTGTTCGTTAGTGAATTTCTACTTAATTGCTGCTTCTGCAGCTAAGTGTTGCTTTGTGTTCATTTCCATGTTGTCTGCAATTAATATTTATAGAATATTTCCTTAAATATCTTAGACAACACATGTGACATAAGGGATTGAAGCCCCTTTCTGCAAACACATGAATCAGACTTGATTATACTTATTTTCTACTATTTTTGTTTTATGTATTTTAATATCCTCACTTTATGTAAATAAAGGAAGTGTGGATTTAAACACGCTGACCTTTGGTTTCACACAGTTAAATCTGAACCTTCTCTAAGTCACTCCTTCCATAAATGCTTGGAAATGTTTCCAAGTTCAACATTAGTTCCTTCGCTTGAAAACAAAAATAGATTTTTATCATTATTTCTTCTTTGTTTTTCATTCCCTGTTATGAATCCCACTTCACCGCTTCCCTATTCATTACATTTTTGCACCTCACTGGGTTAATAAATTCTTTTGACACCTACTGCCCCCTCCTTCCCTTGCTATCGCTCCTCCAAGAATGGTGCCATCAATATTGCATGCCAGGGGTGTGCTTGGCGAGTTCAGGTCTGACAGCTCCCTGGCCCAGCAGGGAGTCTTCTCCCTTCTGTTCCAACTCAATGATGAGAAGAGCCCCTCCTCCTCCTGCCTCCAGCCCCGGCTGCTAACAGTGGACTAGGAGACAGATGTTTCCAATCCCCAACAATATTGCAAGGACCACTTGAAATGGATTCCACTTTAGTCTCTTTCCTTTAAAGTTTAATGTTCACTTCTCAAGGCACACTTGTAACTAAAGGTAAGAGTGGTGCTCAGGAAAAGGCAATCAGTGCTTTTTCTTGCCCTGGTCAGAAAAGTAGAAATAAGCAAGAATAAAGTTACTGCTTAGGGCAGATAGTATAATATCAGCTAAGACACAATGAAAGCAAACCTTACTCATGTTCTAAGAGAATGAATTTCAGATTGGAAAGAAGGAGGAAAAACTGGGTTAAGAGAAAATGAAAACGATGGGGCAAAGGGGACAGTAATGACTTCTCAAGCTGCCAATAACCTTATGATTCCAACTATAAGTACATTTCTAAGTAATTCAATAACTTTAGGTTTAATAAAACTGTGTTCTTACTCCGTGAGACTGGAGACAGTATTAAAAAACTAAAAGGAGATAAAAATTGTTTTGATTTTCTAAATGTAAGGAAAGAAAAGCCATGGGTTGATGAGATCCTCTTGAAATTTTAGCATGAGAGAGGAAGCAAGTTTCACGAAGGGGACAATCTGCCAAATTTTAATTGAGGTCTTAGAACTGATGATGATAATTGTCAAGAACCGAGGAATCTCTATGATTTAATCTTACTTGTGAGCTACCAAGTTGGCTACCACAGTTTTGTGGATGCTAATAGATGATGCAAGACTCCTGGGTCAGAGACAAAGGACAGTTTATTACTCACAGCAATAGCACTATCTAGAGTATCATCATTTTCGTGCCAGTTTCCTGAGTCCCGGTTCCAAAACAGTGATGCAAAGAAGGTCAGATGACATCTACATACTCAGTGGTTGCATTCCAGGAAAGGACACCGAGCTTAGGGAACCTGAGTCTTTTATAATGGGAAGTAGACATACCTGCCATTTGCTCCAGAGGTAACCACTATCTCTCTTCCAAGGTGATTGCTAAATAATTGCTTTGAATAGACAGCCAAGAAAGTGCAAAAACATGTGAGATCCATGGAGAATTGTTTTCCAACAATATCTTAAAAAATAATAAGTGCTGCTATCATTCACTGAGTGCTACATGAGGCCAGAAGATGCAAGCTAACTTTTAGATTATGTAGTATTTAATATATAAACCACAGATAAAGACTAGAGAAAAATCCATTTCAAGTGGCCATTGCAATTATAGAGGAATTCGATATGTCCCTTGTAATATCCATGTGAATGAAATGAAAAGATGTGAACTGGACAATGTATATTTTAATGGGCTTATATTCGGCTGAACTAAATAACTCAAAGTATGGTGTCAGACTGGAGCGAGGTTTAAAGCAGCATCCTTGAAAAGATCTCTGTTGCTGACCTATTTTTATATTACAATATTATCAATGATTGGAATGAGAACATAAATGGCAGGCATATCAGATTTATGGAGGATCAAAGACCAGAAGAGATAGCCAATATTTGGTGGAAAGACATAGCATTAAGAAATGGATGACCTGAAGTTTTCCCTGAAACTGTTAAGGTGAAATTAAATACCTAAATATAAATTTCTGTACATAGGCTCAAAAGCCATCATTGCAACCACAGAACTATAGAGATTTAGCCTAAGAGCCTTTCCTGTTAGGAATACATAGGGCGGTTAGCTTTACCAAATTACTTAACCTTCTTGGGGCTTCATTGCCTCATTTTATAAAGGAGATACTTAACTATATCGTCTCCATCTTCCCATCTACTGAAGCCTGCAAAATAATATTTATAAATAATTACTTGATTGAGAATAATCTAAAGCAGCAATTGTGTGAGGCACTGATGTAACTACGTATTCCAAATCAAGGAAATAGGAGTCCCGCTATGCTATCTCCTTGAATATTACACTCATTTCAAGATGCCCCGCTTTAGTGAAGACATTGAAACACAGACAGACATCTATATGAAAATAAAGATAGATATTTAGGAAGATATGTGGAAACCACACTTTTCTATCCAAATTTGAAAAAATTGGGGATGTTTGGTCTGAAATAAGATCTTTTAGAGACATCATAACAATCTCTAAATATTTGAAAAGTTTTCATGCCAAAGTGGAGAGAAAGCAGGTCAAGGATATATGGAGAGAAATGTCAGGAAGGCAGATTGTGTTCATTCTAAGTAAGAATGTTTTCTAAGTTTGCATTGATGGTAGATGAGGTGGCCCCTCAGTAGCAGACTACAATTTTGGTTGTGCCTAAAGCACTAACCACACATCAGCATATTGCAGAGAGGCTCCTGCTTTGGATGGAAGGTGGTGCTTTCTGGCCCCAAGGGTCCTTCCTCCTCTAAAATAGAGTCCATGATTTCTTAAGCCACGCTATTCTGGCAGAGTGGTTTGAGTATTGTCGTTGAGAAGCCATTGGTTTGAGTCCCAGCAGTAGCTGTCGTTCATTATGAGACTTTGGGCAATCCACTCAACACCTTGGGACAACTTCCTCACTGATAGCTTGAGTTAAGTTCTGCCTTTTCATGATTACAATCTTATTAGGGAAAGGATTTAAGGGAATTTTAAAAAAACATATGAAATAAAGATTTTTGGATCTTTAAGGTTCTTTCCGCCCAGATTCTCAGAATATGAAGTACACAGGTAGAGAGATTTCATTTGAAATTACTAGAGAAATACAGTTCTATATTCTTTCTGGTCATATTTGAAACAATGAAGCTGCTGTACCAGCTTGAACTACTCCCAAAAGTCATTTGGAAGAAGCTGAGCTCTAGGGTGTCCTTATTCTGAAGTTGTTTTTTTTTTTTTTTTAAAGTATTTTTCAAGTTTGGTCCTAAAACCACAAAAGTATTTAAAACCCTGTGAGACCAGTGGCAAGTATTATCAGAAAAGATGGTTATGTAACCTCATAAGGCCTTTGTTCCTTCTCATTCCATCCTGAAAGTATCTGTACATGAATTCAGAGGAAGTCACCAAGGGCAGACCTCTGTCTGAGGGGAGGGGATCAAAGAGATGCTGGCAGGTTCACCGTTGTCATAGAGACCTCCAGTCCTGCAGTAAAGAGCATGGTTTAAAGAGCATGTCTTTAAAAAGTCCTGGTTTAAAGAGCATGTCTTTAAAAAGTACTGGTTTAAAGAGCATGTCTTCCCATTTAATTCTGCCTCACTCCCCCCAAAAAAGAAACTCCAAGAAGAAACTGTCTGTACAACTTTAGATCTAAAATCTCAATGAGTACCTAGTACATAAATACTATGGAAATACTATGTCACTGATGCTGTTCTCTACTCTCCTCCCAGGCCACCCATGGAAGACACCCAAACACTCTTGACCCCGGTGGTGAGCTGTGGGCCCCCAGGAGCCCTGCTGACCCGCCCCGTCATCCTCACCATGCATCACTGCGCAGATCCCAGTACCGAGGACTGGAAGATACAGCTCAAGAACCAGGCAGCACAGGGGCAGTGGGAGGTGAGCTTCTGCTGAGACAAAGATGGAACCAGGAGCAATGCATGCAGATGAGCAGGAACAATTACGGGACAGCTTTTATCTTCAAAGCAAAACCTGGATGGAACTTTAGCTTACACTCAAAATGAAAGGGTGGGGGGGAGACAAAGACAGGGGAGAGAGTGGGAGGGAGGCAGGAGGAGGGAGAGAGAGACAGACAGAGAGATGAACTGGTTCCCGAATGCTTTATCTGCTGACTGATAGGCACAAAGAAAATGGTAGTCAAGCATGAGCTAACTCATAGGGAAAGTGCACTCAGAGTCTTACACAAGTGCCTTTTGGCGTATACATACTCTATCTTGGGAAGGGAAATATACATATATATAAATATATTAAACTTGCAGGTAGAGGAACATTGCACCTGGGTCAGAAAATGTTAGGCACTTACTTGCAGAAAAGTACCAGCAATATGGTTCTTCTGAACTTAACCTGGGAGAAGAGCAAGGGCGTGTCTCCCCAGCTCCACTAGAATGGAGACCCTCTGTGGCATCCTGGCTCTCTGTGGCTGCCGCCATCATCACCACCTAAGGACAGTGTCCTGAACAGACCCTCTGCTTTACATCAGTACCCTTTAGTTAGCACCTAAAGTGAATCGCGAAAGGATTTGTTATATTTACCATGAAGATTTTATACCTAATACCTTAAAGAAAAAGCTTGGTTATGTTCATTATTATCCCTTGAATAAAGAGTATTTATTGTTTAAATAGACCTGCACTCCAGGGCTGAAGTTTAGGGATGTACTTTTTGTTAAGACCAGATGTGAGCAGACCTAACTTCAGTTTCATTTAAGCTTTAAATGATTTATCTCAAAAACATCCCAAAGTCTTGATCTGAAGTGATCCTAAATTGTTTGCGCAATTCTCTGCCTAATACTCTAAAACCTGTCCATTTCTGAACTTGACTAATAATAACAGTAACAACAATAATAAAAATAAAATAAAATAAAGAGATGAGAAGAGTCGAAGAGGGCAGTCCTCGTGAAAACACGCTCGTGCTTGTGGCAGCCACATGGAGCACTCTGTTCTTGGCCACAGCTTCTAGGAGGCTGTCTGTAACGGGCCATCATTAGATGGTGCTTGAGGCTTGCCCTGGCCCTGCTGGAGAAAGCAGCTTCTTTCCAAGTGTCCTTCTTGGGCTGGAGTAGACCTGGAGGAGCTGACCTTCCTTCTCTCTCTTTTCTGGTTCAGTTTGAGCTTCATCTTTGGGTACAGGTTCAGTTGCAGAAATGATTTCATGGATGCTATTAAAACACAGCTCTTACCATAGCTCAGATGATGTTGCAAGGCCTAACTAACCAACAGCCACTTGGGGTGGCAACTTCTTTCACATCTTTTACCAGCCCCAGCGACTCAATTTATGATGAAACATTTATTTTCTTTTTTGACAAATAACCATTGCTTGCCATGAGCCAGGCTCACTGAGACACCGTGGGAAGCAAAGTAGATATAGTTCCTGCCTCTGTGGAGGTTAAGTAGCCTAAAGCAGAGGCTGAATCGTTCGCACACATCTGCTTTATTTCTCCCACATGAAATTTTCTTTTAAATTTGCATTAATTAAAAGTTGGAAGATTTTGCACAAAAATCTGAACTTCCAGCTTCTCTTGAAAAATTAAAGGCTCTGTCCTCCCTGGGCCTGCATTCTTGCATAGCCGCAATGAGCTGCAGCCAAGCGGAGACAGCTCTTTAGTCAGGCTCCTGCTCTGTGCTCTGCTTCATCACAGTCTCCACCATGCCTTAGTGCCTTCCTCCCTACCTGCTTCCCACGTTCCTATTACCCGGTTCCCCCAGGAGGCATGTGGAATTTCGACCCTTGGTCATGGATCCTACGGATGGTCTTTCAGATGATTTCTTCTGTAGCCTGAGCCATTGGGATAAATCAAAACCTGTTTGAGTTTGTAACTATTTCTACAAAACTCATCACTTCCATTTATTTCTTGCTAAATATTGTCAAAGTCTAAAAGGGTAGATTGTTTAAAGGCTTGCATGAAAAATAACAGAGAAAAGTGTTTGAAAGGCATGGGATTTGTCATATCATGCCTTCTGTAGAGTCCAGCAGCTTGGGTTATTGAGGAAAAGCAGTGTATTGCTCTGGAAAATAATCGGCACATGGGTTTTAGAAGAATATAGTAGAATGGTATTGCATAATTCCTTACTTTCTCTAATTCTTTTCAAGACTAGATTTTTAGGGGAAAAACTATGATGCTATAATGACATTGCAATAAAAAAGTACTTTGGGATTAAATATGAAATTTAGAGATTAAAACATTAAGTTCTCAGAAACAAATAATGAACTCAGGTACACTAAAGTTAAAAGGATAATCCATGACTTTCTTTTGGAATTTTATGTAGATTCCAGTAATGTAGATTCTTGGAAGATCAAAAAATAGTACATAAAGGGCATCTATGTCGAGAATACTGTCGGTATAAGAGCAAGGTAAGTAAGGGACAGAAGGATGAAGAATGAAGATAGAGGTGTAATAAAGCCTGAGAAACAAAAAGAGCAGGAAAAAGAATAATCAAAACTCAGGAGAAGAGGTCCCCTCGGCCACCACCCCCACGGCAGCAGGATGCTCAGCGGCTCAGCAGGGCCCCTTCCCTCTTGTCCCGCAGGATGTGGTGGTGGTGGGAGAAGAGAACTTCACCACCCCCTGCTACATTCAGCTGGACGCAGAGGCGTGCCACCTGCTCACCGAGAACCTCAGCACCTACGCCCTGGTCGGCCAGTCCACCACCAAAGCGGCCGCAAAGCGCCTGAAGCTGGCCATCTTCGGGCCCCTCTGCTGCTCCTCCCTGGAGTACAGCGTCCGAGTCTACTGTCTGGACGACACCCAGGATGCCCTGAAGGTAAGCGGCTCCAGCCTGACCCTCCCTCTTCACCTCCCCACCGGAGCCGAGGTCTGGTGTGGCTGCACACACCTAGAGAGGACGTGTATGTGTGTGTGCACCCACGTGTGTGAACACAAGTGTTGGGCCCAAAAAAAGCAATTAGAAAAAATTAGACATTTCTCTGAGGCCATGCTGATAAATGGGCTATTTCCGTTATGCTGATCCCTCCCAAGGGCTACTTTTGTTTACCTTCCTTGATTTCTTTTAATGAAAAATTTAGAAGTGGAAGAATTTGGCAAGGAGACCTGTGGTTGGTAAATAATCTGCTTCCATGTTTATCTCAGCTGCGTTCTTCCCAGGAAAGGCATTGGCGTAATTGCTCACCCTGTATGTGCCTCTGGTGTGCCGCTTCGCTCATACGCTCGCCCATTCTTTTATGGGCGCTGTGAGGAGGAGCGCTAGCATTTGACAACAGGCTGCTGCTTTGCAGAATAAATGAGCTTAATTCCTGGTGCTGTTATTGCCATGTATTTAATCCCACTTGAAGCTTTAAAGGATATAGTAAGTGCCTTTGAAGAAGTTATGATCTAGAAGGAGGAATAAAAGAAGTACGCCAAAGACTAGGAGACGAGTCAGAGTGTGAGGAGTGCCATAGGTGAATGCAACATTCTGTGCCGGTTCAGGAGAGGGAGGCATCATGTTATCTGGAGGAAAGCTGGAAAGGAGCTAACATTTCATATTGGCCCTAATGGAAGGTTGGGTTTGACCAGCAGTAATGGGAAAAAAATACGAGATTTCTAGGTGAAGGGAACAGCATGAAGAAACACAGGAAGAGCAAATACAGAGTCTACACGGGTATGTTATTTCCAGTAATCCTGGAACCATAGATAGGAGTTTTGTTGGGATTGGACCTTGACTGCCAGAGGGAGGAGTTGAGATTTAGTTTCTTGAGTTAATGGAAAGCCACTGGGGAGATTTAAAGAGAAGAAAGACATGATTGGAAATACGTAAGAAATATTAGTCTGACATCAGTGGAAAGACAGAGTCAAGTTAAGAAGTAAAGCATGGTAGAGCTAACGTGACGACAGAGGAGTGAGACGAAGGGAATCGGTGTCACGGATCCTGTTCAAGTAGCTCTTACAGGCCTGGTGACTGACCCCGCGTGGGTGAGCAGAGGGTCAAGTCTGCCTCAAAGCAACAGTAGCAAACTCAGGGGCAGGTGGCATTCGAGTGTGGATATGGTGCTTTTGCTTTTGGAGTATTGAGTTAGAGGTATGAGTTAGGCATCAGGACAAAGATTAGAAATATGGGTGAGTCTCTCCAAACGGACAGCAGATCCTGAGACAGAGACGCAGGAACCAAATCTATAATATTGATGTTTGTCATCCATGGGGATCAGGGAGAATATCAAGGGAGAGTGAAGGGAGAAAATAATAATAATGAAATAAACATTACTGAGAACTTCCTGTGTGCCTGGCAAGATTCTAAATATTTTTTATTATCTTATTTAATCTTTACAACAGCCCTGTTAAGAGACCATTATCCTCATTTTATAGGTGTGCCATCCAAGGCACAGAAAGGTTAAGTAAGTTGCTCTAGGTCACACAGCTATTGAGTGGAGAAAGCAGGCTTCTCGCCCGGGCAGCTGGCTGCAGTCTGGACTCTCTGCTCCTAAAGCGGGTTGCTCGAAGAGCCACACCCTGGAGATAGGGACCAAGGGGAGCCCCACCATTGTGAGGGAGGGTGAAGGGCAGCCAGCAAAGGAGCTCCAGAGGGTGAGCATGCAGAAGAGGAAGAGCAGCAGTGGAAAGGGAAGATAGTTTTTCTGAAAATCAGGATATTTACTTCTAGAGTTTCCATCCAGAGAGTATTTCCGGCTCATGAAAACTGGGTGTCGCGTGGTGGGTCCATGGAGGGGAGGCGATGGGATTGCCGCTGGGATTGCCGCTGGATCTGTTTTTGATGGTCAAGCCCGGAGGAGTTTCTGAAGTGTAATAAATGATGCGAACACACAGCTCTGGTGTAAAGCTTAAGGTTATTTCTTTCATGTTCCTTGCAAATCTGATACTTCTAAGACATTGTCAGGGTAGAGATCATCCCAGGCTGAAATTCTTCTTAGGGGAAACTGTGTTTGGGGGGGAGCCATGGAGTTTCACTAAAGCAAATCTTTTTAACAATTCCAAGAAAAATCATTGCAGACAGCATATGGTAGAAGATTTACGTCCTATTTGAAATGTTTGATACACCTATTTATATTCACTCTCCTACTTCTTATACTCAGGACCTCTTGACCTTTCTTCCCAACAGACACACACAAATCCATGCAAAAAAAAAGGTAATATTTTCTAAAATAATTTTGATTATTTTAATTAGTGAAAAGTGATGCAAATGGTCAACACCGACAAAGACTGACAGGTTCAAGCAGTGAAAGCAACCCAAGAGCAGTTTGTCTCATGGCCAGGGCCTTCCGAATAGACATTTATAAATTCTCAGCATCTGGGGATCCAGCTCTTAGGCTGAGACAAACATGAATAATGGGAAGGACCTTCTTGCCTCACGGCCTTTTAATAATGCAGAAATACCAAAACCCGAGCTGTAGTTAAACGGTCTGTGCAACATGCCAACGAGACATTAGTTCAGTCCGCCAACACTGCCTCACACCCACACTTGAATTGGAACCTTGGGGCTGATTAACTCAGAAAGGCCCTTCATTACCTAAATTCTGCCGTCTTGGCACACTGCCTGCCGCTGTTCCCCCCCCAGTCTCTCCCCACGCCCTGCTTCCTAACCGCTGTTACCCATAAATACCATCTTTTGCCTCGCTCCTTCCAAATACCTCCCCCTTCCTCAGGCCCACCCCGCCCTCACTCACGCTCTTCCCAAGTCAGTAGTTCTCTATCCCACGCACAGAGGAATCCACTGGAGATCTTTAAAAACGACTCGCTCCAGGGTCCCACCCCAAAGGTTCGGATCTAATTGGTTTGGTTATTGAGGGTTTTGTTAGCACTCCCTGGGTTATTCTGCTGTGCAGCCAAGGTTAAGAACTGTTACCCTAACACTTTCACAGGTCTTTGGGGAACTGTAATCCTATTAAGGACAAATTTCCTACATTCTCAAGTCATTCTCTCTCCCATTCCTTCACCTGCTCGCATTCACTGCAACTGGATCTTCCAGGTAACGTGGCACCGCTCACAATCCATGCAGTGAATCCACGCCCTCCAGCTGGTCACGAGGCCAAGGGGAAAGTTCCAGCACTTCTCACACCCCGCGAGCACTTCCATGGCATTGCTCTACTTCAAGGGCTAGCTCGCTCTTCTGCTATTCTTTATTCCGTTACTCTGTTGTTTGTTACCCATTTCAGTTCCTTAGCACAGAGTCCCTCCAGTACACATCCCACCCTAGCAGTACCTGCCTCATGGTCCTTCTCCCTGCACATTTTATTCCCATCATCCTCTCAAACTCAAGGTCAACATTTAATCACAGTTCCTTTGCCCAAGTTTATTCTAGTAGCCTTCACATCATCCCACTTCCACTTCCAGGCTGTTGATTCGCTTTAAAAACCCATAAATTTCTGATTGCGTCTATTATACTCTGAAGATGTCTGCCGTCAGCTGGGCCTCCCAGGCTTCTCCACAGTCCTTTATTTACCTCTTCTTGACTCATCAGATTTCACATGGCACTGCTTCCCAGTCCCTCCCACTCTCCCTCAGTCCCTGCCTGCATCACAGCCCCGTCATGCTTTGCAGTGACCTAACACCTACTGCACCACTCCAGGGAGGCTCCCTCAGCTGCTGCCCTTTACCCTGCAAACTTTTCATTTCAGCCTCTTCTCGCCTAGTCCGGCTCTGATGAAAAGGAGCTTTACCTTCCTGTTTATGTTTTAATCCAGCTCCTCCACCACCTCCATCTCCAGCATAGCAAGTGATGCCCGAATGCAGGTCTCGCCAGAAATGATATTTTCTTACAGTGACTGCTGTGTACTGGCGACTCCTCTGAATTGCAGAAACCCTCACGGAACTTTGGACCAGGGCAGCAAGGGAGCCCAGCGGAGCACTCATTCTCAGGGGTCAGAACTCCACAGTCTGGAGAGCTCTTAGAAAAAGGCTATGGCCCGATGTCTGGAGCTGAACACATCAAGACTATTCATTCCTTCTTTTTATCATATGTGCTTAGATGGTCCGTGTGGATGGTGGGGGGGAGAAGGAGACCACCGCATCAGTCAGTCTCAAGCAACCCTGATGCATTCTTTCATCTCCCTACCCACCTCTTTGAGTTCAGCAGCTTCTGTAACAATTTCCTTGAGTTTTGCTAAGCCTGGGGACAAAAATGGTCACCTGAAAGTTAAAAGCTGCATTTAGCAATATGGAAGCACTGATGTAGGATTCGGACGCTAGCGGTGACTACTGGAGCAAGAGTCAGGGCAGCTGGGAGACAGCAGAATGCTTTTATACACCTTCCAAGTGGGGTTTTTCCTGAGCACATGCTGGGAGGACCAGTGGGAGCAAAGACAGAGATGCTAAGAATTGTGGGAAGAGTTGAGAACCAATTCTGTTCTCAGATACAGAGCTCACGGCTACTGGAGAGACTGAGCTGGGTGTGTCACGGTGTTTCTCTTTTCCTCCTCTTCAGGAGATTAAAGTAATAATATTGGTGTTTTCTTTTCATTGTTTGCAAAGACTTAAATCCTAATATAAATAGACCAGAAATTAATAGAGAACAAGGTTATATTTGGGATACGTTTTGAAACACCCAGGGAGAAGCACACATCTACGTTGACATAAGTAATTTCTGCCCTCCATCATAAGGGTATCATTTATGAGATGCTTCTTTTGTAATAAAGGGGTTTACACTAAGTTCTGAGATTCAGAACCTAAAAGAGGAGTTATTTGCATACAATATGGGCCGTGTGTGATGTTTATAGAATTTCTGACAGCTGTGTATGTGACACAAACCAAATGATGTGCATTCACATACGTTGGCTGTCTTTATGTGGTCATTTGGCACGGAGAAGAGTTCTCCTTGGATTTCTTTAGTCTTCACGTGCCCTGCTCCAGTCTGTGGCAGAGCGCAGTACCCCTGTGAAGGATCCTGTTATGTGAAAAGACAGGAGAAAAATGTGGAAAGTAGGAGTCCAGTTGAGGACTGTGTGAGACTCGGTTTCTTGGGCTGCAGTGGGAGGGAGCCTGGAAAAGGTTTATTTTCACCCTGCCACCTGATGCATTCCTCACTAGTATCCTTCTGATGCTGCTCCACGGCAAGCTGAGACCCTCCCACCCCAGAACACCTCAGGCCCACCTCTTCTGGGCCCACAAAGGCTGGCCCTCCATTGGGTTGGCCCCGTTAACTGTATCTTTTCTTCCATTTTCCTCTAACAACCTCAAAAGTAGCCTGACCTGTGTTTCACACTTTCAGGATTCTGGTCTCTGGAATTAAATTAATATATTCATACATGTGACACATGTAGTAGATAACAATAACAAGAAAAATGTGTTAAAGGTTATAAATGTGTTTTCCCTGCTAAGTGTATGGAGGGGAGTGTGGGACAGAAGGAAAGCTTGAGTCAGGCTGGCTGACTCAGTTGGTTCTGCCGCCTGTCGGCTCTGGGGCCCTGGTCATTGAACTGGACCTCTTTGGACCCTCATCTGATCTACATCAAGGGCCCTTAGAAGATTCAAGGGGATTAAAGTTGTTAAGTTTCCTGGCACAAAATGCGAACTCGATAGTGTTAGTTACCCCTAGGTGGGCATTTAATTTTAAGGGCATTTGAAGATAATTGCTCAGTGAAACTATCAGCTCCAATCGTGGCCTAATTGCGAGTGAGCTCAGGTTTGGGGGCAGGCTAGTTGCTCAGCTGTTTGGGGACAGGGATCTTTTTGATGCTTCTAAATTTCTCCCATCTTTATCATCGTCTCATGAGACTTTGGCTCTGGCCCTATCATATATTTTGCAAATGACCTGCCATGTTGAATTTTCTTTTTTGAAGAAAGAGAGAAGAGAAAATAGAAGTTGTGGCAGCGAGAATAATGCCCCCCCCCCCACACACACACACACACAATATCTACACACAATGTTCAGAACCTCTGAATATGTTACCTTATATGGCAAAAGGGACTTTGCAGATACGATTGAGGACAGACTTGAGATGGAGAGATGATCCTGGATTGCCAGGGTGGGTCTGTTCTAATTACTTGGTGCTTAAAAGTCGAGAACCTTCCTGGCTCTGGTCATCAGAGAGGTGTGCCATTCCTGACTTTGAAGATGGAGGAAGGGGACCATGAGCTAAAGAATGTGGGCACCCTCTGGAAGGTGGAAAAGACAGAAAAGCAAATTTCCCCCAGAGCCCCCACAAAGGAGGGCAGCCCTGCCAGCGCCCTGACTTCAGCCCAGTGGGCCCTGTGTCTGACTCTGACCCACGGAACCGTAAGGTAATAAATTTGCGTTGTTTGAAGTCACTAAGTTTATGGTAAGTTCTTACTGCAGAAATAGAAAGCTATACAGAAGTTTAGAAAAGAAAACATGTTCAAGGATGAAAAGAAATAGGGTGACTTCAGAAGTTCTAGAACAACCTAAAAAGCCCTATTCCTAATAGTAGATGTGAGAGATCATCCTTTCCTCAGAAGTATGCGCAGAGGTGGACAAGTGACGTGGCCGCTTCTCCGAGGCTACCCTTGGCATTTTGCTTTAGAAGTGTCACAAACAGTTCTGACTGGGCAGGCTGGAAGTGGCAGCTCAGACCACGCGTCGGCTGCGGCAGCAGCTGCAGGAGCAGCAGGCAGAGCCCTCGGAACGAAGAGACTTGACGGCAGGTTTGCACGGTCACCGGAGTCCAGCCTTGTTCTAGTCAGGGATGAGGTGCGGCAGGCAGACCAGCTCAGGGGGGAGCACAGCACCGGTGAGCCCAGGAAGAGAAGGGGCGCAGCAAGGCCGGCCCCAGGGGCTGTGCCCTGAGCAGGTGGCGAGGCCGGCTGGCAGTCAGGCGTCCTCACTGCCGCTCTGCAGCCTGAGGCCGGAAGCCAGAGGAGGAGTCAAGAGCCAGGAGCCGAGAGCGCTGAAAGTGGGCTCTCTCTTTGGCCTCTGTTGGAAGAGTACAGGCCCACGGCTGTGACAGCGACGGCGGCGACAGCCACAGTAGCCAAATGACAAGGGCGAGTTTCCACACAGGATTAAAGAATGAACAGGAGCAAGGCAGCGTCCATAAAATCTGATGGGAGGTGGGATTTTTTTAACTCCAGCCAGCATAGTCCTTGAGGCTTGCCTTTTGAGGTTTCGCCATGGCATGCTGCCGGTTTGCCCTCTGTGCCTCTGGGAGCCTCGGGTCCGCATGGCAGAAGCCTGACGAAGGGGGGTCACGGGGCTTGACCTGCCCGCCTCGGCCCCCGTGCGTGGTCTGGCGCCCGCGCGAAGCCTGCAGCGTGGTCCCTCCGCATCGAGGGAGCGGGACGGCCACGCCGCCTGCGCCCTCCCTCCGGACGCGAGGTTGCTGCTGCCCCTTCTGGGGGCGACCTCAGTGTTTCCCGCACGCCGCCGCCTCCGCCTGCTCGGGTTCCTGGCGCTGGCCCCAGGGCCTTGGCGCAGTAGATACCGCCGGCTCGAGGCTGTGGGTTTGCATCAGGGTTAAAGAGTGTGCGGAGACCCCGCACCAGACAGCAGCGAGGAAGGAGCAGCCCAACCGAACAAAGCCTCGACCGACCCTCCTGCAGCCGCTCTTGCGAGAGGGGTGGTACTGCGGCTGGAGCTGTACGCTCGGTCATTTGTTTCTTCCTTCCTCTGGCTGCTAAGTAAGACAAGGAAAGGAGTGACAGGAGAGTAGGTGGAGGGAAAGGAGAGAGAGAGAGAGGAACCAGCCAAAGGCTAGCAACCCCCCAGGAGGGCCACCACCTCCGGAGAGCCGGGAAGCTAGCCCAGCGCCCCGAGGAGGGGCGGATGCGGAGCGGCGGGGGACAGGAGGCGGGTCCTGAGCAGGGGCCGGCCGCGGCGATCGAGGACGGGGAGAGCAGAGCAAGGTGGCCAAGGACGGGGAGAACCGAGCGTGCAGGACAGAGCCGGGCCCGGGGGCACCTCACACGGTTCCTGGCGCAGAGGCCCTGCTCTGCACTCGGGCAGAGACTTGTCACATCCTTCGACATGCACTTGAGGGACCTCAGTGTGTGCATCTGTGTCGCCTGAGGCTCGCATGTGCTCTCGCTCATTGTGAGACGGGCCCTCAGGCGAACTTGCCCTGGCTGGGCAGGACCAGGCGGCGGCGGCGGAGGAACAGGAGCGCAGTGCGCAGGCGCGTCCGCCGCCGGGATGCGGGGCCGAGGTCCCGGGAGGACCGCAGCCCAGCGGAGTGGGACGGATTCTCCCGCTAGCCTCGCGCGGTCAGGCCTTCCGGAGGGCAGAGCCTGTGTCTCAGAGCCTGGGAGAGTCTGAGTACAGGCCAGAGGGTTCCTTGTACGCACAGGCCTTTAAAACAGCTTGGATTTATTGTGGCTCTTCAGAAGCCCAGGCTGATGGCTTGGCATGGATAATGCCTTGGTTTAAGAGGTTATTGTGAAAGCTGCTTGTTTCTACTGTGGGATCCCTTGTCCCTGCCTTTGGAGCAATCCCTCACATGGTCCCTGAATCAATATAGCCCTCACTTAGGGCCACCGAGGAGGTTTGGGGCGGCCAACGCACTGGGGAAGCAGCCATCCCACGGGGTTGCTCAGATCCCGCGGGGCACCAGGCTCTGTTGCACAGGGGCCTACTCCTGGTGACTTTACCACTGGGGTGCGTGTGTGTTCCCGTGAAGGTATGGGCTAGACACACCTCTGTCGATAACTGACCCCTGAGAGAGTCTTTTCAAGGTTAAGTTGGAGGGGTGGAGATAGAATTGACAAAGGAAGTCGGAAAGTGACCCTTTCTCACAGAGGCAGAGCAAGCTCATCCAAGCAACAGGGAGACTCACCCCCACTCAAAACGAGGCCCTGGGGTGGGGGTGCTGCCAGGAGGGGGGACAACCTTTGTAAAGGAAGGTGACAT
Source organism: Equus quagga (assembly GCF_021613505.1). NCBI lineage: Eukaryota > Metazoa > Chordata > Mammalia > Perissodactyla > Equidae > Equus > Equus quagga. The sequence goes on from NC_060269.1 coordinate 79,656,028, forward strand.
TTATATTGCTGAGAACAAAGAGTCTAAATGATCCTAAGTCCTATTATGGCATTTCATTCCAAGGTCACGGCATTTTTCTTAAGACTTCCTAAATCTTTTGACCTTAAGCATATTGTGTTCCTGCTCTCTTTCAAGGTGTGCGATATATCCTAACCACTGGGACCCAAGAGCAGCCTGTCTGGAAGCGGTCTTAGAGCTGAGCACGATGTGTTGGGCTTCCGCGTGTGGGTCTCCCCCGCGACTGTGCGTGGTCTGAGGCAGGCACAGGCGCTCACTCGTGTGTGTGCCCAGAACCTGACATGGTTCCTAGCAGGGCATGTGTGTTCCATTGATGTCGAAGGAAGGCTCCCAGGAAGATTAAGGAGAGGAAAGCATTTAACTGAAAGGCTATATCTTAGGGATTCACACATCTGTTATTTTTATGTTCTCTTACGGATCTGTATCATATGTGTAATAACCAAAATGATTTCATACAGAAGGAATTCAGAAAATCAAGCTTTTTGAAATCCAAGTTACGGTATTTTTAAGTGAGATCAGCTATAAAGTTTCTGAAATTATGCTACTGAAACCGTAACAGTGTGGACCCGGGGCCTGACCAGGCCGTCGGGGGGCTTGCTGCTCTGTCTTCTGACACAGACTTCTTGGCGTTCGCTGCAGGTGACAAGTCCCCTCCGGCTCCTGTGTGGTTTTAGATGACGTTAGTTTCCGAGGAGTTGTTTTATTTATCGATTGTAGCTGTTTAGTTCGCACTTTAATATTTTAAATTGGCGCTTTGGTTGCCTTCTCCTGCACTTTGTTATGTTTCCTTGAAGTTGAACATCCTGACGATGATGATAAAGTTGCTACTTTTCAGGAAAAAGCACTAAATGTCAGTTTTGTAAGATTGTTCCTGTGGAATCCTTTCCTCCCGGGCTGACTTCCAGGAGGACGTGTGAAAGGTCTGTGTGAAAGGACAGCTGTCCAAGCCCGCAGTGTCCAACGTGGAGCTCACACACCCGGGCCGATGAAACTTTGGGGCAAAAAAAGACAGTATTAGTACTTCTGTGTTTATCCGCCTTAGCTTTTAACCTTATGCATATTTTATAATGTAATATATTAACAAACTGATGTATTAATAGAGATATATAATTTATGAAGAGACATAAACAAAATGCATGCTCAGCTCTGGGACTGACAGGCATATGCAATCAGACGTGTTGAGGGACCTCTGCTCTAAGCGTCGATGCATCCTGGTGAGCACTTTATCTTTCACCAGGTTCATGTCCAATCAAAGCGGGGAAAAGTCAGGTTCCTCTCAGCTCTTTGTCATTCCTGGTCAGTGGAGGGATGGAGAGCATAGAAGTATGGAGAGAGTATGTTCTCTGGCCCCATTGTCTTTAAAATGCCACTTTACTTGGTCCTTTCTCTCAAAAAAGGGCTCAAGCCAGCCCAATTTCTTTCCCCACTAGGGAGAACGCTTTACCATGACGTCTGAGGTAAATGCCGAAGAAGCCAAGGACTGAGCCTATTTCTCGGGCCGACTCCTGCCCAGACTTTGCGCTCAAAATGTGGTGTGAGATTTCTTGACTTCAAGGTCATGATCAATAGGCAGCATAGGCTTTTTTTTCAGTGGGCCTCCCTGCCAAGAAAACTGATGATGCTCTCCATATCCTCTGGCAATCTATGTTGATTGTAAGAATGGGGTGTGGAGTATACATTGTTGGGTGCAATTACCTCCCGAATACAATGCATCTTCTTTTAGACATCCCAGGGAGATAATTTGGACATAATGAAGATCTATAGTAATCAGATAATTACTATCGATTGCTCTTTAGACGTCTTGATGAGGTAATTAGAGTGTACTGGAAAGAAGCTAGAACTGATTGATTGGCATGACTGTAATCTCAAAGATTTCTAATTATGTTTCTTTTCTTCTAATGGCTTATAAACAAACATCATTTTAGCGTTAGAATTTGTCAGGTGCCAGGTTCACTGGGAACATCAGCTTTCTGTATTATGCTAACTAGACACCGAGCATGATCAACATAAGCTCATTATGCCTTCCTGCTGAAGCAGAAGAAACTGCAATTAACCCTCACTTTTCTTATCCGTCTTCGTTTCCACATGGCCAGGTTCTTGTTGAGGAATGGAGTGTGAAGTGTTGTGGGAGGGCGTTCCATGAGGACCATGTGCAACTCTGGGTTGGGTGGATCTGTATGGCCTCCTGGGGACCCTCAGAGCCTGCCCAGCCACAGGCACAGCAGAGCCAGGCCACAATGACACAACATATGTGTCCAGGTGGCCGGCTGACTGGTTGAGGGCTGGCTGACTGCTCAGGCTCCTGTCACAATAGCTACTCATCAGCCAGCAATGCTCAATACTCTCAGCATCAATATTCTCCAGCAGCTGGACCGTGCTGTGTCTCGTCACCATGCTATTGCCTCATCTCTTCCATTAGACACTAATTAGAGGGGTCCCTGTCTGAGACCACATTCCACGTTATCCTAGTATTTCCTACACCTTGTGGGACCTTTCCACAGCTTGCGTGGTTCAGAGTAGTGGCCCGACTCAGAGATGATGGATGCTAAGAACCGCTACAGCAGCAGCTTGAAATGAGCTGTTTACATCTGATCAATGATGTTGGTGAGCTCTGCGCTTCCCAGTCTGGTTCCCATACTCACCATTCTTTGCTGTGACCCATCTGTGCTTGGTACCTTGGCAGGTACCAGTCCCTGGGTGTGGGATGGCCTGAGTCATCGCCTGTGTAGTTGAATCCCATACTTTCAATTGAAATCTCACCAAAGAAGAAAGTTGTATTTTGCTTTTTTATTTTTATAAAATCCATTATTTTCCTGAACCCATATTTTAAAAAGAAAAAGGTCACAGATACTGCCTGTATATTTGTATCACTAACACTTTTAAAGCATGAGAGGAGCAAAGTGTGCACGGGGATGATTCAGACAGCAGAGGATACCCGGGATATGTTCTTCATTGATAATCTGCGGTTAGATGCTGTTTGGATAATTACAGCTGTAGCTGGAAATGCTTCATTGACTCCCATTAACTAGCTTGAGAAATGGACCTATATATGGAATTTGTCTTCATTCTACACCTTTACAGTATAAGTAAAGTTACAAAGAAAATTTTTTGATCAGCCACAGTTCTTGAGAAATGGGGGGTTCTTTTCAAAATTTAGCCTGAGTTACTGTTTAGTTCAGGGTTTGGTGCTGAAAAACCTTCCTAATCTGTATCAGTACATTTTCCTCTAGGAGGACATTTAATGAGCATATTTTAAGTTTTTTCATAATTGGAAATCAAGCAATAGATAATTTTAAGCAAAAATTTTATCTTATTTCTGTAGGTAAAGAAACTACAAGACTGAAAAAATGCCCAAAACACATTCCAAATTTTTGTTTGTTAGTTGGTTTTACCAAGTCGAAGACATTGGTTTGTTTTCTAGTTATTTGGCCCTTTCCCTAAAAGTTCATTGAAAATCTACTTACTTATCTGTTTAGCTATATTTCTATCTACTTGTTTCTTTCACTTAGGGTTCTTCCCGTCTGGGGTTCTGACTGTTATTTTCCTGCGTTTTGTTGAATGTTCCACTTGTCCGTGGGGAAGTGCAGACTACTGATTTGGCCCCACAGCAGCGGGTGTGGATTGCCGAAACCCAGTGGGCGGTCAGTAGGACGCAGTCCATGCAAACTGGCAGCAGCTTCGGCTGGAGGGGCTCAGGGCTGCAGACGTGGGAGTCACGTATTGCATGTTAGGTGTGGGGGAGGCACAGTGGGGAAACCTGCTCCTCGGATGAGCAAACCGGTGGAAGAGGTGAGATTCAGTCATCGAGGTTCGCCTCGCTAATCTGCTTGTGGTTTGGGCATGTCATCGCAGGAAGTTTTGCAGCTTGAGAGACAGATGGGAGGACAGCTCCTGGAAGAACCCAAGGCTCTTCATTTTAAAGGCAGCACCCACAACCTGCGCCTGTCGATTCACGACATCGCCCATTCCCTCTGGAAGAGCAAACTGCTGGCTAAATATCAGGTAAGGTTGCCAAGTGAGGCAGAGCGCAGAGCCAGCTCCGAGAAAGAGGACTGATATTATTCGGACGTCAGTACTCCCTTCCTTGAAGTTAATCCTACATCAGTACTTGTTTCTCCAAAATAGTTTTGGGTTATTTAGGTTTTTGAAAAATACTCTAGACATATTTGAAGGAATACTTTTGTTTTAATCTTCTTCACATAATTGTGCTATCATTTGTTTTATTTTTAGCACGTAAGACTTCCAAGTCCATCATTTCATTTTTGGAGTAAACACTTATGTTGAATTGATAAAAAAAAAAAACTGCCTCAAAATGCTTTCATAGGAAAAACAAGAATGTTATCCCACGTCGCACAAATTGGGCTCCAACCTTGCGACGAGAATACCTGTACATGGCAAACTTGAAAGGAAGCCCAGTTTGGAAACTGAATCAGCATGTAAAAATAAAACCTGGTCAGGAGTTGACTAAATGACAGCGTTCCTTGTGGGAAAGCAGACACCCGGCACCCAGTGCTGCGCTGAACTGGGTGCAATTTCTTGATACAAGTCAGTGAACATACGAGAAGGAGCAGGGAAGATTTTCCAGCTCCATTCTTCCTCTGATTTGTCTAGTACTTACACATAAGTTGTGAGAGACCAACCTGATAGTCCGCTAGCAGCGCCGAGCTTGGCTGGGGGCTGCGCGCCAGACTCTTCTGTATAACTCAGCCCTCGACGGACAGATCAGGCCCTTTGACTTTCTCATTAAATCTCTTCGTTTTTTGTTTTTCCCTGTTTTGCAACTGCCTTAAAAGCCCACAAATATTCCCCTTTTATGAACGATCTCCTTTGTACAATCATAATGGAAACTACTATTTTTATAATGACGATAATCTGACTTTAGTTCAGGCTAAGCCTGGCTGAATTCTTGCCATCTGCTGGCGCCCAGGCTCTCCTCTGGTCTCTCAGTTAACCCCAGCAGGGCTGGGACTCGGGGACTCTTTCGCAGAGGAGGAAGTGGAGGCAAAGAGAGGTTGAGTCCCTCGTCCCCCATCACCCAGCCAGCGAGGGGAGCGTGTTCTCATTCATGCTGAATTCTCCGCGCTTAACCACACGTTCTCCCATTCTTTGTGTATCCACCTTTGTTTTCTTTATTGAGGAAGGATTCTAGAACGGGCTCTGTAAGGAGGTCTAGACTTTTAGAAAATCAGCGTCTGTTAGAGGCGTGGTGCTCTGCGGGCCAAGGACTGCTCTGCGCAGGGAACCGAGCCTGCGCTTTCGGACTCCAGTGAGCTGGGCTTCCCCGCCCGCCCCGCGAGGAGCCGGCTCTGTGCGTGCCCAGGGAGACTTTCTTTGCTTTCCTCCAGAATACCAAGGCAGGGATTCCTCTTAATGAGCAACGACTGGAGTGTCGAGGTTTTATTTTAGGAATTTTTTAAACTTAATAAAAAATCATTTACAACGGCTCTTTTTATAAATGACAAATGGCCAACTGGTTAGGTATATGGATTCTGGAGGCTGACTCTGGGTTCAAATGTTAACTCTGCCGCTTACTAGCTGTGGGACTTTGGCTGAGTTGTTTAACGTCTCTGGGTCTCCGTTTTTCCATCGGAAAAGGGGGTCAGGATGTACTGCGCAGAGGCTGGTGGTGAGAATTAAATGAGGTAACGTGGGTGGTGCTGATGCGAGTACTTGGCAGTTCAGTGTCTGATGGTTACTTTTAGCGTTAGTCCCTCCTTTATGATTGACACTCTTTTATCCTTTAGGAAATTCCTTTCTACCATATCTGGAGTGGGTCTCAACGAAGCCTCCACTGCACATTCACTCTGGAAAGATTCAGCCTGAACACGGCGGAGCTGGTGTGCAAACTCTGCGTGCGGCAGGTGGAAGGAGAGGGGCAGATCTTCCAGCTGAGCTGCACCGTGTCTGAGGTGAGGCGCTCTCGCGGCCCCAGAACCCAAACCGGGGCAGAGAATGGCCGTGGGGAGGGGAGAGCGCATGTCTAAAGGCAGCGCAACATGGGCCTGTGGGAAGTCCTCAGAAGCCTCTAGAGGCCCTGTTTGTTAATGCAATAATATTGTTAATGAACACAGGGAACTAGATACATAACAGAATGTGATAGGGAAGCCTTTTTGAAAACAAGTCTTTAATGCTTTATGACATAAATTTAAGGATCCTATTCTAACTTTTTACAACAGATCTGAATGTCAAGTTTAAGGTTTAAGTGGCATGCACATGGAGTGACTTTTCCCCAGCATAGCCTTGATGCACCACATGCCCTGTGTTGATGCGGTGCCCGCTTGCATCCTCCGTCTGTCTCTCCTCTGTTTCCTCTGCTTTCCTTTGGGATCTCGCCTCCCTCTGCCTAATCAGCGGCTGCCAAGTGGGGTGGAGGAAGAGAGATGGGCCCCCCCCCCCCCCCCCACCCTGCTTCTTTCTTCCCTCCTTTTTTCTCCATGTTGGAAGGAGAAATCTCTTGGTCTCCCTTCTCTCTCATACCTCATTCTCCAAATATAAGAAGAGATGTCAGAGGCAGGGGCTAGGAGGTGGGCAAAATGGGCGAAGGGAGTCACAAGGTAGAAACTTCCTGTTATAAAATAAAAACTCCCAGGGATGTGATGCACAGCGTGGTGACTATAGTTAATAATACTTTACTGCATGTTTGAAAGTTGCTGACAGAATAAATCTTAAAAATCCTCATCGCAAGAAAAAAAATTCTGTGACTATATATGGGGACAGATGTTAACTCAACTTACTCTGGTGATCATTTAGCAATATATACAAATATTGAATCATTATGTTGTGCACGGAAACCAATGTCATGTTGTATGTCAATTATACCTCAATAAAAAATAATAAAAGAAATTTTTTTAAAGAAAGAAAAGATGCCATTTTCCCCAGGATGGGAGAAATGGTCCAGAAATAGGAACTGCACATTTTGCCTGGTGGCCCTCACTTCACCTTTCTTCGCTGTGATCTTCACTCACTTCACTTGGGCCTTTCACACTTCCGCGTTGCAGAACTAACAATGAGCAGTGCTATTTAAAACTCCTCTGTACGGAGAGTAGGTGTCCCTGACCTTATCTGTTACCTGGCCCCGAGGCTGTATTTGCACAGTGAAACCCTTCGTGCTGGAGGAACAAAGGGAAAAGAAGAAGCCTTCAGAATGGTCGAGGCAGCAGCTCCTGGGCCGCTCAGAGCTGTGCTGCTCGCTGAGCCACAGAGCACAGGATTATCGTATTTTAAAACTCCGGCGGGACAGTGCGTGATTTAGAAGATGACTTCTCCCTCACTGTCTCAGGCACAGTGACGAATGAAATGTCACTATGTTCAGCCTGTCTCGCTCCACATGTTGGATTTAAAGACTGTCTTCCTTAGCAAACTGAGGGGGAGAAGCACGTCAGCCTGCACAAGGCTCCATCCTTCTTTCCCACAGCCTGCTGAGGTGCGGTCATCATTTCCTCCTGTAGTTTCATGAGACTTTTGACTCATAAACAACTTTAGTCACAGACCTCGGTGACATTCATAAGGAATGATCTCGGTGTCAGGGTGCCATGGCAACCGCCGGGCCTTCAATGCGCAGGCCCTATCTCCCAGGCGCCCAGCACCACCCCTGCTGGCTCTGGAGGGTGTTTTCACTTTCCAGGCCCAGCAGGTCTGCAAAGTTCAATAACCACCCAGCTCCAGTGACAACAAAGGCCGCGGGATTTTGGAGGGGGAGAGGAGGCCTGCGCCTTTGATGCCTGCTCTCTGTTCAGCGTGAGCGTTTGCTGTGGGATGAAAAGGTGGATCAGATGCAGCCGCCAATGAAAAGGGGCTGTTGAGGGCCCTTCCTGGCTCGGTCCGCCACCCCCTCACCGAGAAGACACTTTGCATAGGGTGATCACAATTGGAGGACTGTCTTTCTTGTGCCACCATACAGGAAAGATGATTTCTTTTGCAATTTGGTCAGCTCAGAGAGGCCACCCCTTCAGTCGTGTCGGAGGCCTTTGCCCGTGTGTGACAGACAGGCACATTTAACAGAGGGAGGGGCAGAAATGACCGGAGTCAGATGACTCTGGGGATTAAAGGGCACTCTGCTGCTTTTACTTCTGGGTCACTGAGCCCCACCGTTGTGGTGAGCCTTTGAATGCGGGTGCATGCGGCCCACAGCGGGGGAGGTGTGGGGCTGGGTACTGATGTTGGGGAGCAGGGCCCTGCGCTGATGAACCATTGGCTCTGGGAAACCCTGAGACCCGGATCCTCATCCAAAGCTCTGAGCAGGGGGACGCTGTGACTGACAAAGCATGACCAGAGAAAAGTCTCCATTTGTGGTGTCTTTTTTCTGCGCAGGGCTCCCTCCTAGGGTCACGCGGCAAGCTGGCCGGTGGGCTGGGGTTGCAGTTCCAACATCCTGTCTCCTGAGAATGAGCTGACTTGCCAGGAATGTGCTGCCCCCGCCCCGCCCCAGCCCCCGCCACTCAAGGCAGTCAGCAGCCCTTGATAAAGTGCCATGCGGCCCTGGCCTCTCTAGTCAGGAGGAGAAGGAGGACCTGTTGCCCCCGGGAGGCCAGGCTGTGCTTGACAGAGACCGTGGTGACGGCGAGAGCCGGCCGGGTGGTGCTCTCTGGGCACTCTGGCCACAGACTCCTTAACCAGAGAAGAAGCTTTAGGTCTCACAGAGATGAAGTTTAAGAATGAAAATGTCTGGAAGGATAAAAGTATGAGTATGAATTAATGTCAAAATGTAAATGATGCTAGAAGGTTTTTTCTTTCTTTTTTAGAGGAATGGGGGCAGTAATAATGGGGCAGCTACCCATCACCACCCAGAGAAAAAAGGGTGTAGACGGGAGAGAAACTTACAGTCTCTTCAGGCCTCCTATTCAGTTTTAGCCATTGACGAAGTCCTTATAACCCCTGTTGACTACGGACTCGCAGCACTTTTCTGTGCATGAAGAGTAATACTAAAAATGTACAAAGTAACATCACTCTGCTACCACCATCCCATCTTTTCGCCTCTTCCGTTTTCCATAACTTGTTCAAAACGACTGTTGGGAAAATCTAGTTTTTCCAAGTGACTTTGGGCAGAGTCGGCACGTGGGAGTGGAAGGTTGTTTCCACTGTGACGCGCTGAAAATGTGTGCGTCCCCCAGAGCAGCTGTTTGGCTAACGTTGAAAAATCATATGTTTAACTAAGGTATTCATCACGTCAAAGACAGATGGTACCAATATCATAAACAGTGACTGTAATAAGCATTCCGTGGGAGTAAACTCTGCTTTCACCTGGACGTAAAGGAAGAGCTAATGGCAACTGAAATTACTGGAGGAAATTTTAAATGTAAATGTGTATGTGTATTTTTCTTTTACTTCCATGGCTGTTGTCAGCCCTCTGGGAAGAGAGACGAGAAATGATGTCCTACTGAGCTTGTGTCATCCACACAGGCATCATCAGACCAGTGGCCAGGGCTGAGGCTCAGGACTTGAGGGCCCACGTGAAGTGGTGACGGTGCTTTATTTGCAGAGAAAAGGACGACAAGACGAATACACGAGCGGACTTTCCTGAGAGGCAGGCCCGCCTTCCCCTGCCTTCCCTCAGGAGCTGACAGAGGGAAGAGCCGTGCCCTTCTCCACATGTAACTGGAAGGAAGCTCAACACATCACTCTGTGGCGTGGGCTTCTATCAGGAACTGGCTTCATCCTCTTTCTGTATCAGGAAAAGTAGGTTCATTTCAACCAATAGGAGTTGAGAAGCTTCCACGTGCAGGTCACTGTGCTGAGTCTCAAAGTGGTTCTCAGGATGACAAAAACACTTTCATTGCCAAGAATTTGAGAAATCAATGGAAGTAACACATAAATACAACCAACGTGCATAGGGCAGACTCTGAGGACTGAGGAGAGCCATGAACTGTGCTGTAGGATGTCTCCGGGTTCACGTGATGCCCTTGGGCGGTTTTCCCGGGGGAGGCTCAGGGGACATGCCCTTTGGTCCAGACTTTCAGGGGTTTGCCCGACAGAGATTCATGGAGAGGGCAGAACAACTATTAGAGAGGCATCCTTAAAAAAGGCACCTGGAAGAGTGAGTGGTCCAGGCTGAGTCGAGCTTTAGTCATGTCAAGGCAACCTGAGAGAGGCTGGCTGAGATTGTCAAGCGGCAGGAGCCATGGTGTGCGGCCCCTAGTCCGTGCCAGGCCTGGCTCTGCACTTTGCACATGTCACCTCTGGGGCCTCCTAGCGCCACTAAAGCAGGTGGTGCAGGAGCCTGGCTGCACGATGAAGCACTGGGACTCCGTGTGGTAGGAGGGGCATTTAACACCTCTTACTGAGAAGGAGAGAGAGAGAGAGAAGGAGAGAAAAGGGGAAACATCGGTGAGGTGCTTTAAGATGATTAGTCTGGCAGATGGGGACAGATAACAGGAAAGCAGGAAGGAGTTAATATGGCCTACAGTGCGAGGAATCTCTGGGGACACGAGCCAGTACTACAAAAAGCAGACCCCTACTTGTGTGGACTTAACCCCCCGCCCAGCCCGGTATGGTCAGGGTGGGGTGGTACTTGGGGGTTTGGTGGTTTCCTTCTAGGTCCTCTTGTTACCATCCAGACAGGAAGCGAGCAGGGCCTCCACGTGGGCGATGGTACTAGTTGTGGAAGTAGCTGTGATTTCTCTTCGCCTCCACCTCCCCAACCCACGCCTACTTCGTTTTATCCCACATAAGTGCTGGGCCCCTGGGTTCAGACCTCCCCAGCACATATCCCTTAGAAACACCGAGCCGGGCCCTCGGATCGCTCTTGGTCCCCTTTGTTTAAGCCCTATGTCCTCAAGGTCAGGAGCCCTCGCTCCTCACGGTCCTTTGAAAAGAGTTCTGTGCCCGATGCGGGGAAAGATCTGCGGCTTGTGGCCTCATTCAGGGCCGCAATTCCCATTGGTTGCTTCTGTGTTTCATACCAACCTTTGAAATCCTGGTATGTGGTGGAGTTAACACAAAGGAGCAGAAGGAATCCTCAGCATCTCAGTTTGCCAGGCTTTGGGTTTTGAGGCCAAATACTGTGGTTGCAGCCAACACTACTGTGTGTATTATGGCAAAAACTTCATTTTGCTCTGCCGTGCCCCCCAAGCCCCCAGACGGACCTGTGCAGTGCGATTACACAGGCCTAGCTGTGAGCTGCCCCCGGAATGCAGAACACGCTGTCAGTCAACATGGGGACACAGACAGCGGCGACCCCTGCAGTGCAGGAGCAGCAAGGCTGGGGGGCTCTGGGCAGTGGTGGCACTGACCCCCTGAGCTGAGTGCTCTGTAAGACACCAGAGCCTTCACAATGGCTGAAACCATGTGTGGCCTGTTTATCCTCCAGCAACTAATTATGTACACCAAGGAGTTACCTGCCTTAAGAAAGGAGGGAGAGGTGACATTTAAAGTAGATTACGTAGGTTTTCTTTTATTGCTTTAATAGTTTCCAGGCAACATTTGCTTTTGCTTTTCCAACCACAGAAGTGATCAGAAAATGATTAGAGTTTCTCCAGCAGATGAAATTCAGATTTTACATTTGTGCTGTTTTATGAGCTGAAACTATTTTAAGAGCCAATTTATGTTTTTCTCTACTAAAATTAGCTCTAAAAAAAATAAGGGGTACAGTCATTGGAGGATGCTGTTGGCAGCGTGCCCTAAGGCAAGATACTGTGTTCACCATTTTCTTTAAAAAATTAGTCTTAATTTGATATCATTTAGAGGCGAGCTGTGCTGCATTTCATTCAACAAAAGCAGAACCCGAGCCATCCTCTGCAGAGCTTAGAGGACCATGGACCTCGGCATTTGCCCGGGGAATTCCCCTCAGGGTCAGACAGTTTCTAGAAGCTCTGAACTTTCAGCCTTCTAATCTCAGATCTTTCATTCTCAAAGAACTGCCCTTTTGAACATTTCTCCCTTCCTGAAATCTACACCTTTGGGAGCATTGCTGTTCCGTCTCTGCTGTCTCATCCTGGAGAATCCCATTAGAAAAGCTGTTATTGGCTCACACCACAGCTCTCCACCGAGCCCCATCCTGACTGAAGACCCATAAATCCAAGGCTCTGCAAAGTCAGCTTAAAAGGTGGCTCTTCCTCTCAGCCAGGTTACACAGAGCAAATCACAGCTTTCAGCCAGGAGGAAGCCATTCTGACTAAGGAGAATAATAGCACTCATTCTCTTCTTATCGCTCAGAGCAAGGCAAGATGTTGATTGGTTCCATAAGACTTGCTTTTGTGTTCAGAAATAATGCTGTGTTGCTCCTGTGCCTGAACTACAGGAACCTACTGGCATCGATTTGCCTCTGCTGGATCCAGCGAGCACCATCACCACCATGACAGGACCCAGTGCTTTCAGCATCCCTCCCCCTATCCGGCAGAAGCTCTGTAGCAGCCTGGATGCCCCACAAACGAGAGGTCATGACTGGAGGATGCTGGCCCATAAGCTAAACCTGGACAGGTGGGTATGGCCAGGCTCCAAGACTGAGAGCTGTTAGACAGGGGCCAGCATTCATTTTTTTCCATCCATGCATCTATTTATTCTTCATTCTGCAAACATGTATTAAGCTTCTTTTTTGTATCTTGCACCATGGACTTGCAAACACATTGTTGAGAGACATTCTGGGCTTATTTGACATTTGTTAAATATCAAGCTTTGTGATCCACTTTGCAAAACTGATATCCCCCTAAGTATTAACGTATCCATTCCCTAAAGTAATGATTCTTCTGCATCTCCCGTTGAGCAGGACCTAATGCTTGATGGGTAACTAAGATGCTAAACACAGCACTGATATTCAGTTATAAAGAGACCTCGGGAGCCTCTTCTTTGTAGAGTGTTGCCGTCACTACCAAGCAAAAGACAGGGCGTGACCTGTCAGAGACGATCAGAGCCTGGGCTGGAAAGAAAACATAAGTCTCACGATTTCCTGTTTAGGATATGACCCACACACATCTTGTCTCTTAAATTATCTTACTCAGAGTTGAGGTTAACAAAGTTAAACATCACGTCTCCTGTCTGGGGCTGATCTAATTAAGTATGGGCTAGTTATTTAGGATGGCTCTCTGTAAACCACAGTTACTCAAGTGGGACCAGGATACTTAAAAAGACAAATGGAGAAACAGAAAGGTTGAGTAAAAACTGAAGAGAAAAATAGATCCATAAATCACGCCATTCAGCACATTTTCCCATTCCCAATTACAGGTACTTGAATTACTTTGCCACCAAATCGAGCCCAACTGGCGTAATCCTGGATCTTTGGGAAGCACAGAACTTCCCAGATGGAAACCTGAGCATGCTGGCAGCTGTCTTGGAAGAAATGGGAAGACATGAAACAGTAGTGTCTTTAGCAGCAGAAGGGCAGTATTGACCCACGCTTGGACTGAAAATGAAGGACAAGAATGCACAGGGAGTCTGTGTCCGTCTGGGGGATCACAGCTGAGGAGGAGAGGCAGACCAGACCAATGAGCTTCACAGGCGACATGGCAGCAGGAGAGAGGACAACAGACACAATGACCGATATACACGCCCACTTTACTCGGACATCGTCACGGGAGTTAAGAATTGTGTAAATTTGTACCTTGAATTTAGAAATCAACCTAATTTTCCTCTTAGTTGGGCTGTATGCTGTGTGGTACAGGATCTTACAGTTTCCTAGGAAACGCTTTTTATTGCTATCCAGATATATGGATAAACTTTCTTAACAAACCCAATTTCTACAAACGTTGTTTACATCAAATTGGACAGGGATGCAGACACTGTCCATGGCTTGTTCTATTTTTGTTTAAATCGTTTGAAGTTGAAGCTGTGGACCGTTTGTTGTGTCTATTTCAGATTAGTAATTTACAGAGAAGTCACAGACTTTTGCTACAAATCACGTGCATCAAGTGTCTCAGATAATCCTCCCATTGGTGTTCTGTTTCCAGAACTTGTAGAACCAGTGTTATTCTTTGTATCAGGGAAGTGGAGAATCTAAGTGTGAAGGAGAAATAACTGACTCCTTATTCCTGGCGGCCCCCCCCCCCCCCCCCCCCCCCCCCCGGCGCCCTCTGGGAACGGAGCTGCAGCATTGCAGGGAAGACGCGATCCGTGTTCAACCACACAAACATGCATTTCTTTACAACATCTGTGTTTATCGTATCCAATTCGAAGTGGCTTTTTAAAAAAGGTCTCATTATTATCATTATTATTATTATTGATGAGTATTTACGAGTATTCTAGTAACAGGATTTTCTTTTCACTCCTGTTTTTGTTAGCAGTACTGGTAGTATTTAGGTATTGACGAGACTTGCCTCACCTGCTCACACACCACCGTGGGCCTGGTCACCAGTTGAAGTCAACAGGCATTGATTCCTTGGCCTTTTCTCTTTCTCCCATCATTCTGCCCCAGAAAGGGAGGAAATGTTTCCTGGCTTTGTCAGTCTGTTCTTTCTGCTTGCTCAGGCAGGGTCTTTCTTCTCTGAGTCTTGTCATGAGAAGCATTCTCTGTTAAATTCACTTAACATTGGGGTCACGTGACCCCACACTGACTCCCCTTGCCACTCTGTCTACCTTAAAAGCAGTGTGATTGGAGGAAATCAGGAAACCAGTCCTCGTCTGAGTTTGTCGTTGTCTAGCTGTGCTACCTTAGGAAAGTCTCTTAAGCTCCAGACCTCGGTTTTCTCATCCGTACAATGAAGGGGTGGGATTAGCTCATCTCCAGCTGGGTGTCCCTGGTGAGGCCTCCTGGCTCCTTTGTCAGTCTGAAGACCACAGCGGGCTCTGACCTGGATCAGTTAGAGGGTCTGTTGCCCAGGCTCCATTATGCCTTTCAAATAGTTCCGTCTTGGAAGATAATTGTAACCTGCAACATATTTGTTATGCTTTCAAGTCATGTCTCGTGTCAACACATTCTGCTGTTCTTGAGAGATGGCATCCCTTTATTATCCTTTTCTTTCCTCTCTTGGGACCACTTGCCTTCCTGACTAGTTGCAAATTATGTTCTATTATTGTTGTGGTCAAAATTTTTTAAATTAAAAAACATTTTTAACTGAAAAATAGTCAACAGACTACTTTGTGTAAACTATGGTATTTCCTTAGGACCATCACAGGCTCTTTGTTTTAACACTGCAACCCAGTTCGTTCTGCAGGTGGGGACAGCCCAGTGGCCAAACCAAGACTGAAAAACAAGTGCCCATGTGTATGAATCAGATCCTCCAAAACGTGGCTGCGGCTTCCTTTGGGGCTGGTGCCATTTAGGCTGCTCACTGTATTTGAATTAGAAATAATTTTAGACATTTTCTCTCTTCTTTCCACATTATTTCCTCTCCTGACTATTCTGGTGACTTCTTGATATTCCCAGGCTCCTCCAGCCTCATCTTTGAGGAATTATCGCTACCTTGGAGTGGAGCCTTTTCTTTCATGCCTTTTCTTTCTTATCATCTGTTTCAGTGATATATTCTACAGTCTGTCTCTCTCTGGTCACCCCTTTTACCATATATAAAAATATGTTACACTTACCGTGAAAGGGAGAGACTGCAGTAATAAACCAGTTCAATGGATAATGTTTGTACCAATGCATATTTGACCAAAAGATAGGAAAATTGTATTCTATATAAAAAAATTTTAATAGGTATTTTTTAAAAAGCAGGAGGAGGAAGGAGAGCTCTTGTCCATTGCTGCATCTTGAAATAACTTCTCAAGACTGCTCATCACTACTGGTTTGGGGGGCTGTCACCCATGGGAATCAAGAATTAGAAATCTGAAGAATGCTCAAAGGCAATTCCACGCCTAGTGAGAAGTAGAGAGGAGCACATATGTAGCTATCCAGATAAATTAATTCCAAAACTTTTATTTAAAAAACGTTATCAATAAGTAATGAACACAGAAATATTCAACAAAGCAGGAAGTATATTATCGAAGCCATTACTGAGGGCTTTGGGGGTTCATTTCAGACGCTTCTCGTTTTTTGGTTCAACATCCCAGCACCAGAAAAGGGAAAAGTTGATTCCTTATAAGTGAGGCAGTCATCTGTCAGAGAACCCTGCCACGCTCCCCAGCAAGCGCATGGCAGCTTCCGTACCTACAACACACCATTTCTGGCAAATAATGTTCACTAGAAATTCTGATTTCCTTCTCCTTTGGAGTCAAGTAATACCTGTTAGATTGCTCTCAGACTTAGCAGGTCCAGACTCAACAGCTCATTTCATAGGCAGCCACCTCATCCCATTCTCTGCGGCCTGTCCTGCCTCTCACTCCTCGGGCTTCTGGACAGCTTGTGAGGGAAGACCGGCTCACTTCATCTGGATGGGAAAACCTATCACTTGGCCATGGTGCCACCTAGTGGTGAGTAACACAATCTACCCTGAGTTAATATAAAAACTCGCTGAAAGTGGTTTGACAAAGGGAATGAATACCCATAGAATCAACAGGGCCTTTATGACAAATAGATATGGGGAAATTTTCACTTCAAATATAGTTTTCTTATTCTCACATTTTTTCACTTAAATTACCCATATCAAAAATTACACGTCATAATGAGCCTGGTCATCAACTCCTTCATACATGACGTGTCTCAAGTTGGTTTTTAGTAAGAGAAATACATAAAAATCTGCACAGAAGAGTCAGTGAAGAGTTGTCACTTTTAGCATTTGTACTTTCATCGGGCTTCATCCATTTTAAGTCTCTTTACTTTTAGTTCTATAATACTTATTTTTGTAAATGTAAGAAGCATCCCTTAGAAAGAAATAAGTTTTATATATGCAAATGAGAACACTATGTCTAAGGGAGCAAAAATCATGGTTGTTAATCGTGAAGAAAGAAGTTTTCTTTTCTTCTGAATTTGGGGATCTAAAGGCAGAAGTTTCATCCTGTTTTCATTTCCTTCTTACCACACTCATTCAGATTTCCTTAAAGTGATCTGGAAGGAATAGAAACTGGATTCGGAGTTGATAACTGGGCACAAGGTGATGCCAAGTGTGTAGCATCAAGGTGCTCACAGCTGACAGCCTTTTCACAGACAGTGTGAATACTCTCCTCCCTTACACAGAAAAGTCTCCATCCGCACACGAGCAGGGTGAGGGCTTCCAAGGCAGGGCAGTAGTGTGGGCCAGGGGCCCGATGCTAACCTGCATACATTAGTCATTTTCATAGATCCTATTATTTTGTAGATTTTAATCTCACAACTTTCAAATAGTAGAACCATTCCTTAGGAACGAGTTCAGGACACTCTGGAAACTCCACGTTCAATAATAATTTTTTAAAGTATTTCTCTTATAAGTAAGACATCTTACAAGGAAGCATGCAGATGGTGGAATCAAGACTTTTTACTTCTGGAGAGGAGCAGACAGGCTCTAGTCTTCTGTGTCCTCATGTGGGTCTCTGTCACGGACACAGCTGCTGTGTTGTCTGCCACCCACTCCCCTCATCAACGTAGGAGGAAGGGAGCCAGGAAGGTGACCACCGTCTCCCTAGAATTCACAAGCCTCTGCCACTGTAAGGTCTGCCCCCACAGGGTCCAGCAAATCAACACCATGGAAGGACCTGCAAGAGAGTGTAAAGAAAGTAGGCAAAGTTTATATGTTGAATTTTCAGTCTTCAAGTTGAATGTTTCAGCTTTTGCTGAACAGTTGCTCTGAATGAGTCACCAATTTCACAGAGACACCTCAGTACCAGGCCAAGACCAGTGAGGGAAGGACCTTCTTTGAGAACAGAGGAGCTTTAGCGCATCAGAATGTCATTGCTCAAAGCCAACTATTTGTAAAGATGATAATGGTCAACGAGCATTAGATTTTATAGATCAATAAGGAAAAATATTTTTATTATTGATGATCTCAAGGTAATAAAACCTTTTTTTACCTTTCGAGTGCCTCATAGGACCAACTATTACACTTTGCTTTTTTTGGGTTTTTTTGTATTCTTTTTTTAAAAGACTTTCCTGAGCTAATGTTGACTGAAATCCTTAGAACTTTGCCTCTCCAATGAAGTGCTGTTTCTCTACCCTAAAAAACTATTTGTATGATCTCTGGCTGTAACGATCACTTTGAAAGATTTCCCTTGCATCTCTAATGATTTTTTTGATGGAATAAGGCATAAGGGGAATAAATACATTGTAACCAATGTTAATTTAAGCTGGTGTCCATACAGGTCAAGTAAGCCAAATGGAGTCGTGAGTGTTTCCAGAATTCATGCCTGAAAACCTGCTCTTTTTGAAAAGTAGGGAGATGGCCTTCTATGTCTCTGGGTGGGTTTTCTCTACAGACTAAGCCCAATAATTAACTTCCTGAGCCTTTAGTCTTCTCAGCCTGTGGGTGCCCCCATATTTGGAAATCCTACTTTAAAAATCTGCCCTCAGAAGACTTTGTGGCTCCCAGGTTTTCTAGTGGGCCTGTCACCTCCCTGTATTGATCTGTGGTGGGCTGTTAATGGGCTCCTTCGACCAAATGTAATGTCTGCCCCTAGACATATGTTAGCACGCTGGAGGGAAGCGTCAGCAGAACGAGCCGACAGGAACTCCGCAAATGTACCAGCACACGAGACCAGGCGCTTGTAGGAGGCTGGTTCCCAGCCCGCTGTGTCCTCAGACTCTTGTGTATTGAAGAGATCTTCCAGAATCCCAAGTCGGGAATCCCTGCGGAAGGTCAGGAGAGGCGAGGCCCACCAGTTGTTGAGTAGAAACCAAGGCAGGTGCCCTGAGACATAGTCAGCTGCCCACCAGCCGAAGTATTTGCTCCTGTACACCCCTCTCCACGTGCCCTTTCGGATTTGTGCCTCAGCAAAGCTATAAACTGCTGAAGGCTGTAACACTTCAGGGGCCCTGATGAATATGCTCCAATCCTACCTGGCAACCTTAAATCCCAAAGGCCTCCTGGAATTGGCCCATCGGGGCTGCCGCCGACCCTGACGGCACTGACCCAGGTGGCCTGACCCTCAGTCCTGGGGCTCAGAATGTGAACCGGAGGCAGGTCTGGCTGATGGGCAGCCTAAGATCGATGAGCCTCAGCACCTCAGTGAGGCATCATCCTAGAATCGTGGCCTGAGCTACGTCCTAGATGTTAAAACAAATCTGTTTCAGAACAGCATAAAAGACCAAGAAACCTACAGCCAGTGGGAGATGCCTTTGCCCTCTTATGTCTTCAAGTCTCCTGTGACACCTGTAGTGCAGGGGCGGAAACTGTGTACTCCTCCAGGCCTTGGGAAAGGCAGAGGAGCGAGCAGACCCAGCAGATGGTGCGGCCATTCTCCCCTTCCCACTCTCCGGTGCCGCTCCCGGCGAGGCCTCGCCCTCCGGACAGAACGCAGCGGGCCCACCGCAGGAGCAGCAGCCCCCGGTGCGTGTTAGGTGTCACCGTGTTGTGTGTGTTCATTGAGTTTGCTGTTGACCTTAGCAAGTTGGTGACCTTCCTCCTTGCTCTTTCTAAAGAAGACAACCACTGTTTCAGAGAGAAATCTCCGGCGTCTGTGCCGAGAGCCTGTCACCCACGGCTGTTCCCTCTGAGCAGTTCAGTGGCAGAAACGTCGGGTTGGGGTTTCGTGCTTTGCCATTCTTCTTTGTTTTAAACACGACGACACAACCTTGGCTTTTCAGATGCGGAACACTTCTGTGGTTGTCGTGGAGTTCCTTCTTGCTGTATCTTCTATGCAATTCCTTCTCCCGAGAAGCCGGGCGGAGGGTGCTCTGGGCCGGGCGGCGGAGGGCGGGACGCCAGCTTTGGGTGTGCCTCTTCTCCCCCCTCCCCCTTTTTCCTGCAGTCCCTTCGTTTGTAAATTGCCTGCATTTATTCTGTCAGCCAACATGTATAAAATGTAAGAAAGAATTTTTAAACAGGTAATAAATTATATTTATAAGCAACAGAGTGCTGCCTCCCTCGTTTCCCCTTACGGAGCCTCCTCCGCGGGGAGCCCCTGTGCCCCTTCAGTAGGGCGAGAACGCCTGGGTTCTGCAGGGATGGGAACACAGCCTCCCTCAGGGGCAGGGCGAGCTCTAGAAGCGCTTCTTAAGCCTGTCTGCACGCTGGAATCACCTGAAGAGTGTTAGCCCCGGGGGTGCCTTGATTACCGCCCCCCCCCCCCCCCCCAGAGGTTCTGACTGCCTGGGTCCGGGGCCAAGCCTGGGCACGGAGGGTTTTACAGCTCCCAGGTGATATGGCTGGGCAGGTGAGGGGGGACCCCTGTCTCGGAAGAGCTGTATCAGAACGCCCCGGGGAGCTGGCGGTCCAGAGCAGAGAGCCTCAGAGGGCCAGTATAAAGGAAGTTTGCAAACTACACTCTGGGGAGGAGTGAAAGGCGAGCCCGGCACACAGGATGCCCGGAGCTGCAGCAACTGCCCCGCAGACAGGTTCAGCTTGGAACAGGACACTGGTCACTTCTTTATGTGCAGGGGGCGGCTCCGAGGGTGGAGAGAAAGCAGCTACGGAGCAGGCAGGGAAGCAACGGCAGCCCCCCCTTAGTGAGAGCCACTGGAGAAGGAAGTGTCCTGAGACGGACCGCCACTGCTCCCACCGCTTCTCTCAGCCAGAGTGGGAGCAAGGCCCCTCCTGAGGGCTGGCAGACAGGGACTCAAGACTGACTCTCAGCGGGGGTTTGTCAGGACTAAGCAAGTAGTGACAATATGGAGATTGGAACCTGGGTAAAATAAAAGACAGAATTGGGTCCTGTGGCTTAATCAGAGAATTCAACTCCATCTAGAAGAATGAAAATTCAATTAAAGAGCAAAAGTGTTTTACATGGAAAACATGTGGCGGCACAGACCCAGCCCGATACTACCCATTGACCCCAAATTTGGAGCTTTGGTGGCTGGATTCCTGCTGAGAAAATGAGCCTAGGAGAGCATGCAAACATTTTCAGTCAAGCCAGTGAGGGCCCTGACTGAGACTCCGTCTGAGTCGAGGTCGCCGCAGAGTTCTGAGATCTGGCCTCACTCTGTGTCTGTCCCTCAGGGCCAGCACACAGGCACGGAGCATAGAAACTTCGTCTGTCCCAGAGCTCCCTACAGGTGGATTAATACTAAACCTAGGGTAGGAATTACTTTGCAGAAACAGAAGTCTTTCTCAGAGTGAGGTCTTCTGTACTTGGCTCCCATGACCAGAAGGAACCACCAAGCTTGCAACTTATAAAATGACCAATGCCAAGAGAAGAACCTGTTCTCCACAGCTGGGATCTACTATCCATCTGCCTTCTAGTCCTGTGAAAGCCCACAGCGTATAGAAGTGGGTGTAGAGAGGGCAGGAGAGGTGTACCCACAGCACACCCTGGCTGTTCCATGTGTTGCTAGCTTTACATCCTGTAAAACTATGTCAGCCAGGAAAAGCAGTATTTACGAGTACCTGTCATGTGCCTGGCATAGGGCCACCACATTCTTCACATATTCATCTCACGTGTTCCTATGAGAGCCCTGTGAGATGGGTATTTTTATCCCACTTTACAGGGGAGCAGATTGGGGCTCAGATTACGGACGTCCACAGAATTGAGAAAGGGAAAACCATGGGATGTGAGCCGAGTCGCTCTGAATACCACCCAGCGCTGGGAGGACGTCTCTCGGCCTAAGTGCAGCTGGCTAAACACAGCCAACCAGAGAAACTTTTGAATCCCCAGGAACTGAGATGCAAGGCTTCCCGTACTCTCCACGCCCAGACAATTCTGGGTTCCTCACCCCTGACCCAGCAGCCTCCAGTGGATCTGCACAGAACTGACCTGCCCAGCCGCCCTCCGGAACTCACAGCCCAGGAGAAGATAACCTCACACCGCCCTCTCTCTTTGCAGAGGGTTTTCACTGTTTCAGGGGCAACGGCAAGGGCCTCCTTCTTGCACACCCAGTCCTCACAGTTGGGAGGAAGGACGGGGTCTTTGGCACACTGTCCTGCTGCTTCCAGATCGCGGCCTCTGCGAGAAAGACCACTCCTTTGTACGCGAGGCCATCAGGCCCTCCAGCGTCTGTCTCCACTCTCCGCCCTCACTGCCTGCCTAGCTTTCTCCTGGGGCCCCAGAGGATTCTGCTTCACAATGTTCCTCTCTTTAGACTGTCACCATCCTGAGGGCTTCCAAATCCACACAGACGGAAAAGGCCAGGCTTTTGGGTTCCTCTCTCATCACCAATAATCTTGACCACTAACTAAACCCACCCACTCCTGTGAACACACGCTCAGCTGTCCTTAGTCTTGCTACTCCCCCTTTGAAATCTTGGTCCTGACCACAGCCCCTTTCCCAGTAACTGCTAACACACCCCTTCAACCCCATCACAGTTCCCTGTCCTTTGACCAGTGTCTTTGGCCTCTTAGCTCCCTTCCCTACTCCGGTCCACATCAGCCATCCCCTTGATGATGATTCTTATTTTGCACGATCTGTTGCTGCACACGCCTAATAAAGCCCAACCGTGAATGGATCCAATTGTTGCAGACTCCGTGCCTACGTTTGGGTTACTGATAGAAAAATAAAATCAGAAAAGTGGCACTGTGAATTTGTAATAATAGATAATATTTAGCAATAGTTGAGTGCTTACCTCATGTTCGGTGCATGGATTATTTCATCTTCAGAACCACTCCATGCAGTAGACATTAATATTATTTTCATCTTCAAGGGGAAGAAACTGAGTCTTGCCGAGGTCAGAACATGCCTACTGTCACACAACTGAGGGAGTGAGCGAGCCTGGATTCACACACAGGCTGTCTGGCAGTCTAGAGGCCACACAGTTAGGACCATCAATCTCAACCGGCCCTCGGCATTGCCCACAGCATCTGGCTGTAATTTTCCACCGTGCAATTTTAAACCTTCTCACTTCTCTCAAACCACAGACTTCCCTACCTTTCCCCTCCCTCTCAACAGATGACTGTGCCTCCTAATTACAGAGAAAATAGAAGCCATCAGACCATTTTTCTTGCTCTCCTGCCACCAAATGTACAGACTTACCTGCGTCACTCTCCTTCATGGCTGTCTTCCCGCCTGTTACGATGTGACATTTTCAAAGACAGAAAACAGGCAGAACTACAAAATAGCAGACATGTTCTTTCCAAGGGGAGAATGAAACCATTTTATTTGGGGGAATGTTAAAACAAAGCCATATACAATTTGTAACAAATACAATACAATTGTTTGTTCCCTAGTCCTGAATAATTACAGTATATACAAATTCAATAAGGCACTGGTTCCCAAAAGAACACAAAGGAGTCTTCTTTTGAAACAGACAGGCAACAAAACCCCTTATATATTGCCAATTCTCTCCAAAAAATATGGCATTGTTTTATTGTTTTGTTTTACAAGAGGAATCATAATTGCTAAATTAAATCACTTCTAGTGTCACGCTTTCACGTCCACTGCTGTGTGACTGTGTTTTCAAAGGAGATATAACTACAGAACAATTCAAGCTTAAAACACTGTACTTCTTTCAGTGCCTTTCCACCTACAAACAGAGAAGAACCAGAGCAGACCCACAACATAAAACACTGCAACTTCTAATGCATATGCATGACTCCAGGAACGTGAAACTCGGTCATTATTCAGTACTTGCTATTACCTGACTACAGACAGCAGAAATGCCTCAAAGAATTCCTTGCAAATACAATCTTAGCCTGTTTTCTACCAAGCTTTATGTTTTGAGAATGAAAAGAATGGTCACTCGTGACTTCTGAGCGGTGCTTTCTGGGCGGTCAGAGGCCTGTCTCCTCACACACAGTGTGCACAGCACCGCCACTTGTAAATTAACAATCTACACACTTTCATAAATAAATATTAGGTTTCATTTAGTACTTTATCATCCATAATATTTTACTCTCTAATCCACATAATGGAGTTGTGCCAGACTCCAAACTGAACATAATATTTATATATACATATATATTTATATAATATACACACACATACATAAACTATAAACCTCAATATCTTAGCATACAAAACTTATATTAGCTAACAACTAATATTTAGGATTCCTTTTGGGGGGAGAGCAATTAGAAGAAAATCTTAGTCTTTGAAATAGTCCTGAAAGTAAGCAATCAACTACATTATTAATTTCCATGTTCTCATTTATCCTAGTCAAAGACAAAAGAAAATAGTGAAATAAAATTCACTTCTGAGCCACTAGAAACGTAAAAATCAAACAGGATTATTCGGAAGTGAGTAGGTAGTCTCGATAAGAACAATTTAGTTTTCCCTACGTAAGGTGGATTTCAGTAAGATAGAAAAATCTGTTCATAAAAACATTCTTGTCTTATTGAAAGATTATGACAGCTAAATGGGTCTTTTTAAGTATCTCAGGGATAACTTTTAAATGTTCATCGTGAATCTGGTTGAGCATTAGAAAGTAAGCTATTGATTCTTCCAAAGCAACTAAACAAATAATATAGAAGAAATGTGGGTACTCTTTTAATTTCCTCCCATTCTTCACTGGAACCAATGCCTCTCTAGAAATCTAGTTTACTTTCAAATCATCACTTCCTCACAAAATATCCTAATTTGAAGTTATTCACATAGAAGAGCCTACCAAAAAGAAAACACATTTTTATCTAAGAGGTAAGCCCAACCTCACTTAAACGTAGGGAAAACTGAGAAACACAAACATGTCCCCACTTAACTGGCCTAAAGGGTACTTGTTTGCAGACGATCTGATTAGAGGCACTGAAGTTTCTCTCCACGGCTCAGATGATCATCACACGTAGTTCTAGCCACACATTCCTTCTAAGCTGTCACAAAGAAGACAACTCGAAACAAGGGAAAGGAACCTTTACGTTCCTATTCAGGCTATTTTAACATCAATAAAAGCTGCATTCTGATTACAAGAATATTTGGAACCAACTGTTTTTCATCTTTGAAAAGACAGAAATTTTTTTCCTATTCAAAGATTAAGAAAATCTTCTTTCTTTGTTACAAACACAATGCGGCTATGAAACCCTGGGAAGTGGATGCTGAGTACAGACCACTCTGTTTCTCCTTATGATTCTCCCAAACTGTAGACACAACTCACAACACTCTCTGTTCTGGGATGTTCTCTGGATGCACAAGTCACCAGCTGCAAGTCCACTTCAGAAGTGAGAAAAACATTCTCTCATTTTTCATGCAGCTGTCCAATTTTCAAAAACCTTCCATCTTTCAGTTACCAAGTAGTGAAATGTGTTATAAAACAGTGCCCCCTGGAGCATTCTGGAAGGAACGTCAAAATAAAAAGGCCAAGGAGAACTACTTCCCAATTCTTTACTAAACACTACAGAATTTCTAAGAAGCAAAGGAAAACCACAGCAACAAAATGTAAATGAATCAAGTTGAGAGGGATGTGTACAATCTGAACTTTCGGTTCCTGTTGCTAAGGAGTGTTGGCCCTGTCAACGACTTGACTTGTGTTGCCTAAAAGTTAAAACCCCGTATAACTGAGTAGGTGAAGACATGTTTTGCACAAGTGCCACAGAGAAGAAAAAAATAATAAATTAGAAAGTGAATTGAACATCATGAGAATACAATAAAATGAGTCAGCATTCCTAGCATGTAAAATTATCACTTAAGATGGACATATTTGATCCATATCTATGCTAGAATAGTAAATCACAGCAGCCAGAATATTTTGTGGCCTCCAACAGCTCTCTTCGGCTGTCCCAGTAGGAGGTTATATTTATCTATTTTTAAATTAAAATTTAGTTAAATTAAACTGACATATCCTTCCTCTCCTTCCCTTAACTCAGACACAAAAAAGACAGACAATAACAAGAAGAAACCGTCTTCATCTGTACAAGATAGGGGGTGCCTCCTCTCCCTGGGGCCCCTGCACCTCCTCCCTCGCTCCCTACCTTGTGGATGGGAACTCCTTACAGCACAAGAGCAAATTAGCTCAATTTTAAAGCGCTTTGTCTTCAACTCAACTGATGGCTATTTTATTGAATATCGATCCTTTCATTTGAGAGGTCAAAAGCATGCATGAGTCAACTGTCTGCACATAAACAACGGTTTGTTTGTGTCTAATGAAAAGGAAGGGATTTCACCATGAAAGAAATGCCTAACAGAATCAGAAACACAAAGTGGTTTTGAAGAATAGCTTCAACACTTAGTTCTAATAAAGTCACATAAAACCTTCATTTGTTCCATCTCTTCTGAAGCTCCAAAAGGTCACCTGCGGGAATCCCAAAATGTGGTCCCAGGCAGGTGGCGTTTGTACCCAGGTGCATTCACATTGCTGAGGCAGCCTCAAGGCAGGGCTGGCCAGAGTGGTCGGAGGCGGCAAGGGCCAGGCCTTTCAAGATGAGTTCAGTCTATGATCTCCAATTTCACAGACTGTCTTTTGGTTTGAGAGTGCAACACATTTTCACCAATGGAAAAACACACTTTAATTTACCTTCCAGCAGAGTTTCTGGGAAGAATTTTTGTTGTTAGAATTTAAACTATAAACCTTAAAACATCTACATTATTTATTTTGGCAAAATTAAAGCATTTTTTGAAAAAAAAAAAAAAAAGAAAAGGCAATCCCAAAATACAGGGCTTTCTTAGAAAGCAACATGCATCGTATCTTGAACAAGTTACCCAAGCGGCTTCTCCTTCCTACACACAGACACAACGGATCTGTGTTTCTGGGAACTTCTCTGTCTTTGTCCAGGCTGCTCACTGAGAGTTGAGGCTGAACCCACTGGGAAGCAGGACCATGTTCAAGGCTTGTACTATGGATGCTTTTGGAAGATCTTTTGCTCTGCCCACAAACAGAAGAATATTGACTGGCTTTCTCCAGAGATGCTTATTTTTCCCCTCAAATCAGAGTTTAATGTCCTGGGACTCTGACATTTTGGCAAGTGTTTTCTTAACACGCAGGGCTGTCAGTCTTGAAGCAGGATTGTGAGCCCAGCATTCTGTCATGAGTTTCCCCATCTGCCTTAGACACTGTGGGAAAAGAAAGGAAAATTGGAGTAACACTACATCAATGGATTATGTGCATGGTTGGTACCTGATATTGGCTTTTAGTTTTGGATTTCTGAAATTTGAATATATTTTTAAAAGATACTCTTAAAACCACGTAGACATAAAATTCCACAAAACTTATTTTCTTCTGCAAATTTTAAATGACTAAAACAGATTTTCATGTCTTCCTTGTGATAGGAACAAGCAGGTGGCTTTGCCGATTGTAAAAGAGTGTCTTTGAAGTCACATTAAACAAATACGAAATACCCAGGGAGTCTGTATTCCACTCCACAATCCCAGATTGTTTATAACACTTGATAAGCTTAAATCTTTTATCTAGTTCCATACTATTCAAACACACACAGTTATTCCTAAATCACAGCCGTCTGCTACAATAACAGCATCACACTGTACCATTTAACAAGATTAATGGCCTGTGCACAGCCTCACTAAAACTTTCTCCTGTGTTCTCCTGTGGTACATCAATTATTGGTCTTCCTGTTGAAAAGCACAATTTCACTTCATTAGAAATCCTCAGTGAAGGGATTTCGAGTAACACCAATGCCCATAACCACCTTCGAAATAATATAATTCCAGCATCTCATAAAGCTTTCTGCACAGCTCGTTGGAAAACACATGTATTATTTAGCATTTCAGTAATGAGACACAAAGCCAATGACCCACAGGTGATTTTTAATGCATTTAACAGTGAAGAGTTAGTTTATAAACACGCCCTGTCCATTGGTTTGCGGTGGCTTTGCTACATGTTTGATGACTGCACACAGGCAGTAGGGATGCCTCCAACTCCTCGCTGCCAGGGCACTCAGGGCTCTGAGTGAGTTTACAGGCTGAGAGGGTGGACGGAGAGGCCGGGGAGCAGGAGGAGATGAGTGAGGAAAGGCCAGGCCCGCCGACTCGTTTCCTCCTTCTGAGCAGCTCCGTTTAGACCTGCTTAGGTTTCACCACTACCTCCTTAGAGCCCAGCTGAACTGGACCTGTTCACACCGTACTTTATCATCCTTATTAACACAGATCCATAGCTGTCAGCAGTCTCAGCAGCCAACTTGTCCCACTTCTGTGTACAGAAAACTGCGTTCTTCAGATGCCTCTCTTGCCTCTCATCAAAATGAGAGACTGTTGTATGCGGGTTTGTCATAAGGAAAATTCATCATGTTTTAAAAACGCACAGAGAGAAATTACAGCCTTTATGCAAGTGTCAGGACACCACAAATAAGTGAAATAATGTTATCGCTTAGGCAGGCTGAACGTTGACCCACTGGATATATTCTGGAAGTAATAAAATCAAACAGAAAAAAGGAATAGATAATTTAACACACCACACTTAGCTCCATATAAATTATTGCAATGAGGCACATTTCCATCACCATCAAAACAAGGAAAAAGAAGAATCCCTGTAATGAACATTTGGGGTTTTGGCAAACGGAGAAAAAGTCTGTTTACAAGTTGGTCACAGCCACATGGTGACGGAGGCCTCACCTCGTCGCTCGTCCACCGGTTGGGGAAGGAGGGCCGCAGCTTCTTCATGCACACGATCTCCCTCATGTCCTCATAGGACGGGTCACTGGGCACGAGGTCATGATAGGGAAGCTGGTACTCCTCCACTATACCTGAAAATATGGTTTTATGACGTTATTTTCTGTGAAGTGGAAATAAAAGTCAGGTGTACATACTGTTCTCAAAGAAAAGTTGGTTCAGTACGAAAGACAAGCTCAGGTTGAAAAACAACAAAATAAATCTTGAAAAAAATGTGCCCACATGACAATCTAATTTTAAAAAATGAATAAAAAGCCTAATAAATCATATTATTATAGGTCTTCAAGCTTTTTTCTAATTTCCAAAAGCTAAATAAAACAAGTGCTTCAAATTTATTTTCAATTTTATAAAGGCTCTTATATGCCAAATTTAAAAAAAACTGTTATTAAATCTCAACGTAAACTTGGCAGACATATCCCAAACTCATGCTGCATAATATGTGACTGTTTCTATTACTGCAGTAGAGATTATGAACCTCATAATAAATCTGGCACTGTATCCTACTTTAACAAAATGTCAGATTTACATTTTTTTCTGCTTTCTCATAAGAATGCATTTCTGCACATTTAAAATTTGTAAAATGATACACACCTAAAAATATTAACCATGGTTTTTTAGGTGTAAGGACTGTCTGATTTTTATTTTCTTCTTTAAATTTTTTGTATTTATCCAAACTTTCTACAAGGAATACTTTACTGTTAGAAAAAGAATAAGTGTTGTTGAAGGAAGGGTTAAGAAATACAAATCTATGTCATCTTTAGGGAAACAGCATTCATCATGCTAAATTCTCTCTCATTTCATTTTTCCTAATTTCTACCTTTTTCCTCGTGTCCTTTAAGAAAGCAGGTTGCCTGTGTCTTCTTTCCAATCCTATCTGATGAACTCCTCACAATAATTCTAAGTGGCCTCTGTCCTCAGAGGATGCTGCTCTGAACAGTCTTTCCAGGGCACCCATCCTCCCCATCCTAAATCATCTTTTATAGAAGTATTGCTTTTCATCTGAACAGATGATACCACCAGGTAGCCAGAGTATCTACTGCATCATTAATTCACTGGGGGTTTACTCTGATGACAAAATCTGTAAGTGTGAATTATGCCCTTTCTCGTAAACTTAAACCCATATATAATCATAAAGGACCAGAGGGTTCAAAAGTTTTCTCAGACCATTACAGCTCACCATTCCTGCTGTGCCCCGCAGAGCCCGCACAGCATAATTACGCGTGGTATCTATGTTAACACTCCCTTCCATTGTGTTTCATCTCTGTAGGAGGTAATAAAGGCACAGGGATGTGAGACATCGTTTCATTCCAGCTCTTCCTCCCTTTGTAATTCTCAAGACAATGGCTCTAGAAACATTTGGAGGGCAAAGACGGTATCTACCTAATTCATCTCTGATCTTCCTCAGTGCCTAATGTTGGTGCCATTACCTGGATGGACTGATGCACGGGTGGTGGCAAGTCTGTCTTTGAACCATGGGCCTTACTCCTTTCTCCTTATCAAAATTTTCCATATTAGCTGCCATTTAATTGCTCCTGAAACTTCAAAATTTTCTCTTTCCTTCCGAAGTTTGTAACGCCTACATCTTGATGTATCTACTCATCCAAAAGTATCTGGACTAGAAAGACAAGCCCCCAAACTTCCAATATCTCCTAAAGGACAGTATTGGGGAACAGAAT